>NC_047174.1:842500-1142500 GCF_009819705.1 Hippoglossus hippoglossus
CAGGTGAAAGTAAAAACATCAAATGTCAAACCCTTGACTTCACTTGAATTTTAAAAACAAGTGATATATATCAGATCGAGCTTTGACTTGTGGTTTAATACACGTTTTAGTTTTTTCTTCATCTCATCTGAAGTGAACTTTGAGGAGCATTTAGCAGCTGAAGAGTCAGATGTTTCCCTCGGGAGGTGGTGGAGAACAAACTCAGAGCTAAAAGAGCTAAATGGAAATAGGCAGCTTTTTGGATCAGAAACAGAAAGTGTTGCTGCAGGTTTAAGTTAAAATCTAAATATGTGGATCACAAAAACTTTCTTCTTCTTGTTGTTTCTTGATCCTGACTGGTGTTTGTCGTCCTGAAGGACCCAGAGCTTCCTAACGTGGTCCCAGAGAGTCCGGTGGAGCAGATGGTGGAGTTCAGCATCGACCTGGTGGACCCGGGGTACAGAGAACTGCTGGACGACCCAGACTCACCTCAGTACATCGACCTGGCTCATCACCTGCAGGACCAGGTGGGACGGGATTTTCAATCTGTGGACATGTGGCGTTTCATCTCAAATAGTCATATTAATTCTGATGATTCTGACGGGTTTAGTTTGTGTTGGTTTGAAACATGGAGCTGATTCCTGCATTGACGGCTGGCTAGTGTTAGCCACGTGGCTAACACTAGCCACGTGGCTAACACTAGCCACGTGGCTACATGGTCACTGGGTTTTCAGTCTCGATTCAGTTGTAGACGTGATTTATTTCCACCGGAGGCACCAACACCTGCAGTGGTTCGGTTATAAAAACAATATAAAGACAGATTAACGTAACCAGACAGCATCTGGATTTAACTGAATTTTTGAACTGCTCCTCCTGCTCCTCCTGCTCCTTGTCCTCCTCCTGCTCCTCCCCCCCGCTGCGCCGGTGACTCTGGCTCGTGCCGAACGTAAATAGGTTCACAGCACGAGGCCGTAAGGTCTCAGCCACGAGGCAGAGGAATAAAGGGATCAGCTGCCCTCCTCCCTCCCTGCCAGCACATGTGTTGGTCCCGAGTCGTGAGGAGGAACTCCACATGTTCACTGCTCATTGTGCGACTCTGGGTTAGAGCTTCAGAATCATTTAGTGGCTGCACGCGAATCCCCGCAGGACCTGAAGCAGCCTTTAAAGACGATTATGTCATAAGAGCGAGCAGGTGCTTCAAAGATACGTGTCACTGAGTTAACATTCATGCGTCTGTGAGAGTGATGCACTGGCCTCCTGCTCGTAACCAGCTCACGTGTTCGTGCGTCTCGGTGAACGTTGTGTTTCTCTTCCAGATGCAGCATGTTTTTGACAAACTTCCAGGATTCAAAGGAATCCACGTGCTGGGGATCAGGTGAGAAACGATGCTCTGAAATAAAGAGGCTGGAATCACATGTGACCACTGAGTCTTGATCATGTCATTAAATTCAGATGGAGCAGATTGTTTGGCTTCTGGTTGTTGGAATAATAATCTGTCACCTCATGGCCAGTCCACGCTGCGCCACCTTCAGGTTTCAGGTTGAACTGCAGTAAAACCTGTGACGGACGTGAGATTAAAACTGAGGATTTTCACTCAGCGTCTCTGACAGAAGTCATTTGCAGAGGAAACATGGCGGCTGGTTGGTCACAGATCACAGATCAGCTTCATAAATGAGCTTCATCCTCTTTAGATACAGACGGATGGATGAAGGGAGGAGACGCTTCCGTTGACTTGAAGTCTGGTGAATTTAAAACAGTTGTTTGACTTTACTGGTGAAACTCAAAGGTCCTGATTGTCTCTAGGCCCTAAACGAGCTGTTGGACGAACCTGGTTCAGTGAATCTCTGCACATGAGTCACACACACACACACACACACACACACACACACACACACACACAGTTGTCGTGTGCTCACTGTTTCCCTGGTTACAGAATCTGTTGGAAACATTATCTTCCACTGCTTAAAAAAACTGTGTTGAAAATCAAATAAGTGACATAAATAAATCTTAAACTGACATTTCTCTATTGAAAAGGACAAAATATGAAGAAGTGAACGGCTCCAGTTGGAACAAAGTGTGTTATCATGAGAACTTGATTTAGACTCGTTTCCTTCTGCCATCATCTAAATGAACAGCAGCACATAAACATACTAATAACTGTTTTCTAGAGCATCATGTGTGTTGTTGTGTGTAGAATTTAAAGTGTCTTCTCACTGCTGATCTCACTGACCTGCACCTCCTCTTCTTTATTTCCTTCTCCTCTCTGGCAGCGAGACCCAGGACACTGACGGGTAAGTGACAGAGAAACATTCCCCTGTAGTTTCCGTCACCTCGTGTGTTTGTGCAGGTTATTTCAGAGCTGTTGTTCGTTAGAGTGCAGGTTCCTCTCGTTATCAGAGCCTCAGGTGAGGAGTGGAACAGGAAGACTTGTGGATAGCTGCTCCCCTCCCCCCGCTCATATGCACCCCCCCCTGTGTCTGGTGCTGTCACGGCCAATAACACGGAGGAGAGGCCTCAGCAGGAGCTCGTCCTCTAATCTGATGAAGGCTTCTCGACTCCTCCTGCGTCTGTCTGCTCGACTCCACAAACAGAAACTGCCTCAGTTTGATTCTGTTCAAACCTAAGACGGAGAAATCAACAACTTGTTTATTATTTTATATCAACAACAGACCAATAATAATAATAATAATAATTGTAAAGATTATTGTTTAGTTTCTCCACAGTTTCATGTTTTCACGCTGGCGACACCCAGTGGTCGGAGGCGATATGTTTTTCGGGTTGTCCGTCAGTCCGTCATGTCGTCATTGTGAACACGATATCTCACGTTCGCTTTGAGGGAATTTCTTTAAATGTGGTGCAAACTTTCAGGTGGAATCACGGATGAATTTATCAGAATTTGATGCCAAAAGTCAAAGGTCAAGGTCATTTTTTGAGATATATCAGGAAGACCTCGAGGAAAGATGGTCTCAGAGATGAACTGGTGAAGGTCAAAGTTCAAGTTGAGTCTGGAAAAAATAGTTTCTAGACTGAAACTGCAGGGTGGTAGTTGTATTCCTGACTTAGCTCAGCGGCAGAATGGTGGATCATGGTGGGCGGTGCTGGGGGCGGGGACTGTACACTTGTGACATCACAACCTCCCAGGAGGCCTCACGGCTCGTTTCAGAATAAAAGCTGTTTGCATTTCTCTGATACTTTGGTCATATTTATAAAGTTTATTATCAAAAGAGACTTGGAAATCTCTTTTCTGCAACACAGGACCTTTAAGTGGACAGAATCCAGGAGGAGGACGCAGTGGGGGGGTGTTGTGAAACCTGACAAAGAGGAAGGGTGTGACGCTGCTTTATACATCAGATAAGAGGCAGGAGGTCTTTGTACTGTTGGCAAAGAGAAGACAACAGCAGGAGAATAAAGCTGTTTTGCTTGTATTCACGGCGGCTGATCTTTAATGTGTGGGCTGCACCCCCGTGCCTCCACTGACTTCATCAGAGCAGGAATAGAAACAGAGTCAAGCTCAACTTAGATGCTCGGATTAGACGCCAGGTGAGGACACGGCTGTGAAGACGCATTGGACCAGTTTACAACAGCACTCTGAGGAAAGTCATGGAGACGCCACGTGAAGAAAACCAGACTGTGAAAACCACCTATAGAGAGAACGTGTGTTTACATGCACACGACAAAATCAGGTTCACTTCAGACAAACGGCTGAAACCTGATGAAGAAGAGCTTTTGTGTTTCTGACGTCAGTAAAAACACAAAAACAAGACATTTCACGTCCTCTTGTGCTCAGACAGAGAATCAGCTTCTCTCTTGATGACAGTTGTTCTGTAGAATATCGACGACGTCCTTTTGCATTCTGTTCAAATTCAGCTCCAGATTGTCGTGCCTGGCATTTTGAAAAGTGCGACTTCTCTCTGCAGCACCACACGTCCATTGATTATCTTTGTCTGTCTGCAGCGAGTCAGTGACCCAGAAATCCAGAGTTACATCAACATTTGAGTTTGAGGAACCAGAGCTTTTTCCTGCAGAAGGTTGATACACACGAGTTGATCAGTCAGAGTTAGAGTGAACGGTCACATCTTGTTTTTCAGGCCTGGAGGAATCTCCGTGCACTACTCTCTCCTCTTTGAGGTCAATTCTCTTAAAATCAACTCAGAGAATTCAGAGGCGGCGGCCGGCGAACCGGAGTCCGCCGCCGCCTCCGGCCTCAGGGAACTGGTGACCAAGGCGTTACGGGAGGAGGCGTCGCTGCCGATCGACCTGGACTCGCTCAACTTCCAACCAGGTGACGTCCGATACTTTCATTCTTCATGTTCTAACTCTTAGAAACGAATGTTAAATGTGAAACATATGAAATGAGCTTCTCCAGCATGAAGGAGGGAGACTTTGAATCATGTGTCTCAAGTATAAACAGACGTGGTGACACTTTGGTTCTTTTGACAGAGGTGATTCACCTTCCAGCTCTGACCTCCACCTCCTCAGTAGAAGTAGTGGACGAGGTGAGATCATTATTATTATCGCTGCTGCACATGGATTCAGAAATGAAGGATATTTGATACTGAAATTGTCTTAGAAAGAAAAATGTCATTTAAACTAAATTAAAACTCAAGCAAATAATTATTCATTAATTCAAATTGTATTATTTTATCCTTGTCTGTAGAAAGTACTTATAAAAGTTGTGTATTAATTAAAAGTAATTGGAACCAATAGTATAATAGGTACGATAGATAGATATATTTTCTTGAAACCTTCATAAGAATTAATAGTTTAAAAGCGTTTTTTTCAAGGAACTCAAAAGAAGTTCCTCTCAAATCAATCTCTCTCTCCACAGTCCAGCGAGCCGGACTCACACAACGAGTTTGAGGTCCTCACCGACGAGCCGGAGGTGGATAAACCTCGTCTGGTGGTTCCCCTCACCCCCATGGAGAAGGAGAACGCCCTCGTGACCCTGCTGGACCCCACGGCTGTTCCAGAGAGCAGCCATCCTCCCCCCGCCTCAGAGGAAGTTACCCATGAGCCTGAGGAGATTAATGTGAGTGAGCCTGAGCCATCGAGTGAAGACGGGAAGGAAGAAGAATTGCTGATCATTACACATGAGATTGAAACCATTCATCACGATGAAACCGGCGAACTGGTGAGAGACTTCATCGCGACCCCGACGGACGCTGCATATATCCGCCTGTCTCCCAACCTGATATCGGAGGAAGACCTGATTCCTGTGGACAGCGACGAGCCTCAGTTTACCCCGACTTCACAGTTTCTACTGACCACAGCTCCGGGTGGAGAGGAGCCGTCTGACCCGGCTCTGCCTGTCACGACACTCTCAGCCATCACAGGCCAGACGCCCACTGAGAGCACAGGGAATCTCCAGGAGGTCGAAGAAGAAAACAATCTTCCAGATGAGGAGGAGGTTGATCTGAGTGTCCATGAAACTGAGGAAGAACCAGAGGAAGCATTAGGAGGCGAAATTTACGAGGTTTTGCAGCCGAATCCTGAAGAAGCTGAGGTCTCCGAACCAGACGGAGAGAAATTAGAAGTTTTAGAAACAAACGTAGAAGTTTCTGAGGCAGAGGGAGAGTCTGTGGTGGAAACTCAAGAGGAGCCAGAAGAACCTGAGGTTCCAGGGATGGAGGAAGAGGAACTCGAAACAGGAGTTGAAGTTTTACAACCAAATGAGGACGTAGCCGAAGTTGCAGAAGTTAAAGTTGAGGTGACCATTACCGAGGAAGAACATCCAGAACCAGTCGAAAAGCTAGGAGGGGATGTAGATGAAACAATTTCAGAACCAGAAGAGGTTCAAGTTCTCGAGGAAACCGTACCTGAGGTTCCTGAGGAAACAGAAACAGAAGTTCCAGAGGAAACAGTACCTGAAGTTCCAGAGGAAACAGTACCTGAAGTTCCTGAGGAAATAGTACCTGAGGTTCCTGAGGAAACAGTACTAGAAGTTCCTGAGGAAATAGAACCTGAGGTTCCTGAGGAAACAGAAATAGAAGTTTCAGAGGAAATAGAACCTGAGGTTCCTGAGGAAACAGAAATAGAAGTTTCAGAGGAAACAGTACCTGAAGTTCCTGAGGAAATAGAACCTGAGGTTCCTGAGGAAACAGAAATAGAAGTTCCAGAGGAAACAGTACCTGAGGTTCCTGAGGAAACAGTACTAGATGTTCCTGAGGAAATAGAACCTGAGGTTCCTGAGGAAACAGTACTAGAAGTTCCTGAGGAAATAGAACCTGAGGTTCCTGAGGAAACAGTACTAGAAGTTCCTGAGGAAATACTACCTGAAGTTATTGAGGAAACTGTACCTGAGGTTCCTGAAGATATTGTACATGAAGTTCCAGAGGAAACAGTACTAGAAGTTCCTGAGGAAATAGAACCTGAAGTTCCTGAGGAAACTGTACTAGAAGTTCCAGAGGAAACTGTACCTGACGTTCCAGAGGAAACAGTACTAGAGGTTATTGAAGAAACTGTACCTGAAGTTCCTGAGGAAACTGTACCTGAAGTTCCAGAGGAAATGGTACTAGAAGTTCCTGAGGAAACACTACCTGAAGTTATTGAGGAAACTGTACCTGAGGTTCCTGAAGATATTGTACATGAGGTTCCAGAGGAAACTGTACCTGAAGTTCCAGAGGAAACTGTACCTGAAGTTCCAGAGGAAATTGTACATGAAGTTCCTGAGGAAATTGTACATGAAGTTCCAGAGGAAACTGTACCTGAAGTTCCAGAGGAAATTGTACATGAAGTTCCTGAGGAAATTGTACATGAAGTTCCAGAGGAAACTCTACCTGAAGTTCCTGAGGAAACAGCTTCAGAGCCACAACTTCCTGAAGAAGTTGTAGAAGAGGCCGAATCAGAGGACGGCACGGTCGATATTTTACCGCCAGTTGAAGACCTTCCTGTGGATTCAGATTCAGAATCAAAGGACTTGGTAGAAGAAGTCCCAGAAGCAGAAGAGGAGGCTGTTGAGGTCCAGGAACCGAATCCAGAGGAGGAAACAGTTGAGATGTTAGAACCACAGCTTAAAGAAGCCGTTACTGAGCCACCAGCAGAATCCATTAAAATCCTTTACCCACTGGACTCTATGGAAGACCTTCACTTTGGAGAGGACAGTTTTGAGGTTGTGGAAGATAACGAGTTCCTTCAACCTGTGGGACCCGACTACCACCACCCGCTAGAGGAAGATAATTTACCCGTCGCCATCCATCCTTCGGTGGAAGAGGTCGGAGAACCTGGTCACGAGAATCCCATCGTGGATCCTTTCTATGTTGAGGAGGAAGTGGACCTCTCAGACTCGAGGGTGGAGAGCGACCTCGTCCCCGCTGAAGATGATGCAGAGTCTGAATCGACCTCAGTTGATGCAGGTGAGCAGGTTCCTGTGCAGAGCCTGAAATACGATGTGATTACAGAATGATGTTCATGGAGATGTGCACTGACAGAAGATAATTAAAGATCCTCTCACACATTAATGTTCTATCTTCAGGACGACTTACTGAAGCTTCCTCGATTTTTATAAACACAGCAAACACAAACTGGATTTGTGGGAAATTTCAGAGCCTAACAAACAAATTTTAAATGTAACGTGGTTAATTAAAGTTCATCAGGAAGCAGTTTGAAGGTTTCCGATATTCCTCCGGCTCATTGTTGTCTCACTTCTGTCTCTGACCTTTCAAAGAGGTGGCAGCTCCGGAGGCGCAGGAGACACAAGAGACTGATTCCTCCAGTGTGACGGCGGCACCGGTTTCAGACGCCGTCCCGACACCTCTGGTGGCTCCCGTGGACGTGTCTGAAGCGTCGTCCCCCGGCCCGACTGTGGACTCTGGACTCTTTGAGGTACCAGTGATCCCCTCCGCTCCCGTGTCCTCAGAGGACGACATCACAGCGCCGGAGCAGAAACAACCGGCCGTCGTCATCATCGGTGAAGACTTGGAGGAGACGGTGCAGACAGGAAGTGAGAGCACCACCAGCTCACCGCCTGCTGCTGAAGACGCCATTGACGAGGCCGTGCAGGACTTGGCCGTGGAGCTGGACCAAACAGATGTGGCAACCACGGAGGCCAGCGAGCTGCCGGATGAGGGGAGTGGCTTCACATGGGCGGGCGAGGAGCACGCCACCGTGGGGGCCACGGCACAGACTCCAGTGAGATACCTGACCACGCCCTCCATGACCACGGCCAGCAACGGGCGGGAGCTGGTGGTGTTCTTCAGCCTACGGGTCACCAACATGGACTTCTCCGAGGACCTCTTCAACAAGACGTCGTCTGAGTACAGATCCCTGGAGAACACCTTTTTAGACGTGGTGAGTAGGAAACAAAACGTCATCACCGTCAATGTGAGATTTGAGGGGCCTGATAATTAAAATGTGGATGGAGTTAATTTAAGTGAGGTTTCATTAGCAGACGGGGGGATGAGCTCTCCTGAGCGTCCCTCCAGTCTTAAATCTGATTTTAACAGCTTCATGTTTCCAAACGAATTTAACAAAAAGCTTCCGACTGATTGAGAGCAGACGATCATCTGCTGCTAATTGAGGGGATTTACAAACCATGAGGGGGGGGGGAGTTAATCAGAGCTGCCTCCGACGAGAGTAAACAAAGAGTAGAACAGGCAGAAGCAAGAGTTTGAACTTCTTTAAACCCAATTCAATCAAGTCAACGGAGGTTAAAGAGATTGTGTTTACACTCTCTCACTAGAGGGAAACACGGCAGCGACTCCTCCTGAGTTCCTGTTTGTTTCATGAGGTTTAGTTTGTTCCTGAGCTGGAAGTGATTCTCCTGCTTCACACGTTCATCAAAACCTTTCAGTTCACAACCCGACAAGCTGCAGCTCGAACTCTGTCTCTGGACGATTCTCTCACTCAAACCAGCCGCTGCAGCTCGACTTCACTAATCGTCAGGAAATCAAAGTAAAGGTCAAACCTTCACGAAGCTTAATTATCAGACACTTTACATCAGGTCCTGGTTTTCTTTAAGGTCGCAAGAATCAATACAGACACAGAAACTAAAGAAATAAATACATTGATGATGATGATGATGATGATGATGATTATTATTATAGAGCTCTCATCCAGAAGCTCTGGACTTGAACTGTGATTATTCACTTTCTTGTGTTATAGATGCAGTAAAACACACATTGTGTTGTTATATGAATTTATATTATACATTTTCCTATTCTCCTGTGTCTCTAAAAGCAATAATTAATAACGTGGTCACCATTAGATCACCATGGCTGTGGGGGGGGGGGACTCCCTGGTGTGAATATGAAACAAGAGGAAGAGACAGATCGAGCACAGTCAGCAAATCTTCACGGGATAAATAGATAAATAAAAACCCTTGTGTCCCTTCGAGGCTCCGAACATGTTAACGACATCAGAACATGTTAACGACATCAGAACATGTTAACGACATCAGAACATGTGTCTTTAAATCTGTGATTCATCTGCACAATGATCCTGAATCAGCCTGAAGATGTGAACCTGAGCTCTGGGAAGATGAAGTGATGAGGAGATGTTTGATTCATGAGGCTGGAACATCAAGTTACAGCAGGTTTTCACAAACGTCTTCCAAAGCAACGATACAAACTTTGACCCATGGATGAAGTGATTAGATTCCAGTGGTCAAAGGTCAAAGGTCACAGTGAAATATAAAAGTAGACAGGAATCGAACCACAGGGACGTCACTGTCTCAGTGAGAAACAAATCTCTGTATCTGAAGGATAAATGCTCAACGGCACCTTTGCACGAGGCAGAAGTGAACCGGCATCCTCTGCTCTCTGTCTCGTGTCCTCAGATCTGCTGTTGTTAGTAATTATCACACGAATAGAACATGTTATTATTAAAGATCTCCACGTTTTCTGGATGGATCTTAAAATGAATCTGCTCAACACTTCTGTTAACTGCGTCAGAGAAACACTTCTGTTGTTTGAGGCCGAGTGTGTGTGTGTGTGTGTGTGTGTGTGTGTGTGTGTGTGTGTGTGTGTGTGTGTGTGTGTGTGTGTGTGTGTGTGTGTGTGTGTGTGTGTGTGTGTGTGTGTGTTTAAGTGGATTTATAGAGACGTTAATTTGCTCGTGTGGTGTAAACTTTGAGGTGACGACTCTTCGACCTCAATCACAAAACGAATAAGTGAAGAAACGTGACACAGAAATAAACTCAAGTCGTTTCACTGCATCTCCCGACAATAACAACACAATCACATCAGAGGCAGTCGCTGCTGTTTATCATCTCACGACACACACACACACACACATACACACACACACACACACACACACACACACACACACACAGCATATAATAATGATTCACTCTTGTTGTTTTCATGCAGATAAAATCAGATCAGATAGAAATTTGAATTTCACTCGTGGCTGGGAGGCAAATTTCTAACATCGTCTCCAACGAGTTATGAATCATTTAAAAACCAGATCGTGATCACATCTGACGTTCGTGTCTCAGTAGATGTTCTGCAATCGTGAACTGATTCATATAAAAATGTATCAGAATTTGAATTATTTTTACTCAGACTCAAATTTTTATTGTGGAAATAAACTTCACAACTGCACAGGAGACACTTTGAACCAATGAACTTCACAGATTGTTGGAACTTATTTTGCATTTTTAGATTCTGCTCAACTCAAGAAAAAGCTGCATTTAGTTAAATTATTTATTAGCTGATGAAGAAATAGACATGAAATGCACACGTGTCAGTTCACTGTTGTATAAACTCAGAGAAGTGAGATGATCATCTTCCTCTTGTTGTTTCTTAGTAGTTTTGTTTCTCTTGTAAATGTTGTATATAAAAGGACAGAAGCTGTAACTCTGCTCTGACGCCGTCCTGCAGCTCCTCATGTTTGACAGACGACGAGTCGATTTGATGAATGAAACATTAACATCACTGAACTGTCCTCTAACGGCCGTCCGCCTCTCGTGTGTCGTTCAGGATCCAAACTGTTTCAAACTGAAAGTGATAAACTCTGCTGGTGTTTGCAGCTGATGCCGTTCCTGCAGGCCAACCTGACGGGCTTCAGGAACCTGGAGGTTCTGAACTTCAGGAAAGGCAGCGTGGTCATCAACAGCAAGATGAAGTTCGCCAAGTCGGTGCCGTACAACATCACCGAGGCCGTCCACTGCGTCCTGGAGGAGTTCTGCTCGGCCGCCGCCAAGAACCTGCACATCCAGATCGACACCCACTCCCTGGACATCGAACCAGGTACAGCGGAGTGACCACATGTCCACTGTTGGAGTCAGTGTTGGAGTCAGAACTCAACGATCAACACTTGTTTTAAAGGCTTTGGATTTGCTGTTTTTGAATCAGTGAATATTTCCACAGAATTTCATTGTTTTGTTGTTAAGAAGAATCTTCGTTGTTAAAAACTGAATCTTTAATAACTTCAGACTTTGGGGAAAAACCTTTGACTGTGTGTAAGTTCCTCTTTCGCGCTGCAGCAGCTCCACAGCGTCCAATGACATCTTTTAATGTGGGTGATAAAACACACAGCAGCTTCTTATAATAAGCCGCTGCAGCTCTTCTTTGTATGCCGCTCGCGCTCAATAAGCTTTGTCTTGTAATATTCTTTACAGATGAGGCCGAGATCACAAACGCATTCAAATAGACTCAGTAATTACGTCTATATGTCAAATCAGCCCAATGTACGGTGGGATTGCACAGAACATCACAGGCCGAAGAGCAGTGATGAAGAGGAGAAGTGAGTCGCGGAGCAGGAAGTGCTGCCGCAACATCTTCTGCCTCCGAGGCGGCAAATTGTGTTTCAGCACAATCGTGATCGTGTTGGTTGTGATAAAACTAAAGATTTACTGTGATGTGCACTCGCTCCTTCATGCATCAACAGCAGTACTGCAAGTACAGATCATAATATATATATATTGGAAATCAGATACAAAAACCATGTTCACAGAAATGATCTTTAAACTTTTCACATTAAACACTAAACATATCTATTCTCTATATGTGTAACTGTAACTGAATAAAGTTTTTATCTAGATTCTTAAAATCTGGATCATTATCTCGATCCACCTGTTCAACACGTCCGACCGTTTTCATATTGAAACATTTAACTGAATTATTTCTTAAGAAATTCACAAAAATGTGGAAAACGTCCCAAAGTTAAAGAAAATGATAAATCGATTCCTGGATCTGAAAAATCAATCTCAAGAAAACTTGTTGCGTAAGCCCGTGACCCAACACGCTAGGGGGCGCTCTGATCAATGCTAACATCCGAACTTTGCGGTTGTCGATGACACTAATGTCCGATTCCCTCCTCGCAGCTGATCAGGCGGATCCCTGTAAGTTTCTGGCCTGTGACGGGTTCTCTCGCTGTGAAGTGAGCGGCCGGACGAAGGAGGCCCGGTGCGTGTGCGAGCCCGGCTTCCTGTCAGTGGACGAGCTGCCGTGTCAGAGCGTCTGCGTCCTCCAGCCTGATTACTGCAGAGGACGGGGGGCGTGTCACATCCTCCCTGGACACGGCGCCGTGTGCAGGTAAAGACCCGCAGGGGCTGATGGGATATTGAGTTTGAGAGGCCGGTCAGCTCAGTGTTGTTCCTTTAATATGAGCTGCAGACAAATTATCTGCAAAAGTTTCAACATTTTATAACATTTTTATGACGTCTAACTAGACCATGTTGTTTTTCATTAATCCTTTTATTAGATGTTTAGGATGTTTATGAGATTTTATATTTCTATGAGATTTATAACACTTTTACGACGCTTCAGGACATTTTAATGTTTAATACGATGATGTTGCTTCTTCTACACAGATTGTGTCAGAGTGGTTTGTTTTCCAGCTGATCTCTAACATAACTCTATTATTATCTGTTATATTATAACTCAGACTCACGACCTTTTCACGACACATTTTATTCTTCAGGTTCCTCTCAGTCAACTCTGATAGATTTAAGGTTTAATCTGTGACACATGAACACACAGTGTCACGTGATCGTTGTTTCAGGATGACACAGTGTGAGTGACAGTAAATATCTGAATCTGCTTCACAGTAAATAAACAAACTAAACGTAGCATGAGGGTTAATGTGGTTTTAAATGACTTGTAGATGTTCTCCTCTCAGTCTGATCTCTGATGTCTCTCACATCTTCAGCCGTCGGCAGCGTAAATCGATGCTAAGTTGATTTTTAATGGAGAGGAGGCGTTTGTTTTATTAACTACTGGCTCACAGTCGCAGGCAGAAAACTCTCATCTCAACCCCGTTAGCTCCGCAGCTCGACTCCGACAGACGCTCCTCCGAGGCGGCTCCGCTCAAACACTCGTTTCCCATCAGCTGAACCGGAGATATTTAAAAGTTACGATCTTATTACCATTATCAGAACTGTTGCACTCGCAGAAATGTCCTCCTCGGAATTCACAGTGAGCGACGAGCGAGCTCGAGTGCAAACGAGAGGGTCAATGACTTAAAGGTCAACAGCTGCCATTAAACCAAATGTCTGAATCGTGTTGTTTTCTCTTATTTACATATAAATCATGTGATTAAATTCTAAAAAGGTCGAGTTGATAAATAATTCATATGAAAGAGAAAAACAAATTCATGGAAAGTGAGAAAAACTCAACATTGTGTTTTTTATTTCTTTAGTATTCTGCATTTTTGAAAAGATTGAACACAACAAGGTGTTTGAACATTCACATCCGAAAAACCCACAAACGATCTTTTGGATCAACATGTTTTATGTTTTTATTGATTAAAAAAACAATTTTTTTTAATTCACAACACAATATTAGAACTTTGATCATTTATTCTGGTTTATTGACTCAGAAGCTTTTAACTGAACTTGTACAGATTTTAGAAACATGAAGAATTTGAAGATTCAGATGCCTCTGAAGCTCGTGTCTGAATCTGTGGACACAGCGAGGACTCTGGTTTCTGTTGGAGTTGCTGTTTCTGCAGTTTCTCTCTCACACCTGCTTCATTGCTCTTCTCTGCAGATACGACGACAGGTACTCCCTCGCAGGCCGGGCCAGTTAAGAGAACCTACGGCCCTGGACGGCACCTGAGAACACGACTGAAGGTAAGAGGGTCGTTCTGCTGAAACCCCTCGAGTGCAATCGTGTGCTGCTGCAAGAAGCTCGTGCTCACTCAGCGAGAAATCCTCCAAACTCGTCTTCTTGGTTTTATTAGGACAGACTGCAGAGTTTTAATCTGCCTCCACCGTCTCAAGCTAAATTGGTTTAGAGCTGCAGCGTTAAAACAGACGCAGAGTAATCAAACCTCCCAGAGGACGACGGGACGTCTCCTGGAGCGAGGAACTGTCTCAATGAGTAAACACAGTGGGAATTGTCCCGACTCCTCGTCTCACCTCAGGTGATTAGTCTGGTCCTGATCCTCTTTTGGGGTCTGAGCTGAGCGGGAAGCTCAGGACGTCTCAACGTGTCCCAACACAAACATCAATACTTTACATTTAAGAGGCTTTTGGTGAAGATAAAGAACGATGACGCTCCTCAGCAGCTTCAGCTCCTCAAACCAAACAAACATCTTTATTCTCTCCTCTGTTCCTGAAGCTCATTCACAGAAGTTAGAGCTCAAGTTCGAGTTCATCCACATTCATGGAGAAACACTTCACGTGTCTGTGAATAACAAAGAATTTCCTGGAAAGCTCCGTGTAAATTAGCTCTAACTGAATTAACACAAACACGTAGAATCAGAATCTAATGATTAATAACTTCATTATTGTGTGAATCTTTTGTGGAATATTTTAAATCACGTTAACGTCTCTTTTGTCTCTGCAGACGAATCAGGTGGAAACTCGTCAAAGCCTCGAAGACGACGAAGAGTTTTCAGAATAAAAGTCACGAGAGCTTCCAATCAGAGACGATTTTCCTTCCGGGGAAACAGACACTCAAAAAACAAACTGTGTTCCAGCTGTCGACTGAAGAGAAGCTCGGACGTCTGCTGCAGCGATGGATCTCACGTCTTGGTTTACTGAAGCTGTAGACAAACGCTTTATCTTCTTAAAGATTCTCAGGATCTGTTTTTGTTGTTTAGGTCTGTCGAGACTTTTCTTTTCTGAATTTTCCAATAATCAAGATAATCGATCCGAATGTTTTTCAACTCGTCGCAGGAGGATGAATCGGTTGATGAGCTTCATCACGTAGATCAGCGGTTCACAAACCTTCTGGCTCGTTACCACTGAAAGGTGCTTCACGTAACTTTTCTCTTCTGCGTAGTTAAAGAAGGTTCCGTTTTCATTTCTGTTTGTTTGTTACCAGGATTACGCAGAAACTACCAAACTGATTTTCTTAAAATTCGGTGGAATGATGGAGTATCAGCCGAGGAAGGACTGATTCAATTTGGGGGAGGATTCGATTGGGGGGGGGGGGGGGGGGGGGGGGGAGTCCAGGAATTTGCGGCTCGGGGTTTGGGCTCTGTTCTGGTTTGGTTCGTTAGCAATGTAGCATTAGCGAAAACTTACATACGGTACCTTTAATCTTAGCGATATTGACATGTGACAATGTCAAGGTAAAAGTTTTGTCAACGAAAAAAAGCTGAAATTTATTATTTTAACCAAAATGTTGGGAACCAGTGGAACGTTGCTTTTTTAAGTTCAGGTATTTGGTCATTAACTAAAATACTTTATACATTTGAACCTGACGGTGGCGCTAGAGGCAAAGTCAAAGGAGGATTCATCCACAAATGTTTGAACTATATTGACGTTATTTGTTCGTAAACATCTTAAACTTTGTAAATAGTTTTAAAGCTTTCAACCGCATCACATGGTTTTCATCAGCGGCTGTAAGTGGCGTCGTGGAGAAGCTACGACAGAAATCATCAACCCTTTAACCGCCGATGAAAACTGTCACATGATCGAAAGCTCAGGAGGAAATCTGTCACTTTTTCATATTCTGTCTCATGAATCATTTCTGAAGCTGCACTGTAAAAAAAAAAAAAAAAAAGACTTTGCGAGTTGTTAGATCTCCGACGTCCTGTCTTTCTGTACAGATCATGTAAATATCACGTGTGTCTGGACTCGTCTCGTTGCTGTAAATGTTCGCTTACGTGTTGTTTTACAAATAATAGTTAAAAATACAAACTGCTAAATAAGAGACTTTCTCCTCATTGATCCGATTCTCGGTTTCCATCTCGTGGTTCACGGAGTCAAAGACGGAGCCGAGGTGAGTGAAACATGTTTTATTCATCAGTTAGAGATCAGTGTTAGAAAAGAGACAGTGGACGAAGGCAGCGCTTCCCGAGGAATGATTGTACAGTGAGGAGAGAAACAGATCGCAGGACATTTCCCTTTACGCCTCAGGAGGTCGTCACTCTGACGCTCACACTCGACATCAACACGCAGAGTTTCAATAAACAGATAAAACATTTGATTTGTTACAAACTAAATTATGTCTGTTTTTGGGGACAGAATCAAAATGAGGCCTGGACCAAAAACAACGTTTGATTTCAAGAATTAATTAGAATAAAACTGTTCAATTTAAACTTGTACTGATCAGATTTTAGGATATTAACGAACCTTCAGTTCTGTTCCACCAATCAGCCACAGACTCTAAACAAAGATGGATGACAAGACAGCACCTGGATCGCCCCCTGGTGGCTGCAGGTCACAAGCAGAGCTTAAATAAATGTTTGTCAAAGATGTTTCTGTCGTTTCAGGTCGTTCTTGTCTCACTGAAGTTTGTTCAAGTGTTTCTGATCAGTTGGGTTTGAATCAGTTATTTGATCAAATAAAAACGAGCCGTCATGATTGACAGCTGACTCACTCATGATTGGTTGAGCGAGTGTGTGGGCGGGACCTCAATACCACAGCTCCACTCCACGATCACTACGGCTCAGACTCTGACTTTATGACGTCATCACCACAAGATGGCAGCGTTTATATGAGACGTGTCGTCTATCTTCATTTACAATTCATGACATTTAAACTTTAGTCTGAATCAATCACATTGTTTTTGGTATTTTTCAGTTTCCAGTTTCTGGACTTTAACAGGGAGTTGGACCAGTTTCATGATGAACCACAATCGTTGAATGAAACCTTTCAGAAACACAGTTTCCCGGAGCTCGTCTGTTTCCCTCGCTGCTGCGTGTTGACGCCTCGCGTTCAGTCACCTGGTTCTTGTGCATCAGAAGGAAAGTTAGCAGCCTCAGGTGCGGGATTGTCTTTAAAGTGTTGACGACAAACGGACGACTCGGCTCATTGACCTGGTTCGTTGCTTCTCTCACAACCTCACAGGCTCAAGTAGAAATCGTTCTTTTAAAAATAAACATTCCAGTGGAAGCGTCACTGTCGCTGCACAAACCGAACTCACGTGATTTCATAGAAAATATCTCAGTGTTGGAAGAAGGTTCCAGTTCCAGCGCTTTGTCCACAACGACAGAAAAATGTCCAGACTGACATTTCAAACATTTTCTAGAATCAGGTGAATTCATTTAACAAACAGCCAAATGTAGAATTAATATTTTAAAGATAAAGTCAAAGAAAAACATGTTGGAATCACTACGTTTGCAAATTAAGTTTCCTCGTGTACAAAGATTTCATTTAAAGACTAACGATGTTCTAATGACTTTTTTTGCGGCACTGATCTGCTCTGAAACAGCAGTGACTCAGTCGCAGCTCAGCAGTTGCATAATTAATTCACATTTTCTGCAGAAACTAATCACGGAGCTGAATCACTGCTCGGTCCCAAAAACAAAACGAAATAAAGTGTTTCAAGCAACGTTTGGTCTCAAAGTCACAAAGTTTCTGAACCTTTTCTCATTAAGTTGAAATCACACGATGAGGAAAGAAGGAATCACGACAGGAACAAATCATCGAGGTCTCAGGTTACATTCGGCCGGAAAGACGACGGTAAAATAAAGTTTTAGCAGATTTAAGGAGGAACAATGTGACGCTCGTGCAGCCTCTCGGCTCCAGAGCCACACGAGGACGATGTAAACAGGTCTGTTACCATGGAAGCGACGTCAGGGTCGTGATCAGGAATGTATAACTACACGGGAATTTAAAGTTTGTCGTCTGGGAGGCAGCTCTGAACAAAAGAGAAAAGACAGAAGAAGAAGAGGTCGTACTTGTGGTAATTAAACCCTGTTAACGTTGTGTTAAGGCCTCGTAGTTAAACTTGCAGACACGAGAGGAGAATTCCTTGGAAAACAACCGGATGTGATCATTTATGATTTTTTTCTGCATAGGGTTCGATGCGAAACGTCCCGGCCCTCGCCGCGACCCGAGGGAGTGAAGCGAGCGAGAAACTTAACGACGAGAGAAAAACAAAAGGACAGTTGTTCGCGTGAATTCCCGAGTCAGAACCTCCCGGCGACGCTCAGACGCCGTCTGTGTTAGCTAGCTGGTAAATCCGTCCCTTTGTGTGCAGCCAGAGGCCCCTCCCCCTCCTCGTCACTTGAACATGCTCTGCAGCATGGCCGTGGCGTAGGTGGGTCGGGCTTGTCGGCTCTCGATGGCGCTGCGGAGGTACTGGATGCCGCCGCAGCGCTCCCAGATCTCCTCGTACTGGCGGGGCAGGATCTCCGCCCCCCTCTTCCTCGACAGGCCCGTCTCCTCCAGACTCAGCTCGCACATGTCCATGTCGTCCTTTCCTGGAGGACGACAACAGAGTTCAGGGTTAGTTTCACACCGTTCTCCTGTTTCTCTTAACTAACTTCACAGTTTTACACTTTTAACGTTGAGAGAAACTCAGATTAACCTCTGATCGCAGTTAACTGCAGACCTGGTGCATCGTTACCTTTACACCGCCCCCTACCTTTCATATGCATATTGCATCCTGCGTACGTGTAGCGTTATCTACCAAGGACGTGCACAAACTGTTTCTTCTTCTACAGTCTTTTCTTGCTTACTTTATTCTGTCGCTCACAACGTCCTGTTTCAAACGTGTAGTACTGACCTGCCACCAGCAGGATGGGGTGTTTATCGGGATGCAGCTCCATCTGCCTGGCGATCCAGGGCCCGTCGAAGTGAGCGTACCACCAGCCCTTCTTGTTGTTCTGAGGGTCCTTGTACTGGTCGCTTGGCCGGATGAACGGGATGCGGAAGTAGCGCTGCTGCCGGTTCATCGCCACCTCGTACTGCCGGGCCGGGATGGGCGGGCCTGGGTTCTGCTGGGCTGTTGTTTGGATGGGAAAAACAAGTTAGGCGTCTTTTCAGTGATGACAGCAACCAATCAGGAGTCAGTGTTCATGTTGCCATGCAACCTGGGAACCCGCTAACGACCTTGTTCCTGTTTATCAGCCTGTGTTTTAACTGAGGATGAAGAACAAGCTGCTCTTGAGCAACATTTTCTCAGTCTGAGTTTCAAGTTAAGATTTAAAGAATCTTAACAGGAAATAAAGTATTTTAATCTAAAAGCTGCTTCCAGGTGTAAGAGTGAGAAAGACGAGACACTGATTCTGCTGTTACTCAAATACAATGGAAATGGATTAAATATAGTTAGTGAAGCTAAAACTGCTAAAAACTATTTAAACCCTGAAAAAAGCAGATTAAAAGTTATATTTTCTTGTGCCGTCCTCAGAGCTGCAGCCGACACTTCACTCCTGAAACTGCTTTTAATGCAAACTGCTTTGTCCAGCAGTTAAAACACAGGTGAACGAACTGGAATAAGACTCAGGAGGTGAAATCAGCGTTTTCTCGCTGCCTGTGAACACTGAGGCCGTCGCTGCTGTTCTCAGATCAGCTGTTAAATAATGAGCCTGTTGCGCTGGTCCTGCTGTGGGAGCTGGGGGAGGGTCAGCGGCGCTGGGAGGAAACCAGCAGGACGTGAAGCGCCGCCACCGCCACCCGTGAGAGGAAATGAGCACAATCTGCTTCTACTGAGACTAAAACAAGGATCTACAGAGACAGAGGACGATTCTCTACGAGACGAAGACAACTCGCTCAGAACGAGAACAATCATTTCATCTTTCACTTTTAAATCAAGAAATAAAAAACTGTTTCCATTGCAAATAATGATTTCCTTTTTCTATTCCAAAGATAAGAAATATAAACAAGAGGAAATTAAATTGATTAATAAGTATCTTCATTTTACGACGTCATATTAGTACGAGTTCAGAGTATTAAGCTCCACTTAAAGGGGATTACAAGAATGTAAATGTACTTTCGTATGTTCGTAATTTCTACTCACCTCCTCTACACACCTCATCTACACAACCCCATCTACACACCTCATCTACACACCTCATCTACACAACCCCATCTACACACCTCATCTACACAACCCCATCTACACACCTCATCTACACAACCTCACCTACACAATAAATCTCCACTCGTCACTTTCCTGTGTTTAGCTTCTAAACCGATTCAGAGCTAAAATCATCTATATTTCCTCATCAATAAATCTGATTACAAAGTCAGCTCATTAGAGTTTTTCTAGTAAATCTGTGAATTCTATCTCTGTAGAATCTATATTTATATCATATATTTTATCCACGCTGATGTCACAGTGTTTTTAAAGTGATTCCAGGTTTCAAACCTTGTTAAAATCAATTCTAACGGCTTCTGAAAACATGAAACAACATCTGTCTCAGAGCAACACACTGAACCCCCGTCACCAACAAGATGAGCCCACACACACACAGACACACACACACACACACACACACACAGACACACACACACACACACACACACAGACACACAGACACACACACACATACAGACACACACACACAGGCGAGAAAAGGAAACAGCAACAACCTTCACCTTCCCATAGCAACAAGTTTTAGAAAGTAAAAATTATTTTCTTCTTCAGAAAAAGCAGCAGAAACAGAATCTGGAGCGTCACTCTGTCGAACGTCTGACTCTGTGTGAAATGACTCAAATGAAAATGAAATGAAAGGAAAATATGTTGAATACAAAAGCTGCCATCTTGTTCCGATTGAAAGTCTGAGTCACTGCATCGAGGTAAGAAGGTGTCGCCCCGACAGAAACATATTTATTCAACATCTACTTTGACTTTTCTAGTTTGGTCCGTGTCCCATCTGCTAAC
Organism: Hippoglossus hippoglossus; assembly: GCF_009819705.1. Classification (NCBI taxonomy): domain Eukaryota; kingdom Metazoa; phylum Chordata; class Actinopteri; order Pleuronectiformes; family Pleuronectidae; genus Hippoglossus; species Hippoglossus hippoglossus. Next base: position 863,428 of record NC_047174.1, read on the forward strand.
ATGGAGGAGGTTCATGACCTGCACTGCAGCCAGACACCAGGGGGCGATAGAGATGATTTGGCTTCGCGTTGAGGTGACGTAGATAGACATGGATTCTGGAATGATTTGACATTTTGCTTCAAAATACATATTTGAGTCGAGAGGATCAGATTTTCTCTACGAGGCTTTTCTGACGATCTGAATCCTGAGTGAACCGTTTGGTTCTTGAGGATTCAGACGATCGTCCTCGGGGAGCCGTCGCGCCGCTCCGCTCTGACCCTCGTACGCGGCTGAACGAGCCTTCAGGTCACGACTGGGCGTCGCTCAAGTGTCGCCACCGTCACTTCGAGGCCTTTTGCTCCCGTCACGCTCCCGTGAACGTGATCTGATCGTCTGCCACCAAACAAGGAAATGCCTTGTGTCCTCCCCCTCCCTCCCTCCCTCCCTCGTTTCCTCCCTCGTTTCCTCCCTCCTTGAGAAGTCCTCCGTGTGGGAGTATCAGTAACCGCAGCACCAGGAGCTCGGAGGAATCACTTGGGCTCTTTATCAAGCCGCTGCAGCAGAAAGACGGAGCGGCAGCGTTCAGCCTCAAAATCACTCAAATAATCTCCTGCACACACGTCTCCATCCAGGTTGCCATGGAAACCCAACCATCCTCCACCGAGGAGACAAACTCTTCCATCAGACAGAGAAACACAAACCGGAGGCCGACACCAGATCGACGCCCAGCAGGGGGGGTTAATAAAGGGAGGGGGGGGGCAGCAGCTCTGGGTTAGTAGCGTTACACACTGAAGGACGACTTACATGCTGTTTTCACAGGAGGTGAAGGATCTGAAAGTAAACATGCCAGGTTACAAACACACACTGGAGGAAGTGATGCAACACCACAGCAACCAGGACACATGTGCTTTCTTTTCTTTGACACGATGAAGACGATGAAAACCGTCCACACGCAGGAGGAAGGACGAGCGGATTCTGGTCCCAATCAGAACCAGAACATCCTTCAGTTTAAAGAACAAGAGTGAAGTGAGAGAATCAAATGGTTTCTTTGGTTTCCAGAATAACTTCACTTCAGTTCTTTTGGAGCGAAATGATTTCAACATGTGAATAAATGTTTGAATGATGAATGATTAAATATCATTATAAATGCTGCTGTAGTTACCGAGGAGCTCTGAAGCAAGGCATTAGACCTCCTGGTCTCTTGTTCTCTAACTGACAAACAACGACCAGCACCTCACTTTAACACATTCCACTTTACCACTCAGTGTCCAGATTAAATACCGACTACACCAGCTGAGTTGTGGCGTCGTACCGTAGTCGGTGACCGATTTGGGCGCCCTCTGCTCCGTCTCCGTGTTTCTCTTCTTGTTCTTTGACTTCCAGGCGTGATAAACCTTGAGGCGGCGGTGAAACTCCTCCCTGCAGGCGGCCAGAAGCTCGATGTCTGGAAGAGACGCAAAGTCGGTTTAATGTCACAGGTTCAGCAGGTAAATGTCATCCAATCGTTTATGTGGGAAGACGACAGACTAAGATATGTACAGTCAGCTGATTGGCTATTCAGCTGGTAAGTAGTTAGTTAGGCTGGTTGGTTGGTTGGTAACTGCAGAAGCTCTCACGTATCATTATTATTCACAACATCAGGATTCACTGGAACAAACTGTGACACAACTCAGACCCAGATGGAACTAAATCTGTGTCCACATACTTTTGGCCACATGGTGAAATCGTGTTAATGATGAAACAGTTAAACTTCAAACGCATCGATTTGTGTTCATTTCCTCAACCTGCTGCAGACTCTCATTAATATTTAAACACAAATCAATACAGTGCACACACACACACACACAGACACACACAGTATAAAGACAACATGAGGATAAATCACTCCAGTGGACAGCATCATCTGTGGAGTGCTAACTGTGTGCGAGCAGCTTAATGCACACTAAGTGCTCAGGTAATGTCAACTGAACAAAAAATACTTTGGAGGCAGACGAACGCCGAGAGAAAAAAACCCTCAATTTACTGCGGCGAGCTGAAATCACGGTGGAATAATCTGGAATATGTCAGATGTCAACAACCCCCTCGTCGCTCCCTCGTCGCTCCCTGATGCTGGACTTTTATTCCGCCGCTGCACATCATCATGAGCGGCGGACGTGATCACATCAGTATTCGATTTCCTCCTGTCTGGGAGGCGAGGTGAGCGGCGTGTTAACAGCTAACTGAATCATTTCTCTGTGTTTATCTGCGGCCGCCCGCGGGCTCTGCTGCCTCTCCACACATTAATCTCGGCGCGGCGCCGGCGGGTGTCGACCCTCCTGTCCTCCACGCTTCCTGCTGCGAGGACAGGCCGGCGCTCAGGTTAAACTCAGTATTATGAGCAGAACAAAGAGGAAAGTGGCTTCTTCTCTGCAGCTCATCACCGAGTCAGAACCAGTCCAGAGCGGTTTGAACCGTCACATGTTGTCGCTGGAAGAAGCTTTTAGTCAAACAAACTATTACCAAAAACGTTACTTTGAAAAACTCTATTAAAGGAAATTAGCTTTTTTATTTCCACGTAACGAGCAGATGATCGTTTTTTTTTAACTTGAGTTTTTATCCAAATAACGTGAGCTCTGCACAATGTCCGGGAAATTGTGTCTGTACATTTTCAAAAGACACTGGATTCATCCTCTGGGGACTAAGAATGCGAATTTAAAATGAAAATGAAAATCTACAAATAGGTTTTTCTATGTATTTTGTTTGTTTTGTTCTTCCTGACACATTCGGACACGAGTGTTTATAAAGTTGTTCTGACCTGATCACAGCCCTGGAAATTAAAATCAAACCAGTTCATCCTCTGGGAGCAAGAACGTGCTCATGACTCATGTTGACGTGCAGCGCAGACATGGAGACAAGAGGCTGAAGCTCTGGGACAGATGAGCGGATCAACACTATTCAACCTCTGGACACCAGGAACATCGATAAACTCAATTAAAACCCAGGATTTAGGCTTAAGTGGAAAACTCGTGGTGGTACTTCCTCCCCTGGGGACCATGAACATCCATGTCAGCGTCACATGAAAACAGACCAGGAGACCAGGAGACCTGACAAAGTGTGACACTCACCACACGAGGTGTTGATGGAGTCCCGCAGCTCAGCGTACTTCCACTTGCTCAGTTCGTACTTCTTGGCGCCGGCAGCCGCCTTGGACGCCTGCACCTGTGGACCTCTGACAGGAAACGAGAAGGAGCGCAGGAGGTCAGCGACAAAGGGTCAGAGCGGGGCGTGGACGTCAGTGGGCGGGGCTATTCGCTTGGTTTGGAGCTTGGGTCGAAAAGGGTTTTCAAGGAAAATATTAATTTGTAAAGAAACATGAGGGCGGAGTTTACTGACGGCGTCTCAGGAGACTTTTTATTCACCAGTGAGAATATCGAAGCTGTAAATTTGACACCTGCCAACAGATCTGTCAAAGTCATGATGGATTTTCCATTTATTACTTTTATTTCTACGATGCGAATAAAATTTTAATGTCCTATTAAAAGGAAGAGAGGACGTGTTGAGATTCATAAAATAAAGAGTCAAAGAATCTTCTCCATAATCTGTGACCATAAATTACCAATAAGAGAACATCTGGAATAAGTTGAGCAGCAGTGAATAAAAGGCTGTTTGCAACCTGTCTCAGTAAACTCCGCCCACCTGCAGGGCGCCACAGGAACAGGAAGAAGAATCACAGATGTGAGAAACAGCTACAGATGTTAGGGTGACAGTGAGGGGGGGGGGGGGGGTGTTCGTCACTGTTAGACGGACAGAGTCAGTTTCTACAGCAGAGGTCTACGGGTGTGAGGACGCCATCCAGGGGACGCATGCTGTCCCAGTCGCCAGGAAGACAGACGGCATCTCGCTCTGTCAAATTACAAACGAGCGTTAGGCAGCGTGAGGCGTGCTGCTCCTCTCCAGCTGTGGGCCGCGCACGCTGCTGACAGGCCCGGTAATCCGTGACCGGGATTTACCCTTTTTAGAACAACAGGAAGTTGGAGGTGGGGCCCTGCTGCTTCTTTAATCCTATTGGATGGCTCTGCGACCCACGATTAGCGGGAGCTGGCCCTCGGAGCCGTGTTCCCGGGAGCGTGTGGCGAGCTCTGGCAGCGTGCTTAGCGGCTGATCGCTGCAGTCACCTGCTGCTCCAACTTCCTGTCTTTTTTGAGTTGTGACGGGCGGCCTGAGCCAATTAGCCGACAGACGAGGAACCACGTCGCTCCTTCACATCCAGGGGAACACGAGCGGCGCAGGGACCCGAGGAGAAAGTGCTCAGTCACCTGCCGGGGTCGATGAGAGGTCAACGCTAACGAGGGCGGGAAATTCAACTCGGCTCAACGCCATCGCTCCGGACTCGATCAACAGGGCTTTGAAAACTCGACACTGCAGCAACATTTAAACTGATTCATTCAGTCTAAGCTTTCCTTAAACTCTTTACATTTGTAGTTTCGAGGTCGGCAGATAAATGAGACAAATAAACATCAATCAACAACCTATAGATACATTAATCAATTAAACTGTTCATTCTTAAATTACATTTATCATTCAGAGGACGTTTCAATCAATAACTGAGTCAATCTGAAGATTTGATTGGTTAAGAGGATGTCGCACCTTGTTGAAGCCCTGAGACAAATTGTGTTTTGTGAATATGGGCGATACAAATAAACTTTGATTGATTGATTGATTGATTGATTGATTGATTGAGTGATTGATTGAGTGAGTGAGTGAGTTCTACCCACCGAGCCAGAAGTTCAGACATTTCTTTGGCCATTTGTTCCCTGAAAAGCACGAAGGTGCCGACATGGAGAAAAAAAAAGTTGTTAACATGAAGTGTGATGAACACAAAAATATTTAGAGTCGACAGAAAACACGATAAAGAACGAATGAGGAAGAAACATGAGAAGAAAAAACTAAACAATTAAGAAATGAAATACAAAAACATGGAAAACATGGAAAAATAAAAGATGAAGAATTGAGAAAAATGAATAATATAAACTTTTAGAAATGTAGTTCAAATGTTGTAAAATGTATTTTGAAAGAAATGTAATGTCTATTCACGTTTGGCGAATGACTTATTTCCATGAGTCTTTATGTTGTTATGAAATTATTTCTAAGCAGAAGGCAGAAATATATTAAATTCATTTTACTGCCAGTGAACAAGATAAAAAAAAGAAAAAAGACTAAGAACAAAAGTGAGTGAAAGAAAAAGGTTTGAGTGGATGAAGAAGACGAGTGGATGAAGATGAAGAAATGAACGTGTGTGGCCTGTTCTTCTTAAATAAACCTGAATAGATCGACTTTGCTTTCAAACAGCTTCAGGAAGTTCAGAGAGGAAACTGAAAACACTGAAGTGATGTGAAGTTCACTACGAGAGGAAGAGTAAAATAAACACTTGAGAGAACTGAGCGCTTCTGGTGCACGAGCAGCTACGATGAACCACTTCAACGTCCTGGAGCGGCGTGAGGCGGCCTCTACTACAGGAGAGCGAGGGCGTGCTGAGGCCCACGAGCCGGCGCCGTACCACAACCCGCTCGCACTGCGTCAACGTGTCGGGAAGCTTCTCTGAACCAGCTTCTCTAACTAACAACATCTACACGTGACGCCACACGGTGTCCTGAAGGTGTTGGGTGCGTGGAGAGGAAACCTACATGCTCATGCTCGTCAGCTTTGCGGTTCCGGCAGCGCTGTGAACAGAGGATTATGGGATTATGAGTCTGCACAACACAAGAAACCAATCAGGAGGAGAAGTGATCCCCCCGCGACTCATCAGGAGAGATTCACCTTCCAAACTCAGAATCAGGGGACGAGATTCGCGTTTATCAAACTGAAATTTTACAAAGATCTGATTGCGTTTGAATAGATAAGCATCACAATGAGATTTGTTGAAGCAGTGACTCTGTTAGCTGCAGCTCTGAGCTGGCAGATTGTTACAGCATGCAGGGGATGGAGGTTTCAGATTGAGAGGTCGGAGGCAGGTGGGATCGGGGGTTCAGTTAAAGGGGTAAAGCTCCGGGTCTTACGCTGCTCTCTCTGGGGACGATGGAACTGAAGAGCCGTTGCTGGGAGGAAGAAACAAAAGAAAACAAAGAAGAAGAAGATGGTTAAACACAGAAATGGAGATGGTGTTTTATTCCGTCAGCAGGAAGCTGATCTGCAGGAGACGACAGGAGCAAAGAGAAATCTGGACTTTCCTCCGTCTCTGTGGCTGTTGACAGATCGTGATGCATCATCAGTGGATCATAAAAGTTTCACCGAACCAACACTGTGAGGAAAGCACCACATCCCCAGCTGCTGTTAAATCATCTAGTTCGCCTGCTGACCCGTCACACTTCCTGTCACACTTCCTGTCACACTTCCTGTCGGACTGAGACGTGACCAGACTGAAGAGAGCTTCATCTGGAAAGTTTATTTTTCTTTACACTTCTCAAAGCAGCAGATTGGTTTTAATAACTCTACGATTTCTAATTTCTGAGGTCAGGCTGAGCCGCTCATGGCAGAGGACTCAGTATCAAAAGCTGGTTTCATCTCGTCGAGCTCATGGAGGTCAGAGGATAAACTTTTCAACCTTTGACCTTTAATAACCAGAGTGAAGCTTCAGAATAGACGAGAATCATCTCTGTGGTTGTTTGTCTCCACCAACCAGAGCAGTTCCACTCATACGGACTCATGAGGGTCCCTGAAGTCACACTTGAGATACAGTCTGAGATAAAAATACACCGTGACCTTTGACCTTTGACCATCAGAATCTCATCAGTTCATCTTTGAGTCTGAGTGAACGTTTGTACCAAATTTAAAGAAATTCCCTGAAGTCCTAAAGAACAAGACGGACGACCTGAAGACACGATGCCTCAGGACGACTCCACTGAGGAGGCAGAAATAGAATCAGCAATTATTATTAGAATTCAATTATTGCTAAATGTTGTTGTTTGGGTCTATTGTTATTTATAAATACACATTTTCTTTAATGTGTGAAATAAAATCTGATCAAAAAGAAAGGAGGGTTAATAAATCAAACATTTAGTTTTTAAACATTTCATTTGAATAAAATCATTTCTTAAAGAGAAATCTAATAAATAACATCTGATTATTTCTATTTGTTTAAGCATCTTATTGGTTGGTGGATTTAACTGAAGTGTTTCTTCTTTTTAAGAACATGTTGAGCTCCACACCTCCGTCAGCAGCAGGAGACAAGGAGACAAAGAGACAAGGAGACAAAGAGACAAAGAGACAAAGAGACAACGCAGCAGAACAATCCTCCCACTCACTAAACCTCAGTCACAGAATCACAAGGTCACAGAGACTGAAAGCAAACAAAGATCTGTGAGAAGGTTCCAGAGGGTTTTTACCTGCGCAGGCCCGAGTCGCTGGCCGCCTCCTCTGGGATGAGCTCCGACTCGCTCTGGGCGATCCTCAGCGCCAGCTCCCGGTCCCTCCTCTCCTGCTCCAGGACGTTCTGACGAGACGCCTCCTCCTCCCGCTCCGCCAGCAGCTGCAGGTCCATCTCCACCTGAACACACACTCTTTAGGTTTCTGTCTGCAGGAACATTCCAGCCTCAGGTTCTCAGAAAACCATCTGAGCTGTGATTGCAGATGAGAAGCACAGTCTGAAGAAGAGTCTGTGAAACGCTGCCTGGGAGGAAACGTTTGTGGAAGCGCGTTTAAACGTTTCTTCTCTTTTCATCGTTAATGTCCAACGACTGTTTGTCATCAGGTTTGAATGTGTGCGCTCAACTTTCTGATGTTCCTCTTTAGTTAAAGTCATCGTCTGACTTTGTTCAGCACAGACAACTAACACGCCACAAGAGGAAAGGGGAGGAGTCTGATGACTGAACGAGCCGTCCAATGGCAGGTGGGTATTCAGTGTTTACTTCCTGTGAGTCAGACGAGTCAAACTGTTACGGACTCATTTCGGTGATAGAACAGTGCAGCAGAAAGCTGATCTGAGGTCAGAGTGAGATCTGCCTGGAGACTGCAGCTCGTCACTAATCATCTTGATGGATCTGCAGCACTAACATCATCTGACACTGATGTTCTGCCATCGAGTGAAGTTACAGTTAAACATCAGCTCTGATTTTTCACTGAGACTAATTTACCCACAGTAAATGTCACTTTTCAGCACTTTGCATATTTTGGATCCTGTCTGTGAATATATGGATAAAGAGATAAATAAAATCTGAATTTCACAGAGCGACGGTCGTCAGCTCGTCTCCTGGAATCCGGAGCTCTGCTGGAGTCTGCAGGGGGAGGCATGAATATTTAGAGGAGGGCGAACGTGACGAGAAGCCCAACAGCTCTGAGCTGAGGGAAGTGCAGGAGGTTTATTTGTGGGTAACCCAGCCTGGGGCTCTGGGCTCCGGGCCCCCAGCCAGCGGCTTTGATCTGTACACTGGCCGCTCGCTGCTAAAATCTGCACTTGATCCGGGCCGGGTCGACGCCCGGGGGAAGCCGAGGAACCCGAGGAACCCGAGGAACCAGGCGCAGCAGCGACAGATGGACGAAGAGACGCTGGATGATCAGCATAAAACCTCCTGACCTGTCAAACTGTAAAACCTGCTAACTCTCTCTCTCTCTCTCTCTCTCTCTGATGCAACAGCCTGTAGTTTACAGATGTTTCACATCTTATTAAACTTGATGCCACTCGCCTCAAATCTTCCTCCATGTTGGACTCCCAGCTCCTCCTCTTCCTCAGAGGTCAGTTTCACGAGTTAATCCACTTGATTTATCTGTTTTCTAAGGACGAGTGTGAGTTTATCAGAGAACAAACCCCCTGATCGGTTTCTCTGCTCTCAGCAGAAACACGTGCTTCAGGAAACAGGTGGGTCTGTGCTCTTCAACGTCCTGAACCTGGACTGACATCCACTGATCTTCTGCAGGTTTTAATACGAATCTAAAAGTGGAAATGTCATCACTTTTCTGTGCAGACAAAGGATTAAATTCTGCTGAAGCCACCGAGTCTTTAATCCAGCGATGAATCAGCGTCTCTGCGGTTTGTTTTGTGTAACGTTATTATTCATTTAGATTAAATTACTAATCTCCGTCCCGTCACGAGGAACGAAGGCGGTAATGGATCCGTGCGGCGAGCTGTCTGAGTTTCAGTGTTTCTTAATGTGTCGAGTCAGCAAAGTTCATTACGCAGACGGATAGGAAACAAACCTTCTACAGTCCGACTGAAACTCTTTATCACACTTTGTTTGCTATTATATCTTATGTCGTAAATTTAAAGTCCTTTTCCTCCATATTGCAGTTCCACTACTGCGGCTTGTATTTACTGCTTCTCTGTCTCTGAGGTTTTCAATATCTGGGTTGAGGGTTTTAAAGAGAGAAGGTGTTTGACATTATAAAATCCACAAATCTCTAATAAAATTGACTTGACGCTCTGACTACATATCCCATCAGGCCTGGGAACGCCTCAGACCCCCCAGGAAGAGCTGCAAAGCGTTTCCGAGGAGGGTGACCTCTGAGGGTGACCTCGGAGGGTGACCTCTGAGGGTGACCTCTGAGGTACCACATGTGGCCGGCTACCTCTGCGACCCGAGCTCAGATTCATGGAAGACGATGGATAGATGGTGAAAATTCAGGTGCAGGTTTTTCTTCCTGTTCAGTAATTCAGACGACCTCTGAATTCCTACTTATTGTTCAGATTCACTTTGAGACTGAATCATCTGTAGTTTCCAGTTTGTTTCTCTGACCTCTGAGCTGAACTCTTAAACCCTCCAGTAAACCAATGCTTCAAACAACAAAGGGCCACAGAGCCGACACCCACCTGCATCTTCCTCTCCTCCTCCTCCCTCCTCTTCCTCTCCTCCTCGTCCTGCTTCCTCTTCAGCTCCATCTCGGCTTTCCTGATGGGAGGAAGAGGAGAGAGAGAGAGGAGAGGAGGAAGAGAGGAGGGCGGCACGATAGAGACAGAGATGAAAGAAAACACAGGTTGATGAATGAGACGGGAAGAAGAAAGGGTGAAAGGAATATATGGAGACAGGGACAGAGGAAATGGAGACGTATAAAAGAGCAGCGGAGGAGAATAAATAAAAAAGACAAAGATCAGAGAGAGAAATACTGTGGGATCAGTGAGCTGGATATCTCTCTTCATTCTAACTGATGCTGACGTCTTTCCTCCGACGGCTCCCCCCCCGACCTTCGGCATCATCATTCACCTTTGTTTACACTGGAATCTATTTTAATAACAAACTTCAGGTACGTTTTAAAAACCAATACTAACATGTACGCACCAATTTCTATTTTTTATGCGCTTAAATTTAAAAATCCATTTGTTTGGTTTTTCATTCATTCCTTCAAACGCTGCGTTTCTGCATTTCATGTTTCAGTTTCTATTGAATCCTTCTTAAGATGTGTGTGTGTGTGTGTGTGTGTGTGTGTGTGTGTGTGTGTGTGTGTGTGTGTTCTGAATAGAAACATCAGCCAAACGACCAGACGAGTCTGACGAAGTGTTCAGACTCTGACGCAGCAGCAGAGACGTCTGCTGGGAGTCGTTTCCCTCCACAGGTCGAACAAGGCCTGATAAATAATGTTTGGATTAAAGCTGCATCTGGGAGGAAATGGGAAATCCTATAAATGGTGATATTACAGGGTCAGTGACTTTATGAAGGTTTGCTTCCTCGACCTTCAGCCTGTGACCTTCGGGTGAATCATGGGAGTTCATAACTTGAGTGAGGGGAGCGCGGGCCATTAAATTTAGGCTGTTGTCTCTAATGTCTTATATTAGCGGGTAGTGGTTTGTGACGAACACGACGGCCCCCATCAGTCCTTCTAAAGAGGGGGGGGGGGAACTGCAGAGGTCAAACCCGTGGGACGAACGTGGAAACGAGCTTTTCTGAGTAAAACGGCATCAGAAGGAACCAGAGGACGACACATAAAGAATAAGACGGAAGACAGACACTTGATTTCTCTACACATGGAAACGTAGCAACATCATTAAAATGATGGTTCACTGACTTGGAGTAGAGAGAATGGTCGTTAGCGATCGCTAACCCACATAACTAAAATAAGCAAGCAGCAGTTTCTAATTAAAGATTAGGTGTCCTGACGTTTCGGAGTTCCACAAGGCTCTATCCTGGATACACTTCTCTTCTCGTCTGTTCTCTGGTGAGTGGGTTCCATCTCCTGGGAGAAGAACTGACTCAGAGTCAGCTTCAACTGTCACAACCAGCTGCAGCTGAAGAGTGAAGCTGAACTGAGATCAGTTAAAAACACTCTGAAGTTATTAACAACCAGAGTTTATCTCCAATATTCAGCAGGAAACTGTTAAAACATAAAGAATTGTGAACAGAGTTTGTTGGATTTGTTCCAGCAGCAGCTCTTCTGGGTCAGGAAGCAGAGGATCATGGGTACCCTGGGTCGACGACCTTAAACAAGCTGTGATGAAGCTGTTTTTACTCGTCGTAAATCACAGAGAACAAGAGTCCGCTGAGCACAGAAAGTGTAGAAACAACACTTTACAGCTTCTATAAAAACAAATCCTCTGGGAGCAGCAGCCTCATTATGTAAATCCCTGTCGGAGCATTTGAAAACTGTGTGGACACTGAGTGTATTTGTCGACTGCAGCAGTTTTCACTCAGAGGATTTTGCCAGGTCAAAAAACGCCGACTTTGACAAGTGGCACTTAATTTTTTTGTTACGTACGTGACGGCAAAACAAGCCAGTTTCATCTCAGTGAAGAGGCTGAAAATGAACAAATACATTTTCCCACTTACAGTCGCCTGTCGTCCTCCTCCTGCTTGCGGCGCTGCTCCTCCTCCTCCCTCCTCTTCTTCTCCCTGTCCATCTCCTCCTGGATGCGCTGCAGCCGCTCCCTCTCCTCCTCCTCCTTCTTCTTGTTCTGCATGGCCGTCAGCAGCTGCTCCGACCGGGTCACCAGGGCCTGGTACTCGTGGTCGATGTCGAGTCGGGTCATGATGGTGCTCTGACGGACGTAAGGTCAGAATCAACATGAGGATGTTTCTCAGATACAGGACGCAGACGCACGCAGACTCATTTTCAACAATTGCTTTCACCAAATTTGTCCAAACTACGAGGTTCTGTCTTTATTCAGTATCACACTGGATCTGTCTGATATGAACATCAACATATCAACTGCACAGAAACACTAAATACATTTCTGTTCTTAGATTCTTCTTCTTTACTTTCTGTGTTTGCTGCTTCAAGGTCTCAGACTTTGCAACATCTACAGTCACTTCCTCAAATCTGTAAATCCAGACTGTGGTGATGTCAGATCTGCAGACAGACACTGAAGCATCATCTCAGCTCCACCGGAGGTTAAAACAACTCAGAGAGCATCGGGAATGTCTCAGTTCACTGTCACCGGGTGTTCCAGGAGTTGACGGCTGACTTGGACACACGGGGAGACGCTGTAAACCTGAAGAGGGATGTGTGTTAACGTCTCGTGGACGATGAATATTCATACGCATCTGCTGTCACAGTCTTTCCTCTGACTGCCGCTGGCTCTAAGACAAAAGCTGCAGGGGTTGATGTGACGGGAGCGCCACACACTCAGGCTCCCTCCATCGGCGCTTGTCTTTCTAATCCTGGCGTTTTGTGCGGCGAGCACCTGTCAGACTCACACCGCTACGACGCTCAGTGGGAAAATTAAACTAAAAGACGCTTCTTGACATCCAGGAGGAAGATTATATCGAGAACAACAGGCCAGAATTAGGCAGGGAAAGAAAACGAGTTGAATCCAGTTCAACACTTTTGGGAACTCGACCTTCTGGGGAAATATCTCTGATAATCTTTGTTTATCCAGGTTTACATCTGGAGACTCAGCAGCCTCCTCAAATCGCAGCAGAATGTGATATCATTTCATGCTTTCCATCATTCTCTGAGAGTGGGAGGCACTTCAGTCCAAACCCTGGATATCCCTGTTTTCAAAGACGACTCTGGGTACGTGTGCGTCTCTCAGAGGAGACGGCAGAACCGAAGGATTTCACTGAACGATGAGGAAGAACTCAGACGTCACAAACACTCACAGGCTGAATTCAGGGATTTAACGTCCCGGGAATCGAACCGTCCGTCTCACCCACCTTGATTTTGACCATCAGGGTGTCGATGGCAGAGTCCAGGTCCTGGATCTGTTTGCTCATCTCCTGTTTTCCCTCCCTCAGCCCGGCCACCACCTCGTTGAAGCGACCCATCCTCGTCTTCAGGTTACGCACCTTCACCAACCCGTCGATCCTGAAACACAGACGCACATGAAACCGTCTGTTCGTCTGTCTGTCAACCTGTCATCTCCTGAATGTGACTAAAGAAACCAAATGTTTCTTCCAATTTATTCATATTCACTCCTGTGTCACGCGTCAAATAATTTGATTTTACATTTATTAACTTATAATAATTTGGTGGAAAAACTGTTTTGAAAATCTCTGTAAATCTTGTAGAATAAGAATTGTTCAACTTGAAGCTGCTGGTTTATTTAAGTCTCAGATTATCTGTAACGACAGAGAGTTCACCATCACTTCATGTTCACCACACTGTGTTTCATCCCCCCCCCCCCCCAGCAGCTCAGCCAAACACAATCAGGCAGCCTGTTAGTGTGGACCAGCGGGTTACAGATCAGACTGGAGCCCCCGACAGAGGAGAGAAGAAACTCCTCTTCTTCACCTGCATCGTCTCTCACAGCTGCCTCCCCCCCACAGGCTGTGTGTGTCTGTGTGTGTGTGTGTGTGTGTGTGTGTGTGTGTGTGTGTGTGTGTGTGTGTGTGTGTGTGTGTGTGTGTGTCTGTGTGCGCACCAGGCAGACTGACGCCGGTGAGCTGTGAAAGTGGCAGATAATGAAGAAGAAGACGAGGAGGGGACAGATGAGGACGAGGAAGAATGAGAAGGAGAGGAGGTGAGGAGAAGTGATAACGACAGCAGAGGAGAGAGGAAAGGAGGGATGGAGGGAGAAAGGAGGGATGGAGGGAGAAAGGATGGATGGCAGGTCACGGGAGATGAGTGTGAAAAATCTGAGAGTGAAGAAACACACGAGTGGAGAAGAAGAGGGGGGGGTAAGTGGAAGAGAGGAGAAGAGAGGAGGAAGGAAATGAGCTGTGGAAGCAAGGGAGATAAACCGAGAGGAAAATGGAGATGAGGCATGACGAGAAAGAAGAGGAGGAGAGGAAGCAGGGAAGTGAAGAGAATGAAGGGAAGGAAGTGGAAATGAGACGGATGGGAGAATGGAAGGAAGTGGAAATGAGACGGATGGGAGAATGGAAGGAAGGAAGGAAGCAAGGAAGGAAGGAAGGAAGGAACCCACCTTGGCTTGTGCTTCTTCCTGCAGAGCCACATCCGAACAGTCTTCTGCATCTGGATACAGGCACTGGTCCGATACAAAATCTTGTTTTTCACTGTGAACGACAGAAAAGAAAAGAAAACAACTCAATATTCTTGTTTCATAACGTCAGAGGGAAACTTTCATACGGCGACAAGTCAGTTAAACACGAGGAGGATGAAGACGTTCACAGGGTTGAACTTGGTTGTTTGAAAAACACGAGGAATAGATTTGTGCAGATCAGAGGAAATATAGAAAAATCCAGAGAGCATTTCCTCCAGCAAAGATCCAGAACATCGTTTTCATATGATCGAGTTCATATTGAAAAATAAGATGTAACATCTGTGTGTCGTCAAATCAAATAAAGTATATTTCAATAATATTTGTTGTCAGTTTTGACATTTGACTGGAGAATTCTAAATAAAAACGTATTGTTTAGATCATCACAATATGAAATTGTATCACATATCTCAGGTCTCTTCACTTCTCTCCCACTGTTTGTTCTGCTCATTGATCAAATTGACAATGAGCAGTTTTTGGCAGGAAGTGGACACAGGCCCAGTGCTGCCAAAGCGCATTATCGTGTTCAACCACCAGGGGTGGACCGTTTCAGTGGCAGCAGAGAGAAACACAGAATCATCCTGCTCAGTCACAGCGATCAGTGAAATACGTTCATTTAATACAAAGTCCTTCTGTGCACAAGTGAAATATTCTGAGGTCACAACAAGATGAAATGAATTTGGCAGCGAGCAGCGATGTTATCGATCTGCGTCTCTATTTATCTTTCACCCGTCATCTCTGCAGCTCGGCTTCTCCCTCGCTCTCCAGCGCTCTCACTCCAGACTTCATGTGCGGGACAGAAACAGCAGCGAGACCCAAGAGACCGAATCCAATCACAGCTGATGCTTTTTCTTTACAAAGACAGAAAGTCTGCAGAATCTAAACCACGAGAACAATTCACTATTCACAGAATGAACGACGACACAGAACCTCAGCAGAGACATTTCTATATCGATGGAGCAGCAGGGTCTTAGACCTCGGATGTTTTTAGATCATAGAGTGTAAATAAAGGTGGACGACAGAGTGTCGCCCCCTGGTGTCTGGCTGCAGTATAGGTCATAAACCCGCCTCCATGTTAGCAGACGGGACATGGACCAGTAGATAGTAGTAGTTCTTATCTCACTGATGTTTGTTCCAGTGTTTCTGATCAGTTTGGTTTGAATCAGTTATTTGATGATATAAAAACAGGCTGATGATTGACAGCTGACACTGACTCCTGATTGGTCGAACACGTCTTTGTGCAGAACCTTGATACTACAGATCTACGCCACGATCTCTGCTGCACAGACTCAAAATGTGTGCACTTAAAAACACGTCAGTGCACAGAACAGCGTCTGGAGGCACGAGACTCTTCTGCTCCACGTGCACGACGGCAGTTCGTGAGGCTGAGACGAGGATGAATCATTAGACTCAATAAAAAAGCACAAGATGGTTATTTTAGCTTGATGTTTGTGCAGCTGGAGGAGGTGGAGACGTGTCGTCCATCTTCATTTACAGTCCACACTCTGCTGCGCAGCGTTTGAGAGTCAGTGAAACATCTCTCAGGTGAAGGGGAACTTCCTCTCCCCTGAACCAGAGGCAGAACGTATTACAGCAGATGGAGTCAGACAGAGAGAGAGAGGTGCTCTGATACGAGCAGTGACTGGCGTGGACTCTCGTCAGTGATAAACCTCAGACAGACGCACCCCCTCACCTCCAGGAGCTCGCCCTCACAGTATTAACATCAGTCTGTCTCTGCTGCACATGTCCCGCCCATGGTTTGCTTTGCTGTTGCACTCTGCTCCGTCCACAAGGACTCCTGGGTGTTTAGGCGAGGCCATCTGTGCATGCTGATCTGTGTGTTTGTTCACACGCTCGGACTCCCAGGACACGTCTGCCTGGACAAAACCCAGAGCGATAAGCAGAGAACGTAGAGAAAGTAAAAGCTGTGATGGACAGAGGAGGAAAAGGAACAACTGTTTTATTGTGTGAGAATCACTGCAGCCAGTTTTAGGTTCATACGAGGAACCAGAGGGTTTTATGATTTCTGTTACGACGTCTATTTAACTATTAAACACCGACGTCTTCCTCTGTCTGACGGACTGGTTATTGCTGGGTCGGCTCTGCCTGCAAGTGCCATGTGATGAAAGCAGAAGCAGGAGTAAACAAAGCTGAGGCAACACACAGCAGCAGCTGCCCTGGAAACTTCCCCCCGTTTCTCATGTGGTCGTTAAACTCCAGCAACTTTCTGCATCCAGACATAGTGGATGTTGCAGCTTGTGGATCCTGCAGCAGAGCGTCCAGCAACCTGCTCATTGATTCCTCTGCTGAGGCTCCTTGTGACGCAGGAGCTGCTGAACGTGATCATGAATTCAGACCACGGGGTTTGTTTCTATGGCCGGTTAGTTTCTGTGGGTTGAACAGACGCTGCTTACGTTTGACGACGGACAGAGCGCCCCACTGGACCTTCTTCCACCGGCTGTGGATGAGCCACGTGTTGACTTTCTTCACCAGCTCGGCCAGGTGGTCCGGGTCCGACTTCATGATCTGGTCGAACTCTGCGAACTGGACGAAGGTAAAGGAACAACAGCTTGTTTAGTTTGTTAAAAATACAGTGAGTAGCTTTATTAAGGAGATTTGAGATTCCTTTTCAAAAATATATGTAAAAAACACACAGGGTAGCAAAGTATGTTGTGAAGAGCTAACAGTAAAAACAGAGAATAAAACCATTTATTATTTATCATCAATTTGAAAAGAAACTGAAAACGATTTGTCTTTAAAACTAACGACTTCCTTTATGTTTTAAAATCTACGAGTTGGTCAGAACTTTAAATTATTTATTTATTAATTAATGAATGAATTAAACATTTGATATTTTATATATAAGCAAATTAAATCCTCAGTAACGTGCAGCAACATCTGCACTGCACATGTGTTTCACTAAACATGTCCAGGAGCATGGAGCTACATATTTATCTCTTCTTCCTTCATGCATCTTTTATGATCCAGGATCGTGTGAGCGCTGCCGACTTCTCTCCAACACCAAGTAAACTTGATGTGAAAGTTGCACTGTGACGTGTGTTGTGATCTTTCCTCTGGAGACCTCTGACCTGTGACCTGTGACCTCTGACCTCTGCTGCTGCCTCATTAATGACGGACGCTGCAGAACTCACATTTCTATTTATCCAGCTCGTTATTGTCAGTTTCTCAGGTTTGATTCCTGATAAACGTGGTTCGTGAGCAGCAGAGCCGTCGACCCTCCGGCTTCGGATCAGCACCAGAACTAAAGCTTCACCTCAGATTTGATCCATGACACATTATGTCTCCGTTTATTTACCTTGTTCCATCTGATGCCTGAAACTTTAGATCAGCGACAGAGGGATTAAAGCCTCAGAGTTTAACCGACTCATCCCTCAGAGATAAATCTACAGAATCTGAGGTTCAGTTAGTTCGACGCAGACCCGTCCTGGAAAACATGTGTCGAACCCAAATGTGATGAATTATTCATCTGGTGGAGGAATGAAAACTCCATCTGTTGCCGTTAGATCGTTAAAACAAACCTCAGCTCACCTCAGCAGCCAAAGTGAGTAATACTCCTCCCGCTCTGCTTCAGGAGAACAGTTTATAACGTGTATGAGCCGGTGCCTCAGGGAAGAAAGCAGCTTTCAAAAGGTCTCACCTTCCCGGGCCGGAAAAACACTCTGGTCAGGCCGAACTTGTAGTCGTTCTCATTCAGTCCCAGAGCTTTGAACAAGGCCTGCGACACAAACACACAGGACGTCCATACAACTCACAATAAATATATAATCAAGATCATAATGAAGAGTTGGGTGAGGACCGGGGGGGGGGGGGGGGGGGCTGCGGCTCAAAGCACTGACCTTGCAGAAGAGGCGTGGGTCCAGGCGGGTGAGTTTGGGAGGCATGTACTTCTGGTACATGTTGTAGAGCTCGTGGAACGGCGCCCTGGAGGGGAAGCCGCCCTGCATCAGGTCCAGCACTGACACCATACCTACGGAAACAGGGAGGGGTCAGAGAGGGGGGGGGGTTGGAACACTTTCACAGCAGGAGAGTCGACGGCACAATGAAAACTCTCATTCACAACATTAACACCGGGTACAAAGACCAAATCACTGCCCAACAGAGTAATATCAAGCTCAGCAGCTCCATGTCTCCTTGTGTACTTCACTTGTACACTTTGTGACCTTTCCCTGTTTGTCGTCGCAGTCTGTCGCCGGTTGTGTTGTCGGCACGTTTCCCTCCGCACGCTGGATCCAGACGAGTCGGCTCAGTTCAACTTGAACACCTCGGATCAAAGAGCTCATTTCCAGACAGATGCTGCTAATTGTCATTCAGTGTAAATCCTGCCGGCCCAGTTTGGAACTGTCATTAAGTTCCTTCACAGCCGAGGCTCCTTCTCACAAGACTTTGACAATCTGCTCCACAACATTAAGCAGTTTCCGCAAACAACACAACTATTAAACAGAAAGTATGACGTAAAGAAAACCATCATCATAACTCAACCTCTTACATTATCTGATATTTCAGTATATAAAACAGACGCTGCCTCTCAGAGCCACAGCGCTAGCACGGCTAACAGATGCTAATTCTGTCAGAGGATTCAGAAAACGTCGTCAGAGCGATGATTCAACTTTCCTCTTGTGTATTCGGATAAAGCTGGAACTCTGATTACGAGGCCCCAGCTGCATATTCAGTTATTCATATCCAACCTCCAGTTGTAATTCCCCCTGCAAAGAAAACGGTGCAGAACCCGAGATCTCCACAATCACAAGGCAATATTTTAAATTGCGTGTTTTCACCTTGCAGCCCTTTTGGAGAATAGGCACTGAAACCAGACTAAAGCCTAAGAAACCCTGAAGCTTCATATTCAAGTGGAGCAGAGTTTGTGAACATTTGTCCGGGTCTTAGTCTCGCTCCGCTGGCTCCTCGTAAAATCACTCGCTGCTTTATTGAGTCCTGCTTCTACCGTGCGAGGTATCGCACAGCTTAAGAGTGTCACTGTTTTCCTTCAGCCCTCTGAGCCCCGTGGACGCTGCGGTCGGAGAACCCAGATTACATCTAAATCTTATTTTCAGGAGTGCAAACCATAATGGAAAAGTTCTGTTTGGTTGCTGAACATCCCATTTCTGGACCTAACCACATCATGTCTGTGCACGCGGGGCTCCCCCCCCCCGTCTCCTGCAAACTATCACAGCTTCGATTCCCAGTCCAATAAAGCTGATAAAAGACGGGCTGCGGTATCAGAGCGGGGCATCGTTGGGTTTGTGTGGTTGACGGCAAAAAGCAGAATCTCTGAGGATATTAAACCGCGGCTCGTAATGTCTTCTCCTCTGAACCTGAGCGAGGAGGGGGCGGCGCACTTCTTTTATTTTTTGGGGAATTGAACAAGTTGAGGACATCGAGGTCAAAGTCACAGAAATCCAGTTCGCAGAGATTCTACAGGGACTCAAGATCTTTTAATACTCGTACGTAATCACATTTTAATGTCAAAGAATTAACATATGACGAGATGATATGGCCTCAAATTATTTCTACCATATTTTTCCGTAGCTTCCAGCAGTAAATAATAATTCCTGATGATATCCCTGATTACATGTACACACCCTGGGACGGAATAAAGTGCATAACACTGCTAAATGAAAGCAGCTTAAGAAATAATTGATTTATTTCAGAACTGAGGTTTTAGCTCAAATCGACAGTCGTCTGTTACGAGACAGCTCTGATGAGATATAACGTATAACACATATAATATAATATAATAATAAGACACACTCTTTGTGCTGGTTGACTTTTCTCTGACGCTGCATTGTGAGATCATTACCTTGAGCTGGAACCATAGAGATATCAAATAACAAAACAACTGGATGGAGTAAAGGAGCGATGGGGTCGGACAGGAAGTCTGAATCCTGCAGGACTACACAGGGGTTTTTTTTGGCAGCAGATATTTCAGATAAAAAAGCCTAAAAAGTGACGCACCGCCGTGTGGGTGGATATCAAGGATAAGAGAGGAGCGGGTGAGGAGCCCACGGCTGGAGTGTTGTTGAAATGCCAACACATTAATCCTGGTTCTTCTTTACTCAGGTTCTATTAGAGGAGCTGCGGCAGATAGTCATTATCTTTAATTCAGTTTTATGGTCTCACAGAACTTTATTTTTACGAGAACGACTCTCCAGCTCCTCTCTGCAGCTACAGGTGGAAGCAGAGGAAACGCCACTGACCGGAGCACTGCAGCTGGGACAGGATCTGAGCTCCTTCAAACTGGTGGCTGATCATCTTCAGGTTGGGTTTAATGCAGCGGATGAAGCTGGAGCCCTGCAGGACACAAGCATCCACACATGAGGGGAGAAGCACAGATATTCTAGTGAATGACGGGAGCTTCCCTGTGAGGCCTGCAGCATGAAACCATCACCACGTAGAAGAAGCAGGAGGAACTCACCGTGCTGCGGAGCTTCTCCAGGAGAATATTCAGCTGCGTCTGCAGAAGAAAAACAGAATACGCCATGTTTATTCATGGTGTTAATCATATATATATATATATATATATATAAAATAACACATTATATATGTTCGTCCAAATAAGTTAAGACAATGTATTCTGGTCTGATTCAGGTTGAGCATCTGTTTCAATCAGCTTGGTGTTTCTATCAAGTTATAAAAGTTATCAACCTTATATATATATTATAAATGACTTTAAACTACAGGCAGAATTAAAAGTTACACAAAGTGTTTAATTGTTCTAATGAATCAAACCCTTGGATTATTGATGAATCATCAATAATCCAGCAGCAGTAAACTCTCTTCACCCTTGAACTGCTCCTCGCTGCTTGTTGCTGATGAATTATTCATCTTCTCTACTGACCACGACCATCTGCATCACGTGAATGTAAATGTATGTAAATGTAAACTGATGGATACTAATTAGTCAGGAAAGGACACGAGAGCTCACAGATTGTCCAGAGGACACAGGACGGACGCTGACGGTTATTAGCACGACGGTAACGTCCTCGTTTGTCCATTACTGTGTTTGACAGACGTGATGAGTTACTTTGGCTGATGTTTAATGAATTAGCTCATGATGAGGAAACTTACAAGTAATAAACATCCTTCAAACCACGAGTTTTAAATAGATGTTAAACCATTTTTACAAGTTTGAAGTTATCATTAGTTAGATTTTTGTCATTTTTTCCTTTTTATTGCTTTTAATTGGAGGATAATCTTGCTCGTTTTAAAACAGTTCCCAAAACTCTGGGGATTGAACAGAGTTTGAACTGCCCGTTCTCATCCCGGGGAGAACAAATCCACTTCAGAAGCACTGGTGTCCAACTTAACGCTGAATAAAGACTGATGACTGAAGTCCGTTTCAGCTTCGTCCGTGACAGACAACTTTCACTCTTACTTTTCTCTCTATCAAAAAAATAAGTAAAAACTTCCCAAAAAAGAAATAACCTCTAGAAAAGTGTTGTGAACTTCTTCAGAACCTGAGATCACTGACTGAAGGATCCAACACCTCAGTGATGGACAGCGTCCTAAAGACTCAGCGAGGACGCACGGCGCATCAGGAATATAAATCACGTCTCCATACGCATGAAAGGATCAAATATTTGTACATCAAAGACTCTGATGTTCCTGTGAATTCCATAAGATCCCCCCCCCCCCCCCCCCCCCCCCTCCTGCGTGGGCTCTGATAAGAGACCCGGCCATCGCTCCCTCGGGTGACGCCTTTGTGTTTTATTTTCCAGGAGATGTGATTGAGTGGAGCCAAGCGCTGTGGCGTCTGGCTCAACCTTGCCTTTGGTGAGGTGACACATATCAAGGTGAGCTGCATGAGTCAGAGGGAAGCTGCTGTTCTCTACAAAGTTCACCCACTGAAAACACGGCTTCTTCAACTTCTCCTGAGACGTCCTCATTGTTGGTTAGACTTTCAGACTCTTGTCCCGGAGACGCACTAATGAGACCTGAGCGCTGACAGCTTCCGTCTGATCGTGACTCACAGTTCAGCTCCTTTCACGCTCCACGCAAAACAAAACACCCACAAACATCTGGCTTTTGTCTTCAACGGGAAAAATCGGTTTCCATTCACGGGTCAAACGACTCTGTAGTCGTCTCAGGTTGTTATCGACTGCAGTGACGTGAACACGACGCATGGGTGGACAGGTGATTGTTCTTCTATCGCCTCGACGCTACGACCTGCGTCAGAGGCGCCGGAGACTCGAGCTCCTGCAGCTCGTCATCGTCTCGGCCACAGAAAGAGGCTGAAGTAAAAGATGTAAATCAGTCGCCGGCCTCAGTGCTGCTTCGTACTGTGAAGCTCAGCTTCTGGTGCACGTCTGGTGCACGTGTGACTTTCAGTGTAAACAAGTATTAAAAATCATTAAGCGATTTCCTCCACTTCCCCTCCGACGTCTCCTCTCACCTTGAACTTGTTGCCGACGCTGATGAAGCTGAGTTTTCCCGCCTTCTGCTTGGTGTCCTTGTTGTTGGTGTTCTCAAACAACTCGCGGACGAAGCGGTCCTTGGACTCGCTGACCAGACACTCCAGAGACATGTGCAGCGCGTCGTTGTTCTTCTCCACGAACTTGGTCTGAAGGCCAGAAGAAGAAGAGCGTGCTCGTCTGGTTCTACATGGTTCACAACTTTACAGTTTATAGAATGTAAGTGTTAATGTGAGAGATTAATGAGGACGATTATTTCACCATTTTGCATTTTGGGGAAAAATAATCTGCAGAATATTAAAGATTAAAGTCAGATGACTTCATATACAAATGTCTTGTGTAGATGAATTTGTGAAATGTTTTTCTTCAGAATCACTTTTAGTAAAAAGGAAATTCTTGAATGAAGAAAAGACACAAACAAGTGATGTGTTTGGTCCATTTCTCAGAAATACTCTAAAGTGGTCACTCTCTCAGTGGTCGGGACACTCGACAGTCCGCTGATGCAAGGAAAGAGAAATAAATAATTTCATGTGACATTAATTTCAAAGATGCTCCAGGAGAGCGAGCCGAGTGCAGTTAGTGAACACACCGTCTCGTAGCACACGGCTCCTGCAAAGTGTCTGATAATAAATCCTTCATCGTCCCTCACGTTCCTGTGGACGGACAGCTTAGATTTCCTGGGTACCTGAGGGACACACACACACACACACACACACACACACACATTTGAGACTCAGCACAGTTCTTGCATATCTTCCATTTACAATGACATGCTAATTCCCGGCCCTGTCAATCATCGTCGGCTGGAAATGAAGATTAAGAGTCGGTGTTGAGTAATTTAACCGTCAGCACATCGCTCTGAACGTTCAACACTATTCTTCACTCAAACTCACTGGGTCTGCACGACGATGAGGACAAACTGTATTTTGTTACCCCATCAGTAAAACCATTCGTTATTGTTAGAATAATATTTAATACGTCTATCCTTCGATCCTTTGTTTCCTCTCGTGATCGACTCACCGTGAGGCGGAAGTGGTCCTTGTGTTTGTTGTGAACCGTGTCGGTAAAGTGCTGGTCGCTGGGTTGAGGTAATCGGTTCTCTTCGTCCAGGATGTCCAGGACGCCGACCAGCTTGGCCTCCACCAGGTCTGTGGGGGGGGGGGGGGGGGGGGGGAGAGGAGTGAGTGAGACAAGCTGACGACGGCGCCGCTGATGAAGCTGCTGCAGAGGCCTCGGGCTGACGAGACAAATTAAATCCAGGAGGACTGACATGCAGACGATTAAAACTCTAAATGAAAGTGTAGTCGGAGGGAAGAGGAGCTCCGAGCGCAGCAGCTTCTACTCGACCTGATGTGACTCGACAGGTGAGGACGGCTCCAGATATCTGGGAATATTACAGCTGCATCATAAACCCCACCTCCTCCATGTTAGCAGCAAACGGGCGAAGAGGCGTTCTGTCATTTTAGGTAATATTTATCACACTGGTGAATGTTTATGCGCTTGTTTGGTTTGAATTAGTTGTGTAATGATATAAAAACAAGCTGAGACGTCATGATTGACAGCTAAGACTGACTCCTGATTGGTCAAGCATATGTACGGGCGGGACTTTGATGCCATAGCTCCACTCCACGATCACTACTGAACAGACTCGGACTCCAAATGACGTCATTGACACATAATACAATACAATTATACACAATAATACAATATCTTGTGTATCTGGGATAGTTTGGCTTAATTTCAGGAGAGTGGATCGTTTTTTTCAGCCTCTGGAAAATACTGTAAAGTATCTGCTGATATATTAGTATGGGAAACTTTTTACTCATTAATATCGGGCTCTGATAACTGTGTTGCTGAATTACATGTTAGAAAGAAGCAAAAGAGAATCACCCACTGAGCTTAATGAAAACCCTGAGGTTTCTACCAGTTATCAGAAACCCATCGCTAATCTGAAGTCAACTCCCCCGAGAATGAGAGATATTAAATTTCTCTTTTAATCAACCATCGAAATGAATAAAAAAAAAGAGTCCAGAAGCCGAAATTAGGAAAATGCACAGCGACGCTTTTAAGAGGCTGTAATTACATCGCTTGATATTTCTCTGGAGTCATTACATCATGTATTCTCTGTGATGTCTCCTCAGCAAAACTGTAATCGTTTCACATCAGCTGATTCTCCCACCGAGCGTCTCTCCCTCTCTCACCGGAGTGAGCAGCGAGCGTCAGGACGGCAGCGACCCGACAACACGTCAGAGGGAAACACGTGAGAACCACGTGTGTACGACGCAGGACGGAGACAGGACAACGAAGACAAAGATTCTCAGTCACAGGAAACAAACTCCCTTCATCCAGCGGCCGAGGCCGGTCAGGACATGAGTTCATTCACTCAGAATCTGTGTTTTAATTCCCAGACTCGACTTTCTGCTTCATCTCGTGTGGTTTCTATGTCCTCTGGTTTTTGTGTGGACAAGGAGCAGCTGTGGTTTCACAGCAAACAACAGGAGGTCATATAAAGATGTCAGTGATTTACAGTGTGGGGACGATGGTCAGAGCTCTGGTCTGCGTGGGCCCGACTGCCCCCCCCCCCCCCCCCCCCCCGGCTGAACCTGCTGTGGTGAAGCATTTAATACTGATGCTGTTTCAGAGCTGGACATCAGGAAAAAGCATAATTAACCTCCGTCACCTGTAGCCAGCGCTCATCCGTCTCCCTGCTGGTTTATGAGGGAATGAGGAGATCTGACTCAGGACAGACGTTCACAAGCTCTGAAGCTACATCGCTTTGTCTGTTTACTTCTGTCCACAGCTGGAGTGAAACATCCGAGCCAGCAGCGTATTAAAACAAAACATGAGCAGCATGGTGCCGCACATGGCTCATAAAAACAATTTTAAAGATTATAAACACAAAAAACCCTGAGTGAGAAAATTACAACAACAAATTCTACAAAGTTCAACCAGCAGCAGCAGAAACTCTCCAAAACTCACAGAGACCTGAGAAGAGTTCGTCCAAAAGAGCTGGAGATCAGATGATTCACACGATTTACAGTCTGACCAGAGATCAGTCACAATAAAAACCAAAAGGTTCCAGTTCAGAGCAGCTGCACTGTGAGTCCAGTCCAGTTTCTGTGCTATATGCAACTAAAGAGAAGAATCCTATTTACAACAAACGCAGTTTCCAGACCGGAGACAGAACCTGGACGCTGCTTGAGGATGAGTCAACCAGCAGCCGACACGTGGAAGAGCTGAGCCCCAAACCAAATCAAGTCCCAAGACCAGATCTACAAGGTCAAACGATACGGTCTCAGACTCAGAGCTCCAGCTCTTCTTCTCATTCTCTGGATCTTTATTGTGTTAGAACGTCAGCATCTGTGAAACAGACCTTGTTACAGTCGGAGCTTCACTGAACGTTTCAGGCCCCATCTGGATATTTACAGGATCAGTGAATCTGTTACGTTACCTCGAGCATCAGAGGAAGACATGCACGCTGCTTTTAGTCTGAACACGAGGAAAGATATCCTCACTTCTAACAGAGCAGTAGATGAATCTCCTCTGCAGATGGAAGACGAGCTGCTCTGAAGCCCAACCAGCAGCTCCGTGTGTCTTCCAAACAAGTGAGCGTGTAAGTGAAGTGAATGAATCCTCGTACCTATGCAGTCCTGGTTGTCCACGTAGTGAACCTCGTTGACGCCGAGCCCCTCCTTCTGGTACAGCTCTTGCTCCTGGAATACAAACAAGACATTTCTAATGAGAAGTCATAACCATGTCTGTGGCGTTCATCTAATGAGGACGGGGACGACTGTGCGCTTCCTGCCGGGGGGGCGTTCAAGCTCGCTAACAAACAGAACTTAGATTTATGATATTACAGCTTTCACGCAAACTGAGCATCTAAAGGTTACGACTTTCACGCTGCGCGTTGCTGTAAGCGAGGAGTTTTAAGGTAAAATGGCAAATATTACACCAAATAAAAAGTCAAAGTATCCTCTACTGTGACCTTTTCTCAGGTACTCTTTCATAACAACACTTTTCGAAGTTCAAACACATGCGGCTTGAATTTTGCAGCTGAATAGATTTTGGTATTGATCCAAAGCTTTTATTTCTGCAGCCAAACAAAAAGTGACGTGTGACACCTCGGGGTTTTCAGCTGAGCAGCATTTTCTCCTGTTCGCTGTTTGATTTGGTTAAAAAACACAAACAACGATGAAAAGCATCAATGGCGGCTCCGGCTCTCCGAGGCCGACACCCGAGACCAAATTATGAATCGAGCATCATTACCTCCAAAAGTAAAATGTGGTGTTTTGAAACAGGCTTTCATGCCGACGGGGGCTAATTGTTGTTTGGGTTCAGAAAATGTCTGTAAATTGAGACTTGAATTTGAAAAACAAGATGGAGACAATGTGTTGCTGTGAAAGAAGTCGACTGAAAGCAACGTTTGACTTCACAGCTCATGTCTGTGTCTCTTTTTATACGTAAACAGTAATCATGGTGAAACCTGCTCCTTTCAAATGAGGAGAGGTTTTATGTTGTCGACGTGTCTGGGTTTGGGAAAATAAACACTTTTGATTCAAAAAGGAAAATGGACACAGGGTCTTGGAAAATAAGTGTTGACAACAAGAACCGTGATTTTATCAGCGTCCTGAGTGGAGCTGAGCAGTTTGCCTCCATTTGACGGTGTGTGTAGGATCTGGATCACCCCCCCCCCCCCTCACCTCTTTCAGGATGCGCTCATTGAAGAACTGCTGCAGTTTCTCGTTACAGTAGTTGATGCAGAACTGCTCAAAGCTGTTGTGTTCAAAGTACTCTGGGAAAGAAGAAACACACAGCGACAGACAGTTAGAGATGCTGCGTCACAGTCACAGGGAACCTGACAGGTCGCACTGTTCTCGGGATCACGCCACGCAGCAGTGACACAGAGACTCGGAGTCAAAACCAGACTTTCAGTTGTCAAACCAACTCAGACGGAAAAACCCTCAAACATCTTTTGTACGTGCAAAGACCTTGAAGAGCAGACGTCAGTCAGAGACGTTCTCACCAGAACCTCCGATTCCTTTCTGTTCCTGCTTCTCTGACACGACAAGGAGATAATATATTACTGTGACTTTATTCCTCCAAACTCCCCGAGAGAAAATAACTTCTATCCAATATCTTCAACTGTCATAAATCAAACGTGAAGTCATGACTCGGAGAATTCTTCACATATTAAAGTTTCATAAAAACAAAAACGAAGGAATTCTACTGGAACTCGTGTTTAAAGAACTTTAATCTATCACTAAATACTTGATAGTGATGTGATCAGCGTAACACTGGATTTAACGGATACTTACCAAAACCAGCGATGTCCAGGACGCCGATGAAGTTGGCGGAGGAGTCGAATGGGAAGCACTGGTTGACCCTGGTCACCACGTGGTCGAAGAGTCGGCTGTACACGGCCTTCGCCAGGGCGTCACGAGCGTTGTTGGCCTGCTCCACTTTGAGTGGCACTCTGGAAAGGACAGGGATAAAGTGAAACAGTGAAGAGATGTTGGGTTTTTAATGAATAGACGTTTATTTTCACAGAGTTTGTTTTTAAATATCAGGACACAGGCAGCTCCTCCAGTGACAGACTGATTCATGTCTATGAAGGTATCACAGGTCGTTCCCTCCTGCAGCATGAGATCATAAGTATTGCATGTTTGTTTGCTAATAGGATCATCACTCGAGGATGAAGAGCTGAAAGGGGGGGGGGGGAAGGGCGGAGGCACCAACTGGGCTTCAGGTGCCTGCAGCTCAAGAATCTGACTCAAAGGTCCACTTACTGACTTTGTGTCTGACTCACTTAGGATGCAGTTGTTGTAAAGAGCAAGGATGGAGCATCATGTGGTTGTTTGTTTCCACCAGTGCAGTTTCAGTCTATATGCATTTCTTAGAATGAGGCCACTTCTCCACCTGCAGACCAACAATCGGTTCAAAACAAACATGGCTTCCTGACTCCTCAAGCAGATAATTGTGTTATTGACAGACGGGGGAGGAGGGAATCGGGTGCGAGGCAGCGACCGTAAAGCAGAAAGACAGAAATCATAAGCGAGCTCTGCGGCGCTGTTGTAATTACTTCTGAGGGCGTGCGAGCGTGCGGCTCACCAGCTGCAGACTGAAGAACGACAAGAGGGAAAGTCACCCGATCTCAGAGGCCTGATAAAATGTTGGACATCAATCTGCTGCGGGGCTCGAGCTCCGGCTCCACCTCAGGCCCTCCTGCAGAGCTGCAGAGCATTCAAGGACACGCCGGGAAATACATCCATGCTCGGGCACCCAGAGCCTCCCATACAGCTCCGAATAACCACTTCCTAAACCCCCCCCCCCCCCCCGTCCCTCGCACCCGGTGACAAATTATCTCCCCTGCACATTCTGTACGTTCTTTAAGCCACATGCGACATCACAGGAAACGGCCACGCCTGATCCTCGCAGGTGCGTCGAGTCGTCACGATTGTTCAAACACGAACGCTGCAATCTGCTTCTACATCTGCACTTTGTCTGCATTCCCATCAGAATTCACTACGTACTCATGTATACATAAACATGTATTTACATACACTTTACATTTTTATTCAAGTGCACATGCAAACAAGGCTGCAAATCTGAGCCACTTGAATAAAAACAACTTCAGTCCAATAAATATGTGTAAATAAAAAACAGATCGTGTGTGTGTGTGTGTGTGTGTGTGTCCCCCCCCCCCTCTGTGGCCCATGTTTCTGACAAATGCTCGTTGAACATATTTAATGCTTCCCATCGATCACACACGATTTTGACCATAATCAACTCTTTCATGTTTCCAGGAACACGATGCTCCTGTAAAATGAAACTCAATCAAAACGCCTCTTTTTTCCTCTGAATCTCTGTCATGTAAAACATACGGTTACATATATTTTACATTTTCCTTCAGCTGGAAACAAGGCTCAGTTCATTAAATATATGGGAATAAAAAATACACCATCGTGGGACTTTAGCTGCTGCTTCATGTGTTGTATTTGTGTTTTTTGTGTCCACGTTCATGTGTCTCATAAAAGAATCACGACTTCTGAGGAGCGGCGACGTTTTGTTCGGTCAAACAGGAGCTTCGACAGTTATCTGAACTCTTTCGACGCTCGTGTCATCAAAGAAAAACAGATTAATGTTCAGGATGAAATCTGTCATAAACAAGACAATGAGGTTCAGACTCAACTAAAGAGTCTGAAGGTCTGAAACAAACCAGGTGTGAACGACGTCCTGAGACACAAACAACTATTTAACATTAAGTTTAATAAAACCAAGAGGTCTGAAGGCCAGGGCGGCATAATGTCAGAACACTAATCATACAAGTAGCTTAATGTGTATTCCCCATGAGCCCCTCTCCCTGTCAGTGGTTGGTGGAAACGCTCTGGAGACGCCTGCAGCTCCGTCCTCACAGACGCCACATGAGGAAGAAACAACGGATTGGAATGGGACTTTTCCAGTGGAAGAGAATTGTTCTTATACATGAGACACTTGAGCTTTTTAATGATACACACAAGTGTCTTCACATCGCTGCACAACGTAACAACTTTAATATGTGCTGGGAAAAATCATACTGTAAATCAAGATGGACGACGCGTCTCCACTTCCTCCCACTGTCCAGAAATGGAACCAAAATATCTTGGATTGAACGTCATGACGTCATTTGGAGGCAGAGGGCCGCTGCCGCCGCCGCCGCCAGATAAAACAATCTCAAAATAATCACATATCCTATTCAGTTTTTCTCCTTATGAAGATTGATCCAGTTGCCCCTTGAAGGGCTGTGGACGCCCGGGTCGGGGGAACGTCTGCTCTGTGCAGGATCAAATGTTTTTCATTTTGTTCAGAAGGAACAGTGTGAAGAGGGCGTCGTCATCTGCGACACGTCCTCAGCTGCAGGAGACTTGAAGTTGAAACACAAGTTGAAGTGAGCAGGACTAAGATGGATGTGGTGGAGGAGAGGGGGCTGTCAGCTTGACGGACTGACCCCCACGACCCCCACGACCCCCGCTCCTCTATTCTCCAACAAGCTCCTACCTGGTGACCTCATCTGCCGGAGGTCACCAGGTCCACCATCACTTCCACCATCACTTCCCTCTTCACTTCCCTTTCACTTCAATCCTCAGTGGCTACTCTGTAAAATAGCGTCTTTCTGGCGTTTCTTGTGTCGTGTTGTGTTTGAATCCATCTTCTGAATCCGTCCAATGTTCACTCTTCTTTCAGCTCCATCTTTGCTGGTGGGAGAAATCTGCTGATGCTGCATTTATGGAGCCAAAAACAGAGAATGAAGCAGGAGCCGGTCCTGGAAAGTAATCATTTATTCAAGAATATCTTGTTTATCATATATTAAAGAGCTTTTAACCCCCCCCCCCCCCCCCCCGCAGTCCAGCCAGCCCGCTAAGATCAGCTGACCAACGACACGCGTCATAGAAACATGTAAAAGAATGAAGCCAAATTACTTATTGAGTTAAGGAGTTATTTAATGATTTAAACGTCATGATTGACAGCTTAGACTGACTCGCCATTGGTTGAGCATGAGTTGATGGATAAATGAAATCAGGTTAAAAGGATGTGTAGATACAATCAGCACATTTCAATGCCAAGTGAACCACCACATTGGCTCAACACCTCCAATGTGCGTCCGTGTCATTTCTCAGAATCAGTGTTTGCTGTGATTAAACTTCTCTTTTAGGAAGCTGCCGTGACCCGACTGCACAAGTGAGCGTACGTCAGCCGTTAATAACAGCCTGAATACAAGTTATGCAACGTTGTATGTGTGTGGCTGCTGCAGAGGAACGTAAATTGCCTTGTTAACAAGAGTAAAGTGTCTGGACGTCTTCACAGCAGAAACACAGCGAGTCGAACGCCTCATGGTTCCTGACAGAGCTGGCGGCGCACTGAATTACCTGCTGACGTGCAATTAGGACACTCGGGTCTGAGTGCGTCCACAGGTGCATTGTACATAAAGTGCACTATTTGTTTGTTTAGTCTGAAGTTTCACACCCCTGCAATTATATTCCTTAAATTGCCACAGTCAGGCCAAGCATGTGATGTAGGTCTCACTTGACTTGAATCAGACGCCATTCAAATATTTTAAAAGGTTCATTTCTATTCTTGATTGTGCAATAAGTTTTGTGGGATTCAAACAAACGATTGTGAAAAATGTATTAAACATGATAGAGATGATAGAGATGATAGAGAGAGAGAAAGTCATAGAATGTCAGCTTCAAAGGAAAAATTCTCTTTAATCAGTTGCTCTAAACCTATCGCCTTTATATATTTCCACTTATTTGACACCTATGCCATTAATCTACAAGTGCTACTGTTGGTGGTATAACAAGTTCAGACAAAAAAATAGACTGTGTTGGCTGACAGAAGATTTTTCTCTGGAATTGTGGAACTCTGAGTCACAATGAGGGTTCATTTCAAGAAATCTATACTTGATGTTATCATGGAGGAAACTGAGCAGAGCATGGAGGAGATGGAGGAGATGGAGGAGATTGAGGACGAAACTGAAGACTATCCCTCTGATTTTGATGTAAGTGTGTGTGTGTGTGTGTGTGTGTGTGTGTGTGTGTGTATGCATATATACATGTACATAAATATAAGACTGCAGACTTTGGCCCACCAACCTAATATTACGGTGTATTTATGAGTAGACTTTAAAGGAATTCAATCTGAAGGTGCATACTTGATGGAATAATTCATTCATTTTTGATTTGCTCATTTTGCGTCTGATAACTTAACTGCATTATTGACTCCATTTCAATAATTGACTGTATTTCCGTGCTATTGTTAATGGATTGATAAACATGCTAAATTACAAACATTGTTCAACATTGAACATGAATGAACAAGGAGCTAACAATTGTTTCATGTGTCACAGATTAGTGACACAGAGATGTCGGATGAAGCAGCGGATCAACCAGGAGCCCTACAGATGAAAAGAGAGACCAAAGTTACTTTTGCATTGAACTGCGAGGATTTAAAAAGAAATCAGGATAAAACGGAAGAAGCCCTGAAGCAGGAGCGAGAAGAACAAGAAGCTCTTTCAAAAACTTTGAAGCAAGAGACAGTGAGATCTATACTTGATGATATCATGGAGGAAACTCAGCAGAGCATGGAGGAGATGGAGGAGATGGAGGAGATTGAGGACGAAACTGAAGACTATCCCTCTGATTTTGATGTAAGTGTGTGTGTGTGTGTGTGTATGCATATATACATGTACATAAATATATGGCTGCAGACTTTGGCCCACCAACCTAATATTACGGTGTATTTATGAGTAGACTTTAAAGGAATTCAATTTGAAGGTGCATACTTGATGGAATAATTCATTCATTTTTGATTTGCTCATTTTGCATCTGATAAGTTAACTGCATTATTGACTCCATTTCAATAATTGACTGTATTTCCGTGCTATTGTTAATGGATTGATAAACATGCTAAATTACAAACATTGTTCAACATTGAACATGAATGAACAAGGAGCTAACAATTGTTTCATGTGTCACAGATTAGTGACACAGAGTTGTCGGATGAAGCAGCGGATCAACCAGGAGCCCTACAGATGAAAAGAGAGACCAAAGTTACTTTTGCATTGAACTGCGAGGATTTAAAAAGAAATCAGGATAAAACGGAAGAAGCCCTGAAGCAGGAGCGAGAAGAACAAGAAGCTCTTTCAAAAACCTTGAAGCAAGAGACAGTGCAAACAGTCGGCCTTCAAGCTGAACCTGAGCACATGAAGGCACCACAGGCCATCGTGAGGTCAGAGGAAGACCACCAGCATAGAGATCAATTGGATACAGTTGTAGACAGTGAGATTGTTGAATTCAAAACTGAGCCAAGTGATGAACTCCATGAGCTGAAGCAAGAAGATTTTCTAGACAATATTAAAAATTTTCGAAGTGATGTTGAAGCCAAGGGCAAACGCATTTCCTCACTGAAAAAGAAAGATAAGCAGAGAATCTCGGACCTCAAAAAGGAGGAGGAGAAGATACTCTCCAAACTACTAGCTTCTCCGTACAAGAAGCTACATGGTAAACTTGAGGAAACTCAACAGCTTGCTCATAAGTCGGCCATCTCCCAGGGGCCCAAGGAGGAAGATGAACTGTTCCATCTCACTTGGAGCAATCGCCATCTGACGTCTGAGAACAAAAGGCTACGTGAGAAAGTTAGGGAAGGTACCCTGGACCGACTGACCAAAGACAACCAGAGGCTACAAGGTGAACTTGAGGCCGCCATCTCCCAGCACGAGGAAAGAGATATAGTGGACCAAATGAAAATACAAGAGCTGGATTTTGAGAACAAGAGGCTTCAAGATCAACTTAAGGCCATCATCTCCCAGCAGGAGGAAAGAGATACACTGGACCAAATGAAAATGCAAGAGCTGGATTCTGAGAACAAGAGGCTAAATGATAAACTACAAGATCAACTTAAGGTCACCATCTCCCAGCAGGAGGAAAGAGATACACTGGACCAAATGAAAATGCAAGAGCTGGATTCTGAGAACAAGAGGCTTCAAGATCAACTTAAGGCCATCATCTCCCAGCAGGAGGAAAGAGATACACTGGACCAAATGAAAATGCAAGAGCTGGATTCTGAGAACAAGAGGCTAAATGATAAACTTAAGGCCATCATCTCCCAGCAGAAGGAAAGAGATACACTGGACCAAATGAAAATGCAAGAGCTGGATTCTGAGAACAAGAGGCTTCAAGATCAACTTAAGGCCATCATCTCCCAGCAGGAGGAAAGAGATACACTGGACCAAATGAAAATGCAAGAGCTGGATTCTGAGAACAAGAGGCTACGAGATGAACTTAAGGCCATCATCTCCCAGCAGAAGAAAAGAGATACACTGGACCAAATGAAAATGCAAGAGCTGGATTCTGAGAACAAGAGGCTAAATGATAAACTACAAGATCAACTTAAGGTCGCCATCTCCCAGCAGAAGGAAAGAGATACACTGGACCAAATGAAAATGCAAGAGCTGGATTTTGAGAACAAGAGGCTACGAGATGAACTTAAGGCCATCATCTCCCAGCAGAAGAAAAGAGATAAACTGGACCAAATGAAAATGCAAGAGCTGGATTCTGAGAACAAGAGGCTGCGACATGAACTTAAGGCCATCATCTACCAGCAGAAGAAAAGAGATACACTGGACCAAATGAAAATGCAAGAGCTGGATTCTGAGAACAAGAGGCTGCGAGATGAACTTAAGGCCATCATCTACCAGCAGAAGAAAAGAGATACACTGGACCAAATGAAAATGCAACAGCTGGATTCTGAGAACAAGAGGCTAAATGATAAACTACAAGATCAACTTAAGGTCGCCATCTCCCAGCAGAAGAAAAGAGATACACTGGACCAAATGAAAATGCAAGAGCTGGATTCTGAGAACAAGAGGCTTCAAGATGAACTTAAGGCCATCATCTACCAGCAGAAGAAAAGAGATACACTGGACCAAATGAAAATGCAACAGGTGGATTCTGAGAACAAGAGGCTAAATGATAAACTACAAGATCAACTTGAGGCCGCCATCTCCCAGCAGGAGGAAAGAGATACACTGGACCAAATGAAAATGCAAGAGCTGGATTCTGAGAACAAGAGGCTTCAAGATGAACTTAAGGCCATCATCTACCAGCAGAAGAAAAGAGATACACTGGACCAAATGAAAATGCAACAGGTGGATTCTGAGAACAAGAGGCTAAATGATAAACTACAAGATCAACTTGAGGCCGCCATCTCCCAGCAGGAGGAAAGAGATACACTGGACCAAATGAAAATGCAAGAGCTGGATTTTGAGAACAAGAGGCTTCAAGGTGAACTTGAGGATTCCCTACTTGAGAGACAGCTTTCTCGAAGGCAGCACCAGGAAGATAGAGAAGCTTGCTGCAGACTTAAGGAAGAAGAGAAGAAGCAGAAAGTCCGGTACTCGAGAGCATGTAAAAAAATAGATATTCTCAAGAAAGCCTCAGCAGACACAGACGACATGATGATGCAAACACTAAAGATGCAGAACAATGATATCACTGCCAAATTTGAGGCTATTAAGGCGAAGTATGACCTAATGATGAAAGACAGAGCTCACTCTCAGCGTCATGACGAAATCATGTCACAGAAGGATGTTATCATATCTAAACATCTGGCTTCCATTGCTAAGCTCCAATTAATGGTACATGACTTCAGAGTACAACTGTCCAAGAGCAGGACAAGACAGGATCAACTTGTAGATGCCCTGACACAAAAGGTTGTCTTGGAGGAGAGAGCCAGTCACGCTGCCTCTGCACTTGAAAAAGAAAAGAAGAAGTCCAATAAATGTTCCCCTGCTATAACGAAAAGAAGGGCCTCAAGTAAGAAGTACGGTGTTGAGCTCAAAGTAGCTTTTATCAAGCCAGAGGAAACATCGCAGGACTGGCAGTGTTCGACTGAAGACCTCCAGGAAGCTCCGAATAACCTCTGTCAGTTACAAGAGCAAGTAAACCTTCAGCTCAGACATGCCAACGATATTGAGCTCAGGCTGGATGCTTTAGATGAGCTAACAATTATTCTACAATCTGCCAAATAAACCTGGCCACGACCCGGAGAACCAAGAAGAGCTGTTACAGCCCCCCCGCGGAGCCGGAACAACGCGTCTGCCACCACGTTGTCGGTCCCCTTCACACAACAGTTGTCAAGGCAATGGGCCTCATTCCCACAAAAAAATTACAAAATAACTATGAAATTGACGCACTTTCATCCTCATCATTTGTAAATAACCCAATCTATGTTATTGTTAATATTGTTGAAGTGTCTTTCTGTTATTTTATTGTGAAATATATGCTCGCTTTAGAGTCATACAATTTCATTTCTGTTTTTTGGATTACATGCTTTTATTTTGAAAGTGTTCCGGTAGAGACACGGACTTCCTGTTATGACTAACTTCACTACGAAAAAAAGTTTGCTGTTTTTAGCGCCCCTCCGAAGAGGCACAAGTTCTTACGGTGTTGTTTAGGGAAGTTTCAAATAAACAAAAACATCAGTTAAAGTCTCGACCATCTTTCAGGGGGATATGCTGCATCATTTGTTGTCATAATTAAAATCTTCAACTATACCAGTTGAGGTATTTTACTTAGATTACAATAAAATATATGAGAGGGTTCATATTGAAATGTAACAGTTATTTATGGATTTCCTTAAATTGTAAATTGGCCTAATTGACTGTATTCACCTGTAGTGTCTCCTCTTAAGTACAGCACATACGCCTGGATGTCCTGAATCTTCACATTAGCAAGACACAAGTTAACTATATTAGTTTTTGTCTTTTGACTAATTAGCTGTAGACTTCAGCCACTGGTAGCTCAGTCCTTTGTTCATTATCACTCATCCGCTACACAAGAGAAGAAAAACCAACTGGGACAGGAGGTGAGAGGCGGCGCAATGGTTTCAACGGTTTTTTACCTTTTGCCAGCGACCACCTAAATCAACCTCTGATTGGGACACTGCAGTGAGTTCAGGGAGGTCAGGAGGTTGTGGTCGGTGTAAACCACCAGAGGATTACCACTACCACCAACATATATGTCAAAATGTTACATACGGCTTAAATGGTCGTCACAACGTGGAACAACGAGAACAGGAGCAGTGCCTTCACCTGTTGAAAGGCTTGGTGGCACCTGAGGGACCAGACAAGTGTTCCTCTCAGCAAGTCTTAAGTCCAAGCAGCTTTGAATGTATATTTAAATGTATATAGTCTTAGTTGTATTAGTATATTTTTTTACCTTGGTTTTATTTTTATTTAACTATTTTACTGCTGAGCTGAGCACACGCTCTCGAGGGAATCCCCAGGAAAGCCCTCGCCAAAACCTTGTGGCGTCAAATCTGACTGAAACTACAATCAGAAATGAAAACCCGTATAACAATGTGCTGTTCACGAGTTAAACACAAGGTGAACAAACAATCCACCTTCAGGCGCAGTACTACAGTACTCCACAGTACTACAGTACTCGAACGTTCCTCGTGGTTCAAACATTTTATCATCGGAGGTGAAGACTGCAGCTGCTTCCTCTTCTTTTTCTTCTTCTATTGTTTAATTCTGTCTCTACTTCCTGTGATTGGTCCAAAAGTCCAAACTCCCCAACACCTCTTCTGCTCTGAGGAACCTTTCACACATGATATCTAAAGGTCTGAAGGTCTGAGCCTAAGGTGTGAACGTCGACCTTCGTCCAGTTCAGGGGAAGCAGGTAAGTTGACCTAGCACGTTGCCAAGATCAAAGGATGCACTTTGATGTCCCTTCAGAAGGGTTTTGTTGCACCTAGTATTCACATTACAACATGTTTTTTTCTATCAGCGCTTGTAAAAGACAGACTTTGGTCCTAGTACACAAAGTATTTACTGATATAACGATGTTGTGAAGTCAGTTGTCGTCCTCCTCTCTGAAGGGGATGAACATGGGGGAACCTGTTTTTTTTCCAGCCTCCAACCATCTGCCATCAGAGAGTCTGCTGCCTCGCTCTCAAACAGGATCTTTTGCTTTCTCAGTCAAAGGGTTTTTCTTTCTGGCTTTAATGGGGGGGGGTAAACATGTTGCAAGAGATTTTTTCCATCAGCTTTTCTTTCCCTCCGCCATCTGCTGCCAGCAGAAACTCCGAAAGCGGTTTGCTCCGGAAGAACAGCGCCCTCTGTGGATGTGACGCCAAATAGCACCCGAGCTGATTCCTGTTAACATCCAACCTGGTGGATCTTGGAAAAGAATCTTTACCCTCAATGCATTTGAGGTTTTCAGTTGTTTTACACTGTAAAGGCTGCACCAGGCAGTAAGTGAAGCACAGATGGAGAACATTTAATCTGGAGGAATAAACACAGCGAGCGGAGGAACAGATCGTTACCGGGACCTGTCAGACACTCAGGGGCTGGAAGCTGCTTTTAATTCATCTGCGTTGGCTCCTCGCTCCTCGGATGAAAGAGGAGAAACAAACATTAGTGTAGGAGGTTTGAAACTGAGGCGAGTGGCGTTCAGACGAAGAGCGCGTCGGAGCTGAGCTGTCAACAGAACAATCACAGGCTGGAGAGCGACTGAGTTCAGGCTAAATGTCGACTGTCGCTGTCTGTGTAGGTTCATGTTGAATTTATCTTCTATCATCATCTCCACCAGGGATACAACTAGCTGCTTGTACAGTTTTATTTAGCGTTTCCATCACTGCTGCCTGGTTGTTGTGTCTCATTGTCCCCAGCAATCTGCTCGCTCCAGCTCTGAGCTCGAGGTGGATTCAAATACCTGAAGCTCTCCTATGGCGGTCCGCACTGATCCGTCACACTGGTATCATACTCAGCTCCTCCTCCTCCTCAGTAACGCTTCACATTTATCTTGTTGAGCTGGAGCAGACTGGTGTGAATGGTCCTCGCTCCCCGTCGAGTCAGAGAGACGCTTCGTTTCTCACCCTCAGGTCTTTATCTGTCGCAGAGCTGACGTCCACCTGCTCTTAAAGTTCCTCCCCGTCGTCGTTTGCACTGTTATCTCTGATCCTTTAAAGAGCCACTGAAGACAGCTCACGTTCACATGGAAAAATTAACAAAACCAAAAGGAAACCGGGACGTTCGAGAGCTTTTGGTGATAAGAGCTGACGCTGGTGTCTATGTGAGGTAAATGAAAACCTTGCGTCAGGCTCCACCCGTCCACAAAGTTGATTCAGTAGTTTCTGCTTAAACCTCCTCGTATCCTCAGCACACACACACACAACTTCTCCCAACACAAATGCAATAAAAAAATAATAATCATACTTATGTGAAGTTGAGCGTGTTTCCCTGCAGCAGGAGGAGAACGCCATATGTGCTCCGACACGCCAACTGTCACATCTCATTCAACACAGAACATGTAAATGACGTCTCTCACAGTTCAGCATGTGGAGAGAATTGCAACGTATGAACACAAGCTGTGGAGTTTAAATATTAGATTCACAGTGACTCGCTCGTGTTGAAATATTGTTTATATCAAATGTAAAATCATTTTGAATTGATATAGAGGAAGCAGAAAACGAGAGACAGCATGAAAATGGCCACGCTCACAGCTTCTTATTGTCTGGACAGAATTCTGCTTTTGTTCACCTTTCCTTTCTAAATATGGAGCATTATTAAAATCAGAGGGGATGAATTCCAGGGAAACAAACGTTTTACTCTGACGCAGCACATGAATGTGACTGAGGTTGTCACAAGGCCTTCTGGGAAATGTAGGCCAGCACGAAGTGAAGCGGCGGTGGCTGAGTGTGTGACAGCAGCATCCAATCACCTGTTTCACCTTTTGTAATGAAACTAATTTCAGCATCCAGACGCTTCGGTGAAAGTCCAGATGGCTCCACACTGTGTTCGTAACAACTGTTGGCAGCAGCACGCGGGTCTGATCCGGTGTTTGTCTGCGGCTCAGAGACGAGGAGGCGCGTCGACAAGCTGCCGCTCCTCCTCCTCCTCCTCCTCCGAGCCTCGTGGCACTTTATCGTACGTTCTGATGTCAGCTGAAATTAGTTGGTGCTCCTCCGTCTCTCTGGACGGTGATAACGAGACGAGAAATACAGGAGTGAGATTACTGGTGTGTCTATATGCGTCCCAGTGGATCTGACCCACTAAGCTTCTGAGTGCCAACGCTGTAAATCAATGTGTTGTTGGTTTGCGTGCGGTTACAGTTCGAGTTTCTGCACTGCAGCGGTTTCCAACCCGAGGGTCGGGGACGGTCAGGGGGACACGACAGGAAGTCTCACCACAAGGTCCATTTAGTAGCTAACAAGTTTCCCACAGACGTTCAGTAACTTCACCAGAATATAAAAAGACTAAAAGACCAAACAGAACCTCAGGGGAACGAGCAGCGTGTCCATATTAAACCTCTGAGGACAGAAATCTGTGACTCCGGCTGTGAGACGGAGGGAATGTCAGTGTACATGTGGTCCAGCTGTTTGTGTGCATCTGTGTCGCTCAGTCAACGTGTGTGTGTGTGTGTGTGTGTGTGTGTGTGTGTGTGTGTGTGTGTGTGTGTGTGTGTGTGTGTGTGTGTGTGTGAGAGAGAGAAAGGCAGAACCCTTACTTGATGACTGTTCCTTTGGCGCCCCCTGCAGTTGTGAGCATCACCCTGGAGGTGAGGCTGACTCTCAGGTCGTCCTGCTCCAGGCCCAGCAGCTCGGCACACTGCTCCACAGTCTGACTCGACTGCTTCCTGATGGTGCAGCCGCCTGCGAGACGAGGAGAAGGGCAGACCTCAGTAAGGCAGCGGCGCTCAAACGAGACGAGGAGAAGCCAACATGTCTGCATAGTTTATATTCTACATCATATTTCTACACGTATTCATATCTTATTCCAAACAAACCAGACAAACTTGATCATTGTTATATTTTATCATCATAATAAACATTTCCTTCCACATTCCATGGACACGTCAGTCGAGTGGGTCGCAGAAACCCGGCTGCTGTGGAGTCTGAAGCGTCTGTGACGAGGCGCTGACCCGACCCGCCGGAGCACAATCCAGCCTCTTACAACGTGCCAAAGGATTAAGTGTTTTCTTTTTTAAATCCCCCGCATCTCGGCATCAACGTGCACTTGTGTGATGACATATCGACGAGCAGCGGGCCAGCGTGCACCTCCCGATCGGTCCCTCGGAGGCGTCCAAGCAGCGGACTCAAGGTTAGCCAGAGAGCTACACACCCACATGCTGCGAACCGAGTGAGTCGAGGGAGACGTGAACAAAGCCCAGATGCAAACGGGTGAACTGACACAGTGAGAATTCTATTATCATTTTGTGTTATTTTAAATGTACGTCAGTTTTCTTTATCATATTATTAATATAACGTCAGATCCTGCTCTGAAGATCTTGTTTGTGTTTGAATCGTATTATCTGTCGTATTTGAATGTGGTTTTCAGATCAGCCGTCACTGGCTTCTACCACATCACACATATTTGTAACATTTCATTCAAATCCAGTACTTTGAGTTTCTGTTGCGTGACATAAACTAAACTATTGTCTGAAAGCTTGGTGAATGTTGGGGACTACTTTTAGCGGTGGACTAATCTATGTCTGGTCTTCTAGTATCAACTGTATTTGGGGACAGTTATGAGTTATGAATCAACCCTGCTATTAGTGGGCGACCCGTTCAATCTCTACGCCACAGTCATCTGAAACACTTTGGTAGAATAATGTGATGAAGGGAAATCAGAGAATCCCCCCCCCCTGTGGTTGTTTGTCTCGTCTCCCACAGAAACCAACTTCTCTTGCTGTTTTCGTTTCCCTCCTCCAGATCATTCCTCCACATCTACAGCCGCCTCCATCGGTCTGATCACGTCTTCCGCTGATTGATTCGCTGCCACAAGTCAGCAGTTCTGATGCCGTCTGGCCGTCACATCTGTAACGGTCTCTGACGGCAGCCATTCATTATTTATCTGAATCTTCTGGGTGGTCGTCTGTCAGTCACCACGTCTCAGCTCCGTGTGTTTGGACTTGACGCCTCAGTCAAACACACACTTCCTTGTTTGGCCTCTGAACTTATGCGACTTCTGGATGTTTCCAAAGTAGATGAATAAATAAAAGCTCTTCTGGCTCCGACAAATTGTTTCAAATCTCCCTAAAATCCTCCAGGGACCAGCATCCAAACTGTGGCTGGCTGGATGATTACCTCCTCTGACGGAACTCATTCTCCTCATTTTCTGTAGAACACGCGCCTGCTGTGAGAAGCAGTGTACTTAACAGGCGCCCCGCTGCGCCTCCTCCTCCGCCTCCTCCTCCTCCCTCTGGAGGGAGAAAACGATGGAGAGGAACTGAGAGATGAGGAACTTCGCTGCCCAAGTTCAAAGCAGCCGTAGATTTTCATGGAGACTGAGCCTCTCTGGGGGAAGCTTAGTCTGAAACCCCTGTGGAAAACGAGGCGTGCGATGGGGTCGAGCTTCGGAGTCGACGCCTCTTGAAATGTGAAGAAAACTCGAATGATTTTTGAAAACTCTGTAATTAACACATTTCCCTTGAGAGGAAGGAATAATTCAAGGAGATGTAAGTTATAAGTTGCCTGTCGCGTTTTCTGTGGTTTTAATTACGTGTGAAAAACAAACACCCAGAGCAACTTTTCAACCTCGTGCAAACGTGTCATTCATCATCCTCCCTGATGAGTGCGAGCGGAGGAGGAGGAGGAGGAGGAGGAGGAGGGAGACGAAGGTGGAATATTACATCCATCAATCAGCCGCACAGTCTCGAGCGCTGAGATCCAAATGGCAGCTGCCACTTAGGAACCTGCAAGCTGGTGGCGGTTCTGAGCGGAGACGCCGGTGTCATCAGTTCCAGCTGATGACAAACGACCAATCAGATCCTCTGTGACTTCATCACATCAGCGATCGATTCCTGTGCACTTGTCGTGTTTCCAACAGTGAACATGGAAATGTGTCCCACGCGCACAGTCGCTGGGCAGATTTCATATCACCAACGTAAAGTAGAAAGAAGAAGAAGAAGACCTTTCAAACGTTGTTGATAGTTTCCTGCTGAATCTTGGAGACAGTTTTCATAGTGATAATGATTTACAGCAGTGGTTTGTTAGTTTAATCTCATGAGAGAATTAAAGTCCTAGTGACCTGATGTGTTTTCACAGCTGGACACGTTAACTGGAAGGTGATAAACACGTTATTTCAAACGGTCACAGATCACGTCTAAGAGGATTCTTCATGTGTTTTGTCATTTGTTATGTTTCGGGTTGGATTGAGGCCGCAGCTCACCTGACGTGCTGCCCGCCTCCTCGAAGTCGATGTTTCCCAGGTTCAGCACGCCGGCCACCACCCGGAACAGGTCCAGCTTCTCCGTGTCGTCCAGGCCGATCTTCTTCATGGCCACGCACATCCTGTTGAAGTCGCCCTGGTCGTCCAGCAGCGGGTCCTTCAGGGGGCCCGACTTCAGGTGCTGAGGGACGAGGAGAGAGCGGTCAACTCTGAGTCTTCAGCTTCCTCTCCTTTGTCTACATCTTTACTTCTTTCTAACACACAGGTAATTATTCAACCTTTTCATCAAACA
Organism: Hippoglossus hippoglossus; assembly: GCF_009819705.1. NCBI lineage: Eukaryota > Metazoa > Chordata > Actinopteri > Pleuronectiformes > Pleuronectidae > Hippoglossus > Hippoglossus hippoglossus. The sequence continues at coordinate 907,173 of NC_047174.1, forward strand.
TCATTTCAACTGCTTCACTTTCATCCTGTCGTCCCAACTTCACTTTTATCCCTTCTACCGCTCTTGCTTTAATATTTACCTCCCCCCCGTCTCACGGGTTCACGCGCCTGTTATCTCCTGCTTCTCATTCTGTGGCCGTCGAGTCTCTAAAGAATAATTTATTTCACTGCTTGGAGTAAGTGGGTGGCTTTGCCTCAGCAGCATTTTTAACATCATCGCTCATAAAAAAGAAACCGAACTGACCCTCATCCTCCAATCAGCTCTCAGAATTACTCTCATTTCATCTCCACGTTGCAAAATGAACGTTCTGCCACTCGTCTGAATTCACTCAGAAGACGTGTGCAGAGCAGGAGAAGCAGCACATTACAAACATCTCAATCTGCAGCAGAGAGAAGTCGCACGCGCACGCACACACACACACACACACACACACACACACACCTGAATAACCTTCTCAAGAATGTCACAGTCTGATGATGTCCGCAGGCTAAACCAGACACCAGCCACTCCGTGTCCCTTGTGATGGAATTAAGTAGAAAATGAATTCTCCTGCTTAGTTGCTTCCACTATTTAATCAGGTTCTCATTGGATTTTCATTTGGCTTTTTTCACCGAGGCTCAGAGTCGAATCACGTAAATCAGAGGCGGGAGGCGACGCCGGCTGCGAACCAGAGTCCTGATGAGTCTTTGTGTCGCGGCTGCAGAGTTAACAGAAACTTCTTATTCCAGCATTAGAAGCAGTTTTACTCACTTTCTGCTTCGGTCAGAAAAATGCAGTAAATGTTTTTCTGAACCGAATCCAGTGAGTCAGCTGGTCGAGGTGTCGAGTCTTTATAATAATTATGCAAGTCAAGGTTATTTATGTATAAAGCACATTTATAAACTTAACTGTAGAAAGGTGTCGTACAAAAAATGTGATGTAAATCAGAACGAGTAAAATAAAGTAAAATAGAATAAAATATTCTTTATCAATGTTGTTTTTTCTTTGCATCAATATATTAATGAAATCTGGTCCAAAGAAAGAATGAAACTGTTCATCTCAAACTTCAGACCTGCCAGACGTTCAATTTTAAGATTTCTTTCACAGTTGAATGAACGTGATTGACATCATGGATCACGACGATCACGTTCTCCATCACAATGTGTGTTTACATGCAGATTCTGATCCACAGTAGAGTTTCTGCACGTGTCGATTGTTAAAACTACAGATTTGGAGGGAGATATTTCCACCGACTTGGCAGACACGTCAAATAAATCATTGATTCTCCTCATGTTGGCAGGTTTACAAAGAGAAACGATGCGATTCCCCTCAACACAATGGTTTCTAACGTTGCCGTCTCAGCGAGGCTTGCAACAGAAAGAAAATCAAAAGCAATCAGTGTAAAATAAGAGTAATAACTGTGTCCTGCTTGCTGTGGTGCTGCAGGCGCATTGATCCGATGAGGCTGTGAGTCGTGTGGAGAGCAACACTGCAGAACCTCCAACAAACTGGATTCACGTGTTGTGATGAAGCCATTTCTTACAATCTAACATGTAAACACCAGAACATGAGGAGACCTCCCGAGTTTGAAATCATCATTTTTCTCTGATCGCCTGCGGACACAGACGGCGAACATCTCGGGGGGGGGGTGTTCGGGTTTACGCCACGCTGCACTGTGACATTCTGAGATCCACAAAAAGCAATCTGCAGGGAGATGTCGCTTCGATTGAAACGCTCTATGTTTTCTACACAGCAGAGGAAAGTGGGAAACCGTAGAGCGGCACTGCAGAAGTGAGGGAGAGATAGAAATCATGCACAGCATTGACCCCCCCCCCCCGAACACGCTCAGAGAAGATGTGGACTCGGCGGCGGAGGAGAAGATGGGAAAGAGGAAAACCAAATCACCTGGTGGTCCTGTGTGATATGAGACGGAGCAGTGAGGAGACATACAGCACATCACTTATCACAGAGTCACAAACACTCAACCTGACGCACCTCCAGCTTCGGTTTCCTCCGCCGAGGACGTCAGCTTTTCGTCCCTGTGCATTCATCTGTATGTGTATCTGTCTTTCAGCAGGATTACACAAAAATCTACCGAAGACAAACCCACTCAACTTGGACGGAACATGAGCCAAGAAGGAACTCGTCCCATCGAGTCATGGCTCCAGACAAAGAAATGAAGTGTCGCACTCTCACACTCTGGGTGCAGCTGGTCTGTGGAGACGCTGATCTCACGCTCGCATCTCAATCTCCTGAACCATCAGGCTGAAATCTGCTCTTTAAACTTTAGAGTTATGACCTCAATTAAAAGCACGTCGAAGGTCATGTCCACCGTTTCATTTCGGAGCCATAACACGGAGTTTAAATCCACCAGAGGCTCCAGGTTTCTCTCAACTGCTGCTGCTGAAGTTATTTAATTAGTCTTGGGAGCAAACTTATTGATTTCATGTTCAGATTCTCTAATGCTTTCACTCTTTTTCTTTCAATAATGACAAATAGACAAATGATAAAAAGACAAATAATTATAAAAACACAAAAGTGCAAGTTTTGCTCCTGCAGTTTCAACCAGAACCATTTGATTTTCCTCCACGGAGAAATATTGAAACGTATATTATGATGGAAGAGACTTTAATTATTATTCTTTGATGGAAGCTCACACACAGGATTTGTAGCTTTCAGAGAAAGAAATAAACTTAATTATAAATCTATAAAACAGGAAGTGTGAGAGTCCACAGGGACTCTTCAGCGGAGCGGCGATCTCTTGTCCATGTTCCTCTTAATGGCTGTAATAATTAACAATGCTGCACTGCAGGGAATAACGTACACAGGCCCAGTAATGGAATACTTGTGCATAATTAATCACCGGCCAAAGGCAAATGAAGGCGCTCATTTCACATGATGAGATTTGTTATTAATGCAGCGCGTTGACGTCTTTGTGCCGCGTCCGACTCTCAGTCAGTCGGCTAATTCAAATGTTTGGAACTTGTTCGGATGCTGAGACGACGTAAGACGAGCGGGTTTGAAAAGTGATCACTAATGAAGTAGAATATGTGAGAGGTTCTTTGAGGTGTGTGTGTAGCAGGATCCGATCACACACACTGAATCAGAAGCTGCTTCGTCAAGCTGATCTCTGCTGGTTTGTGGGTTATTTATTCCGAGTCACTGAAGGAAAAGGCAGAAAGGTTTTTAATCTTTAAACAGAACTGCTGCAAATCAAGTCGCTGTGATGCAACAGCAAGAAAATGGACCGAAGGTGTAAATAATTCAGTCTCAGTGATCGGATCTGTTGGGTTTTCTTATTCACTCAATATCTGAAATGAAAAAAAACGTGGAAAAGAGAAAGTCTGTTGGCTTTCGATTTTGTTTCTCGTCTTAAAGTTCCAATATTTAACTTTTTTCCCTTTAGCTCAGCTCAGTTAAAAAGTCCTTCGACAACGGGAGACACAAAACAACATGACTCTAATCAATGTCACTGTTACCATGGCTACAGCGACGTTAGTGGATCAGAGAGCTTCTGGGAGAGATGTTTCAGAAACAGTGACCAATCAGAGCAGACTGGGCCTTCTGGGAGGCGGGGCTAAAATGAGACGAGAGGAGACAACCAGCAGGAAGACGAGGGAGACGAGGGAGACGGACAGAGGGAGGAAGGAGGAGGGAGGAGGTGGTGAGCTGTAAAAACAAAAAGGTGCAAATGTCCCGAGCAGAAAACAGCAGCTCGAGGCCGCAGGTCTGAACGGACCTGCTGAGTCACTTTGAGTTCGCATGAGAATCAAACATGAGACACGAAGAACGAGAGGAAAACACTTCAGGTTCGTGGAAACAACTGTTACCGAGCAACTGCTGGAAATGGGTTTAACGCTTCAACATTTAACAAGGAATCACTTAGTTCAGCTCGAGTTAATTAAACATTTAAAATGTAATCTTTAGTAAATCTAATAAGTAATAAATGATCAAAATGTTTGAGGAATTTGTAAATTTGACTGATTCTGTTGCTCCGACATTTTTACTGATTTAATTAAACATTTTTGAGCTGATTAATCAAAAAGAAATCACACTTGATCTAAACGCAGCTAAACTCCAGTTTATCATTATTACTCTGTTATCACTGAAGCATGAACTCAGCAGCTTGTGAGTAGAAACTGAAGCTGAAGACTAAATGTTTTAGTGAGATAATATCATCTCATGATGTTTTACTGCAGCTTTCTCCTCTTTCCACTCGTCAAAAAAAGAAACTTGGATTCAAAGGTTTTAAATTTGCCATAAACGTCCGTGTCCTCACTCCGGACCTGGTGCGTTTAGACTGTACAGTACTTTAAAATAAAGCTTCAATGGGGAAATGTAAAAACATGTGTTTAAACCTCTAGATAGATCTACTCAGTCACACAGATCACCTTCAGACTGTATCCTATCTTTAACGTGTTTGTTGGGCTGAATGTGGGTCGGCGGTCGGCGGTACTGTACCTCGGGGCTCTTGCGATTCTGCAGGATCTGCTTGTCTGTGTCTTTGGAAGCGAAGAAGCGAGTACATCCTCTGTTCAGGTACTGCAGGAACACAGAGAGAGAGACATCAGCACGACTGCAGAGGAAACGGCCTTTAAACTAAAGAACAGGGTAAACTTTATTTACATGTTGGAAAATAGGGAATTAAAACAGAAATAAAAACAGAGCACATTCTCACACGGCTGAGAACGGCACAGAGACATAATAAAACTCCTCCAGTCTGTGAAGGGGATTAAAGGAAATGCTTGAAGTGGTTTATGGACTTTTAGAATAATTACGATTTCATTAACGAGCTTTGTCAGACAAAGTAAAACCAGCCAATAAAAGCTGAGAAAAACATTTAGAGACCAACACGTGGAGCGTAAATAAAAGGTCTTCGAAGTGGGAGAGTGCTCGGCTTCGTGAAACGCACGAGTCGCTCGTCACCAAACAACGAGACAGTCAACAAGTGTAATCAGCTGAACACTTATCTGTCTTTCCTGGAAGAGGTTTTAAAAAATGACCAAATCAAGCAAACTAATCTAATGTGTGGAGACAAAAAGGAGCTTTACTGCCAAAGCAACAAGCAAACGGTCCGAGGGAGAGTTGAGACGATCCGTCACCTGATGAGAAGAGACCTGACGTCCCTTGGCCCGTGGAGGTGGAACTGCAGAACACGAGTCAGAGAGTCGGAGAGTCAGAGAGTCAGAGAGTCAGAGAGTCGGAGAGTCAGAGAGTCTGAGAGTCTGAGAGTCAGAGACGGGAACGTTTCTGGGAAAGTTTCCTCCTGTTTATGTGCGGCTGACACCACTTTCCTGAACTCGCCTCAACAATAAAATGAGCATTTGCACAAAGAGCCCTCCCCCCGCTCCCCCTGCTCCCCCCCGCTCCCCCCCCTCCCAGTGTAATTGATTCTGTACCTGTGTTAATGGCTTCTCACCAGCTGGCCTCCTCTGCTGGATGCACAGAAACAAGCTAATGACGACGCAGACACAAATTTCCCAGGTGTGTGAGGGGGGGAAGGCAAACGACTGAGTCGAGCCGGTGCTCATCTTGTTTGGAGAGTCGAGTCCTTTTGGTCCAACAGATGGACACAAACTCAGTTTCTCATTATAGGAGAAGCTGCAGGAGGGACTCGCTGCTTGTTCAGCCCTCCGTCCCCTCCGTCCCCCCCGTCCCCCTCGTTCCCCGCCGATCGGCAACATTTCATCTTTTGTTCCCATGTATCTCGTCTGAAAACACTTGTTCGATCTCCCCGCGGCTCCCACACGCTCTGAGGCGGCGCTGTGCTTTACTGTTTGTCTTCTGTCCGGTTCAGACGACACAACCTCAGCCCAAATAACAATCACGTCCGACAGCTTGAAATACAAGAGGGGAATGAAAATGAGCTTCAGGTGCGACAATGTTTTCATCCTCACATGTAGCGAGAGTGGAAATCGTGAAACATGATGTGTGATGACTGGTCGAGCTCCGAGATCATGTCTCTGAATGACAACACAAGAAACCATGAATAAAAACTAGAGACAAGAGACAATTATTGTGTTTGAAAGTCCAACACATTAATTAAACAGAAGTCAGAGGTTCTATGAGCCAGCAGAGGATCAGGGATGTGTACGGTTCTACTTCTCTGACTTAGAACCAGATCATCTATTCTGGGCTTTTACTGAACTCTTCTTGGTTCTATTGGGGTTCAGAGAATTAATAGAATGTCAGACTTTTTTCTTTGACAGTATTTTCCCTGTGAAAACGCTCCAGCAGCAGATGTGTGAGAGGATCCTAATCAGACGCCTGAGCCTTGTCGACTGACGCCTTCTGATGCCGAGCAGCAGCGACTCTGCTCCGAGTTTCCTCCGGACGTCTGAACTCCTCAGACTCCAACGAGTGTCGTTCAGTCAAACAGCGATGGAGCTTTGTGAGATCAAATGTGAGACAATGTGGTGAAGCTAAAATAAAACCAGTTAATTTCTCCAGTGGTAAGAGCAGAACTGACAATATCGGAGTTTTAATGATTAACCACCAGGACCCAGTTGATTTTCTGTATCAATAGCGAGGACGTTTACTTTTATTACTTTTCCATTGTGTTTCTTTAAATACTTTTACTGCACCTCTGCAGATACACAAGTACTTTAACTATCTGTTCCTTCACTCCTTCAGGTCTCGCCTACATTTTGTGAGTCACTTCAAACCAAAGCCATTGTTTTAAAAACCCTGGTCTCCGCCCCTGGCATCAGACGACAGAGCTTCCATCAGCGCGGAGCTGGATCCTGGAATCTCTGTTCCCTCCCCACCAGCAGGGAAACTGTGGATACATGAAGCCATTAGCTGCTGAAGTGACGGCAGGAGGTGGAACAAGTTGCAGGGGGACACTGGCTGAGGCTGAAGAGCGAGCGGTGGCACTTTAAGGTCTGAAAATTACGCAGGTGAGAATAGAGGATTGAATTCAGATGCTGCCAACAGAGGAGCGAAAGGCTTTTAAGAAAAGAGACAGACATCATCTGTCTTTCTGCTCCAACAGTCGTGGTGACTCAGCTCTTTTCAAAAAGGGGAAATCTGAAAATCCACGTTTTAGGGACAGACTCAGACGACTCGATGGTCTCGCTGTGGTTGTGGAGACACAACGTGAGGTGGAGGGATGCAGGGCTTTGTAAATGATTAAGAGAATCTTAAAATCTTAAAATCAATTGTGCAGTCGACAGGGAGCCGGCGACGGGACGGCAGCAGCAGTAATGCACCGTGTGACGTCCATCAGCGTCCAGCCGGCCACACTTTGGACTAAGCCGAGCCAGGAGAGGTGAGAAGTGACGAGAGGAATCACTCCTCACTCTTTCTGTGAGGTCTTTGGAGGGTGATGAAGGTTTAGATCAATGTCTTGAAGCTGAAACCAACTGTACGGACGTGTTTCTTTACACAAGACTGATTTTCAGGTTTATATCTCTGCTGCTCTCTTTAACATTCGCTGCCAGTCGACCACTTTACTGCCGTCTCTGGCTTTGACAGATCGATACGTCCGTCCTCACTTTCATCTGAGCGGCAGCCGGAATGTAACAGTCATTATCTGTGCACCACCACTTCTGCTGCAGCCATCACTGTATCTGGAGGTTAACGATTCATACTGAGCAGAGCAAACATGATGGTAAACACAGCTCGGTCTTTAAACCACTAATAAACACTGAGCAGCCCAATGAAGAGCTGGGGACTCAGCTGCGGCTCAGTGCTGCCATCTGGTGTCCACAAGGCAAAGAGGAGGGGTTGACTCCTCAGTCTCACACCAGCGCTGCAGTACGAGTGTCTATGTATTTGATTTTTCTTGATATGGTCACGTTTATCACGCTCACATGATGAGACGTCTTGTTGCTGTGAGTCTCATCCCACTCTGACTGATCTGTAATCTGTTTATAAAATGGTAGTTTCTATAGAAAGTGACTTCTCACTTTATAACGTCAGGAAACATTCAGGAGTTTCTGTCTCAGTCTCTAGTTTCAAGTCTTCTTCAAACAGCTGATGTTCATTTAGTGAATTATGATCATTTAGAGTCAAACAGACCATAAAGCAGCTTTCAGTCAGGCTCCACCCCCCCCCCCCCCCCCCCCCCACTCTTCAAATGTGGTTACTTCTGGTTTTAACTAGTCAACTCAGCTTTTAATTAACTAACACATTAAAATCCATGTAAGAATATCTTCAGAATCACAAGGAAGATGGATTCATCTTCACGTGGGCGCGTCCACGTTGAGCTGCCGCAGCTTTCAGCAGGTCGCTCTGCAGGGACGATAAGTCAGCTGCCTGTTTTACTGTCTGAAAGTTCTGTCTCCTCCAATCTTTTTCAGCGATTCGTCATTTAAAACATGGATGTCAGCGATCAGGCAGCAGAGTCAGACGACCTGCCGATCGTAAAATAGAGACTTGACTGGTGCAGCGCTGGAGGAGTCCTCCTCCTCATTAACAGGTCAGAGGGATGAAGGAGAACAAGAGGACGGAGCAGGAGGTTAATGAGCTGAGACTCGACGGAGCTCAAGTCCCATCGTCAACCTTTAACACGTTTATCAGGATTCCTCTGCAGCCAGGAGGTAAACACTCAGGACGACCTCCTCTCCTCCTCTCCTCCATCCCACTGGGTTCATGCAACATACAAACTAAACTCTCGTACCCTGAAGGTGTCGGGGGAGCTGAGGTGAAACTTCTGCCTGATGTCCTCGGACGCTCCGGCGCACAGTCGGTAGAAGATGTGGTAGTTTCTCTCCTCTTTGCTTTGGCTGCAGATCCTGGACTTCTCCAGCAGGTAGTGGGAAACGAATCCGCCCACCACGGCGTTCTGACGGACAAACGCCAACACGGACAAAACGTTTCCGACATGTCCCAAACACACAACAATACATGTATAGCACCTGTGAGCACACGATGACCTCATATCCTGTTACTTATATCACGATCATTACATTTTAAATGGGTTTAAATTCATTAAGTAGTGAATCGGAAAAAGAGCAAAGGTGATACAAAGAAAAATATAAATAATTATTCACGTGTGTACGAACTCTATATGGAAATAAAGTGAATTATAGCAGGTTGCAGAAACTGTTTAAGCATCTCAGCTGATACAGAGACTTTATTCACAGAGCTCAATAATAAGAGTTTATGATAATTAACTGTCGCTGTCGGGCATCATGTTTAATTCATGACGTCTTCACCGTTCGTCTCCTGAGTTTCCTCCAGATGAGACAGACTCTGAAGTCTCAGACTGGTTTTTCTGTGTTGTTTTAGAAAACACTGAATAAATCTACCTTCTCGTTAAAGTGGATTTCCACAAACTTCCCGAAGCGGCTGCTGTTGTTGTTCCGCACGGTCTTCGCGTTTCCGAAAGCCTCCAGCAGGGGGTTCGCTGTGGGAGGAGAACGGGACCAAAATTAAAAAGCTTTAAAAAGGAAACTTTCCCACATTAAAATGTCTAAAAAGAACCAGACATGCTTTATATCTGTGTTTCTTACATTATATTTTCAAACCTGATAAAGCATCTGTAGTTTTAAATCAGGGTAAGGCTGTGTTTCATGTGCTCGCCTGTTTTTACGGTAAACTTTTCAGATCTTGGTGGTTTTTAACTCTACATTTGAATCAGATGAGGGATTTTAAGCCGTCAGCTCCTGATAAAAACCTCTGAAGGAATCCTAACCAGGAGAACTACAACTCCCATGATCCCGCGCTGCCCTGCCCGTGAATCTCACCTTCCACGATCCTCTCGTCGATGTCCTGACCGGTTCCATACGAGGTCGTCAAGTATCTGGGAACAGCAGAGTTACATGTGAAGGGATGTTAACCCTAAAAACATTTCAGGATTTCAGTTACAGTTTTAAAAAACTATCTGAGGAATGAGTTTGAGACATTTTGGGATTATATTTAATATAAATGATTAAAAAAAAAAAAACTGTAAATCCCAAACTGCCGTGGTCAAAGACATATGTAAGGGATTTATGAATTTTTATCCCGTTAAATTACGACTTCATTCTCTTGATATTATGACTTTATCCTCGTTAAATTGAAACTTTATTCCCATAACATTATATGATTTTTCTCTCGTTTAACTGAGACTTTATTCCCGAAATCAGAGAATTTATTGTTTCTTCCCGTGGCCATTTTACTCCATCGTATAAAACAAACTCTCAGACTTTATAGTGTTTCAAAATCAAAATCATGTCCCTGAATTCCTCTGGAGCATTTGAGGTGATAATAAAACTCCTGAGTCTCGTGTTGCAGCGTCGTCCTCACTTGAGCACAAACTTGGTGTTTTCTGTCTTCCCGGCTCCGGACTCCCCGGAGACGATGATGGACTGGCTCATCTTCAGCACCCTCATGTCCCTGTACGCCTTATCAGCTGAGACACACACAGGCAGCTCAGATTAGACGCTGACCCCAGGGATCCAGCAGGAGGCAGCGAAGGTGTTCACTCACCGATGGCGTACACGTGCGGCGGCAGCGTTCCCAGAGACCGGCCCCGGTACTGCTGGATGGTCTCCGGCGAGTACAGCTTCGGGAGGTCATAGTACGGGTTCACCGCGATCAGGATGTTGGCTACGAACGTCTGGAGGAGGAAGAAGTAACAACATCTGTGGTGGCAGCTCAGTTATTTAATCACACAACCTGCCGAGTGAATTTCCCTTGGTGATAAACTACATTTCCCAGAATCCCAAAGCAGCAAGGCGTTAAACTCCAGCGTTCAGCACTAATAAACTGTGAAAGTGAAATCAGGCCTCATTACTCACACGTGATGCGTTGGCAGCATCGGGATCTAAAGATTTAAAAACCTGGGTTTCACTGATCGTCTTTCCTCTAAAAACCACCATCTGTTCACACTCTGAATGAAAACTCTGCTAAACCTTTATGTGCTACTCTTGTCCTATGAAATAAACCTGTTTCTGACCCACAGGTTCCAGTTTATTAGGAACACGCAGCTAAGCTTCATCAGCCTAATACGCTGCTGAGATAAATGCTAAATGTTCCGTTCATGTTGAAACTGAATCACTTACAGGGTTTCTCATATTTGATCCTAAACTCAAGTCTAGAAACAAAACAGCATCAAACTTACTTATTAAACAGTTTCAATAAAAAGTGAACGTTCAGGTTCATTAATGAAGGAATAACTAGATCAATGTGTCTGATGGGAAGAATCTGAAGTGGTGATTCAGACCCAGGGTCAGTTCCTTCTTCAGCCACTAGAGGCTGCTGATCACACTCAGGACAACACAAACAAATCAATAACAAAGAAAATGAAAATGTATAAAAGTCAGGAACAGACACTTCAGTGGAATTATAATGATCATTAAAAGTGTTGGTCTGGAGTGAGGACATTCTGCAGGAGTGAGGACATTCTGCAGGAGTGAGGACATTCTGCAGGAGTGAGGACATTCTATCTGCTCAGAGACGTAAAAGACATCAACAAACTCGTAGAGAGAAAACGTAAAGTTCAGTTTGTTTAATTCACACTGTGGATTGATTCAGATGTTTTTTTAGACACTTACATAAATCTTGTCTTTGCTGTATCTCACACGAACATTGTTGAGCAGAGTCGCTTCATTCAGGTACATCAGAGAACCTGAGGCACAACAAGGGACAGGAACAAGGTTACAGAGACATACATGAAACATAGAATAATACACAGGCTGCACAATAATATTTACTTTAGCATTTTTAAGAATTCACATCATGCATCTATCTGCTGTATTTAATGTCATGAGAGAGAGAAGCTGTTGTTAGAAAGTGAAACTCACAGTTGTCCTCCATGTGTTTGTTAACGTCATCTTCTGCAGGAAAGACCTGGCTGATCTGAGCCAGAAAGGTCTGTGAGAGGAGGAGAGAGAGAAACGGAATAGAGGTAAAGAATTAAGAGTTCAGAGACGAGATCTTACAGATAAAACTACGAGAGTGATAATGATTAGTGATAAATATTCAAGAAGAAAGATGCAGTTTCGGCAGATTCTGGTGCACGAGAGCAAAACATCAGCAAACTTTAAAATACAAGATCAAGTAAAGAAGAAATTAGTTGAATGAAGTGAAGATGGAGAATTAAGTTAAACATCAGACGACATCAAAACACATCAACACAGAAACTGTGAAGCTTCAGGTTTGTTTCTTTAGGAATTAAACATGAATTGATGATTCATGTTTATTTCTATTTTCAGACGCTTCCTTCTTGGTAACCTGGTATTATTTCAGATTTGAGTCCGGTGTCCAGAGGCTGAAGGAACCGGCTGCTGCTCGACACGTGAACACCTGATGAATTATTTGGAGGAAACAGGATCGGACTGGACAGAGACAACACGGTGACGGAGACACAGAGAGGACGGACAGCACGTCCACAGCAGGCAGCCGCTGCTCTGCATTATTCACCATCCAGGACAGACAGGAGACTTTATTCTGATGCTGTAGAGTCACAGGAGAACCAGGCTGTACTCGACGTGTCCTAATCAAAGGACGGGGGGGCTGGTGTTGTTTTTATTATTTTTATTCTGTAAACAACTTGTGTTGCATTGTGTGCACGTGAATGTTCCGTAACAATAAACACCATGATGCTGCTTGTGGTGCTGCGACGTCCCCGTGGACTCGATGATATTGTTACCATTGACTTTACAATTCAGTCAGATTGAGTGTTGAATTTGTGATTCACTGATTCTGACGTTAACTTTTACTCTAGAAGCTCGGAGGTATTAGCTCGCCACACGTTTCACATTCCTCCAGCTAAACCCACGTGGAACTAATACACGGGGGTTTATGAGGACACATGTGACCCGGTGCTTCGGAGCCCCGAGGGTCTGCTGGTGTTTCTGTGATCGGCCGGTCTCTGCCAGCTCCTGTCGGCTCCAGCGAGGCCGAGCTCTGTTAACTGCCCGATCTAAGAGGCTCCGCTGCGGGCCTCCGCTGCGTCAGGGCCGCGGTGCCATGGTGACGTACAGTTGATTCATTCTTTCCAGTGGTGGCATGTTCCACATTCTCAGCCCGGATTCCACAACGCTGCGCCGCGCGAGGAGAAAAGAAGGGAGGAGGTGGAGGAGGTGGAGGTGACGCCAGGCCGATAATCTGAGAGGAAAAGAAGCTGAACATTGTTCTGTCATCGCTGCTGCAGACAGAAGCTCCAGAGACAAACGCCTCACAAACCTAATCTGTAAGAATGTGGTTGTGTCAGTTTCTGCCCGTTAATTACACGTCACGTGTTCCTATGAGTTTAGATTAACGTCCGTCCTCCTCCATCCAACTAGAGAGCAGAGAAAACCAACGTGCAGAGACTTGAAACTCTTTAATCAGCAACTGAAAGTTTCCACAGTGACAGACGGCTGAGATTCACTCTGCTGCTCCGATATCTGAAATGTCAGTCACTCTCTTCTACGTCCATTTGTGTGTCTGTGGTCAAGAGAACGTGATCGTCCTCTTTCTCCAGGAAAAGTTACTCCACCTGTTTACTGCTCTGATCTTTGCACTTCATATAAACAGTTAACAGGCACCTCGGATTATAAAGGTTATAAAGTATTCTGCAGACGTCACGTGAAGCTTTTTATGCCCTAAGATCGAATCCTCCACCTTCTTCTCAGCTCGGATCAGGACTCATAACATTTGATTGCTGGAGTTTTTTCTTTACGACCAGTTGATGAGATTCTTTCTCCTGGAATTAGTCTCCCAGGAGCTGAAGGACACACAGCAACCTCGGCCCAACCCCCAGCCTGTGTTTCCTCAGACGCTGACTTCAGATCAGATCTCTCACATCTGAAGGCAAAAGAAAAACACTTTCACAGAGACGTGCTGTCTTCAGATCTGCTCTCCGTGCAGTTTCCGGGCTGCAGCGGAGGCCTGCGACCGTCTGATCCAGAACAATGTGCAGCCTGTCCTGCTGCAGCCAGTTTGTGCCAGTGTCTGACGATGTGTTCACTCGCTGGCAGAACTCCGGGGATGGACGTCAGGAGGAGGACAGAGAGCCGAGAGCATGATACTCATAGTATCATCATCACAAAGTCTCTGTCCTGCTGTGACTCATGGTGGGTGAAGGACAAGCTGGTGTTGGGCTCATTTTATTAGAGGAGGAGAGGAGGCAGTCAGTTTCAAAGTGCTGATATTTAGTAGGAATCTTTAAAAGGTTGCGTCAGTTTCCAAACATCTCCGCTTCTACTCGTCCAGACGAAAACACAGACGTGACCAGCAGTGTTTACAAACTTCTCCGTTTGAGCGTCTCGAAAACCAGTTTCTAGACAGGCAACATTTTTATTGTGGTGTGGCCGAGCGGGCTAGAGACTCGACTGCCTGTGCTTCCTGGTACAGCAGCCACTGAGATGCTTGTCGTCACTGTAGAGGTTTCGATCTGCAGCGTAGAGCCGTCAGGGAGGCTTTATTCTGCAGCAGGAGAACGAGTCCGAACACAAAGAGGAACGAGGAGTCCTGCAGCAGATGGTCCGGTCCCACAGAGACCTGCTCTCTCTCATCACGGTGCCCAGTGTTCACTCATTGTGGCAACTGTTATCATGAAACCAAAATATATCTACATCACTGCACAAAACCTGCTTCAGTACATGAACGCAGGGCTGCAGCTACGGCTTCATGTCGTTACCGTTCACTTGATCCACAGGGGAGAGACAGACAGTAAGACTGAAGATAAAATAATTAGAAGGGCGTGCATACCTCCACCTACGCTCGCTCACCAGGTCAAACAAGGTGACACTACATTCCTGGATCCGCCCTCTTGTTCTGCAGAGTTCTTCACTGACTCATAACACGTCCGTCCAAGTCTTTGTGTTGTGTGAAATAAACACAACAGACTATATGAAAACAAATGATGTTTCACGATGAACCGATGTTATGTTTATGTTTATTTACGGTTAATATCACCTGTGAGATTTCAGAAAAAATGCTGCAGCAAAGTAAGAGGACAAAACTTTTTAGGGCTTTATAAAAAAGACACAAAAATAAACAAGCACTTTCGATGTTCCTCGTACGATGGAAACCTTCTCTCGGTCAAACAGCGTCAGTCCGGTGTTTTCTTGACCGACAGTAAACACTCGGTCACCGACGCCTTCCGGGGAAAGATCACCAAGACGGACGAGGAGCATTAGGGGTAACCGTGGCGACGGCCTCTCAGTGACATTAAAAGCATTGCCGAGGGCGACGCGGCGACTCATCCAGCAGGAAAGTGAATTACCGGTGAGATATCGGCGAGAGGAGAAGCCTGTTCATCTTCCTGCTGAGAGCCACTTGACTTCAGATTCTGTACTCGAGCACATTAGAGCTGCCGGCTGTGGACTGAAGGGGCTGGAGGTGAATCACTGAGTGAATGATGCTTCGCTGCTTCCAGGCCTGTGGCCTCCTCCTCCTCCTCCTCCTCATGACATTAAGTGACACATTAAATCATTCACACGCTGCAGGTGACAGCGAATCAGAAAAGGCTCTCGCAGGAAATTAAAGCCCCGAGGGAACCAGGAAATGAAAGATGGAGAAATATGGAAGCAGCACAACCACACATATCTTTTTAATTCCCCATATTCGTCTTCTTTGTCCAAACAATAGAATCATTAACTGTATTTAAGGAGGATAAATAAAGATGGACGTCACGTCTCCACTTCCTTCCACTGTCCAGAACCGGAGCCAAAGTATCTCAGAAACCAACGCACCATGACATCACTGGGAAAGGGGCTGTGGTGTCGAGGCTCCGCCCACACGCCTGCTCGACCAACCATGAGTCAGTCTCAGCTGTCAATCATCTATTTATCGTCTACTTTGTTTTTCTTTGTTTGGTCCACGTCCCCTCAGCTAACATGGAGGATGTTTATGAGCTATACTGCAGCCAGACACCAGGGGGCAGTAGAGATGATTTGGCTTCACTTATAAGAGCTGTCATGTCTTTATTTACAGTCTACGATCCAAACTTGGCGCCTGCATTACCCATGATGCAATTCAACTTCCAACAGACGACTACTAATTCCAGTCCAGGTGATTACATTATTATACTGATTTGATTAGTTTTCGATTAGTTTTGCTTGTATGTTTTTTCGACCACTCGCCTGAAACGACACCAGTAAACCGCTCGCTCACCTTTCCCTTCCCTTTGAGAGGTTCGATGCTGAGGCTGTCGGCTCCGATGTCCACGATGGTCCCCAGCTGGAACCCGTCCGTCGGGTGTGGCGCCCACACCGGCTTCCCGTCCTCCATCGCACCGCTCTGAGGGTTCTGGAAAACATGAGGGAAACAGTCTGAGAGAAGAAAGAAGCTCCTCGAACAGAATGACTTCATTTTCCAATGAGAGCAGAACACCCACTAGTTCCAAGTCAAAAACAACTACACACGGCAAAAAGGAACTTGTACTTATTTATATAGTGTCTTCAAAAACATTACAAAGAGTTACACAGTGAATAAAAAAAACTATGAAACTTGGATAAGAAATGTTGAAGAAGAAGAAACTTTATTCAGGAAATGAGCAGAAGTTCATTACATCCACTCAGATGTTGTTTCTGTGAAAACAAGCGGCCGCAGGGAAACCAGAGCCCGAACCACAAACCAGCCCCGTGTGTGAGGAAACAGGAAAAACAAGCCGTCGGCTGCTGGATCCAGAGACACTGTGTGTGTACACTGTGTCTCAACCTAGAGATCGAGTGTCAGAGCTTTACATCACATATCAAGAAGTCTCACGTCCGTCACGTGTTAGAAACCTCATCAACACGTCCACTCGTCCACTGGGAAGCTTCCACACATTGTCCTGCTGTTTTCTTACTAGACTGAAGCACCAATACAAAGCTAACCGAGCCTGAACTGAACCAGACCAGTGACCAGTGACCAGACCAGTGACCAAACCAGTGACCAAACCAGACTATAACTTCAGATATCATGTCAGGTTGGGCAGCCACACGGTCAGTCTCAGACATTTGACCAGGGGGCTGTTCTACCAGGAGAAGTTCCAGAAAACGTCAGGAGCACCAGACTCAGGTGTTCGTGTTCTCACAGAAAGCTGCTCCGGAGAAATGTAAGATCGATATCCAGAGTTCAGTGCAGGTCTGAGAGCAGCTGCAGATCCACGAGCTGAACGCACTAATCCAACAGGAAGTTCATCAACTCCTGTTAACGTGAGGGAGTCGGGTCGGCCGCTGGTTCAGTTTCCATCCACACAGCTGTGACCCGGAGCTGTGACTGAACCAGAGCACCAGAGGATCTACCGATCAATCAGGGGAATCGAACCGTGACCACTGCAGCACCACCGTCCCTTTTACTACAGCAGCCTGCAACCGGAGCATCACAGGTTTGATCTCAGAGGGAACATTTGTGTTGTGACAGATACGAGCACAAACGAACCTGATACCACGGCCTGTGTGAGTCTGTGTGTGTGAGTCTGTGTGTGAGTCTGTGTGTGAGTCTGTGTGTGAGTCTGTGTGTGTGTGAGTCTGTACGTGAGTCTGTGTGTGAGTCTGTGTGTGTGTGAGTCTGTGTGTGTGTGAGTCTGTGTGTGTGTGAGTCTGTGTGTGTGTGAGTCTGTGTGTGAGTCAGTGTGTGTGAGTCTGTGTGTGTGTGAGTCTGTGTGTGAGTCAGTGTGTGTGTGAGTCTGTACGTGAGTCTGTGTGTGAGTCTGTGTGTGTGTGAGTCTGTGTGTGAGTCTGTGTGTGTGTGAGTCTGTGTGTGAGTCTGTGTGTGTGTGAGTCTGTGTGTGAGTCTGTGTGTGTGAGTCTGTGTGTGTGAGTCTGTGTGTGAGTCTGTGTGTGAGTCTGTGTGTGTGTGAGTCTGTGTGTGAGTCTGTGTGTGTGAGTCTGTGTGTGTGAGTCTGTGTGTGAGTCTGTACGTGAAGTGGCTCTGGAGCTAAAAGGTCAAAGGTTGAAACGCAGCAGCGACAGACACAGAGTTCGTTGTTTAGAGATGAAACAACCGACTGAACCTGAACCTGCGACACATAAATATTGAGAGACAGAAAAAACGTCTCCATCGTTTCTTTATCATTCTGTCAAATCACAACTCTGACACAGGAGTGAACTGTAGAAGGTAAATGTCTGACTTCCTGTCGCTCTGTCACTGTCACTCTCTCCCTCCGGGTCTTTGTCCCTCTGGCATCTGAGCTCATCACAGGTTTGATCTCAGAGGGAACATTTGTGTTGTGACAGATACGAGCACAAACGAACCTGATACCACGGCCTGTGTGAGTCTGTGTGTGTGAGTCTGTGTGTGAGTCTGTGTGTGAGTCTGTGTGTGAGTCTGTGTGTGAGTCTGTGTGTGTGTGAGTCTGTACGTGAGTCTGTGTGTGAGTCTGTGTGTGTGTGAGTCTGTGTGTGTGTGAGTCTGTGTGTGTGTGAGTCTGTGTGTGTGTGAGTCTGTGTGTGAGTCAGTGTGTGTGAGTCTGTGTGTGTGTGAGTCTGTGTGTGAGTCAGTGTGTGTGTGAGTCTGTACGTGAGTCTGTGTGTGAGTCTGTGTGTGTGTGAGTCTGTGTGTGAGTCTGTGTGTGTGTGAGTCTGTGTGTGAGTCTGTGTGTGTGTGAGTCTGTGTGTGAGTCTGTGTGTGTGAGTCTGTGTGTGTGAGTCTGTGTGTGAGTCTGTGTGTGAGTCTGTGTGTGTGTGAGTCTGTGTGTGAGTCTGTGTGTGTGAGTCTGTGTGTGTGAGTCTGTGTGTGAGTCTGTACGTGAAGTGGCTCTGGAGCTAAAAGGTCAAAGGTTGAAACGCAGCAGCGACAGACACAGAGTTCGTTGTTTAGAGATGAAACAACCGACTGAACCTGCGACACATAAATATTGAGAGACAGAAAAACGTCTCCATCGTTTCTTTATCATTCTGTCAAATCACAACTCTGACACAGGAGTGAACTGTAGAAGGTAAATGTCTGACTTCCTGTCGCTCTGTCACTGTCACTCTCTCCCTCCGGGTCTTTGTCCCTCTGGCATCTGAGCTCATCACAGGCCGTCTCCGTTTCGCCACGTGAGCCGACAGCGGTCATCAGAGCGTGCTCTGGACACGGGAGCAACAATCGGCCGTTTGTCAGCAGGGAGTGGGTCGACACACATAACTTCAGGCCAGTTCACACAGTCGCCCTCTCCAACACACAAAGTGACAGATGCTGCAGCTCCAGCGACAGTTTGTTTTCGGTGCTGTCCTCTCTGTCCTCTCTGTCCTCTGTGTCCCGGCCTCCACCACAGCGTCTCATTTCAAGGCTTTTAATCCGGTGCTCTCTGCTGAGGGAGCTGCACTTCTGGAGCTGGTGGGACCGTTTGTTTAGAGACTGTAGAGACTCTGATATCTGAAGATATTCAATTTGTAACAAGAAACAGAGACGAGCAGCAAACCCTGACATCTGAGAAGCTGTAATCTGAAAATATCTGTCAATCTTTTAAACCAATGACTTCATTTCTAATCCAAAGTGTAGATGAATAACCTTGTCCTCCACATCTGTCTCCGCCTCCTTCAGTCTCACTCTTGACTCAGAAGCTCAACATGTTTCCTGCCTCGCCTCTGGCTGATCTCCACTGGAGCCCTGATGTTCAGTATTGGAAGTGAAACAAGTCCTGATTTGCTCTTCATGTGGTGGAGCGAGGTGAAATGACCCAGCAACTAAAATACCACAAAGCTCACGTCTCCACCGAGCAAAGAAAACAAGCCTCTGCTGCGGCTGCATCCCAGAACGATCCACTGGGGGGGGGGGGGGCTCAGAGTGACTGTGTTGGAACAGACTGGGCCGACTGGACCAATCAAACGCTCACGTTCGCACTTCAGTGCATCGAAGCAGCTGCACACGAGTTTCTATAACTTCTCTTTATGCACCGATGATTCAGATTCAGAGAACATGGACGTCTCTTCTTCTTTATTCCATCTCTTCCTATTACAGCTGCAGATTCTCTGTGTTTGAAACCACGTGTTGATCTCAACAGCTACTTTTGCTCTTGTTTTATTAAATTTACTAATAGTGTTGTATTAGGTATATAATTATTATTATTCGACATGCTGCCTCCATGTTATTTGCTATTTTGTGGCATTAACCTGCGTCGTGATGTGCTCAGGCCTTCAAGCAGCTGCTCTGTTGAGAGGCGACAAACCTTTAGCCTCATCTCAGCTCAGAGCTCTGATGTAGAACACGTCCACTCGTCCACACGTCCACACGTCCACTCGTCCACACGTCCACTCGTCCACTCGTCCACTCGTCCACACGTCCACTCGTCCACACGTCCACACGTCCACTCGTCCACTCGTCCACTCGTCACTTCTCAGACGCTTTTTAAACTACTCCACATGGTCAGATGCTCTTGGAGAAGGTTTATTTTGAAACGGTTGTTTCAGCTTGAATATAAACTGACAGTTCAGGGGGGACGAGAGGCAGCAGGAGAACACTGCTTGTTGTTCATCAGAACAAGTGATCATTCATGTGATGATGTTCATTTAAAGACGTTAACGAGCTAAACTCTGATGTGTTGTTGTGTAAATGTCTCTTTGTCGTCTGTGAGATTACAGGTAGTTCAACTGAGCGACGGTAATTTAAACCTGTGAGAAGCAGAAGTGACATAATGAAGTGAAAGTCTCGTTCCCACAGGTTCTTCATTCAGTTTCTGTTTGTTATCCTCCTCTGGTGTAAAACTAAAACGCTGATCAGCATAATGCGTCTTCTGGACCCAGTGACACTGTCCCGTCTTCTGGACCCAGTGAAACTGTCCCGTCTGCTGGTCCCGTCTGCTGGATCCAGTGAAACTGTCCCGTCCGCCGGACCCAGTCAAACTGTCCCGTCTGCTGGACCCAGTGAAACTGTCCCGTCTGCTGGTCCCGTCTGCTGGATCCAGTGAAACTGTCCCGTCTGCTGGTCCCGTCTGCTGGATCCAGTGAAACTGTCCCGTCCGCCGGACCCAGTCAAACTGTCCCGTCCGCCGGACCCAGTCAAACTGTCCCGTCTGCTGGTCCCGTCCGCCGGACCCAGTCAAACTGTCCCGTCTGCTGGTCCCGTCCGCCGGACCCAGTCAAACTGTCCCGTCCGCCGGACCCAGTGGAACTGTCCCGTCCGCCGGACCCAGTCAAACTGTCCCGTCTGCTGGTCCCGTCCGCCGGACCCAGTCAAACTGTCCCGTCCGCCGGACCCAGTCAAACTGTCCCGTCTGCTGGACCCAGTGAAACTGTCCCGTCTGCTGGTCCCGTCCGCCGGACCCAGTCAAACTGTCCCGTCCGCCGGACCCAGTCAAACTGTCCCGTCCGCCGGACCCAGTGGAACTGTCCCGTCTGCTGGACCCGTCTGCTGGACCCAGTGAAACTGTCCCGTCTGCTGGACCCAGTGAAACTGTCCCGTCTCGCTCTGACGGCTGCGTCAGGAATCCTCTGCAGGTTTCCTCTTCCCAGCTCAACACCTCTCGTTTCTCGCCCACTGAGGGCGTTAATGGAAGCAGGTTCCAGAGGACGGCTCCACGCGTTACAGCTGAAATTACTCAGAGGATTTTAATATTTAGGGCAGAGGCTGGAAATAGATTAGTTCTGTACCCTTTCAGTTTAAAAAAAAAGCATTAATGTGATGGTGAGTGCTGCAGTCGAGACTCGGACGCTCCCCGTCAGTCGTTGGTTCTTCAGCCCAGACGGACCTGCAGGTTTCTAACTCTGCTGCTGAGACCTGAGATCCTCCAGTGAAACCTCTGGAGATACATTTGGCTGCGGTGCTAATCTGGTGCTCAGTTTAGTGTCCAGCACGTTTATATCGGGAGTGAAGTTACGTTTCACTGCAAACCGGAGTGAGGTTTTATACGAAGGAGGAGGAAAAGGCCCCTATTTATTATAAATCACTTCTATAAAATTATTAATTTAATGTTTATTTTATTATGCAACTCTATCATCAGTTATTTATCATTTGTTTTAATATGTTTTTTAAAACTTTTCTTAGTTTAACTGTTTGTTACTTGTTGAAATCGTCTACAGGAAAATTCAAAGAAGCTAAAGAATAATAATAATAATAATAATAATAATAATAATAATAATAATAATAAATATCTGTAGATAAAAAAACTGGAAAATGTCTTGAACATACATTTTTCAGTTGTTAAAATATGAGTGGAGAAGTGGCTTTAGTAGCTTTTATCATTGTATTATTCCTAATCTTTCATTTGAAACAGTTATGTAAATCAGGGCTGAAATGATAAGGCGCTCAACAGGAAGTTTAATTGATGATTCGTTTGATAAATGATAAGAAAGTAAGAGCACATGTAAAATCAAACTCGATACCTGCTGGTGAGTAATTTCCTGGTTAACCTGGTGAAACATTAACTGCAGCGTTCTGTCTGTGCTCTGCATTCATTCCTCACACACCTGCCCCTCTCCTGAAAGCTTCAGGACACAGAAAGAAAAGACATGAAAGCTTTCCTGTTTTCTATTTGTCTCACGGCTGCCACTCAGCATTCATCGCTGCGGCCGCACCCACAGCGGAGTCACCGCGGCAGGGCGTGGTCGAGGATCTGAGGATCTGCAGGTGATTCTTTTCACAGAGGCAGGAAGGACTCTGACCCGCCCAGCGTGTGTTTGTCTTTCTATTGTGGTGAGTTCGCTCACATGACGCACTCCAAGGCCCTGAACGTCACAACTAACCTGCCAACCCCAAAGCTTCACTCCAACCTCAACCTTTAAAGAGTCCCTTCTAAAGTAATACAGTTCATCTGTTAGGACGTCGGGAGTCACATCCGTCTCCTGTGAGGTCAAACAGGTCCCTTTTGTCTCTTAACAAGGTCACTGTGTCAAATTAGCTAATTAGAGTCATAAATAATTCACCATTACTTCATGATGGGCTACGACTGTAAACTTTATCGTTTTATTACACAACCTCTTCCCTCAAATCTGTCTCACGACTCTTGCCAAAAGTGTTTATGCTCATTGATCTTTATTCAAAACAGCGACATCGGCCTCATGGATCAAAACGTCCCTGGTGTGATTCGGCCTCAGCTTCATTTCTGATGATTGATGGAAAAGTGCTGATCTTTGACAAACTCCTTGTAAGAGAGTTCAAAGATTGACAGGAGTCATCCTCCTCAAGTCGAAGTCTAACACCAATGAAAAAGTGGCACAAGCAGCTGAGAGAGTTGCACATTACACAAAAGAGTCTAAATGATTCAATCTGTGAGAAGTGAACCTTGAAAAGAGGCGTTAGCAGGATGATTAGCAGCCGGGCAGCGTGGAGGTCAGGTCGTCAAAGGTCAGGACGTGAGTGTGAAGGAGAATCTTCACTACTACACTGGAAACACTCAGTTCAGCTCCTAAGGATTCGTATTATATCATTAGTTTTAGTTTTAGTCACAGATTGGATCATTTTTCAGATCAGAAACAAAGTGAGACAAATAACTTTTCCTTCTATTTACTAAAGAACATAAAGAACTATTATTACGAGGATTGTCTCATTAGGACCAAGCTTTGGTCCCCATGAGGTCCACCAGTCCTGACAAGGTCAGTGTTCATGCTGGAAAAGGTCCTAAAGAGGCACACACACAGACACACAGACACACACAGACACACACACACACACACACACACACACACACACACACACAGACACACACAGACACACAGACACACACACACACACACAGCGGAGAGCAGTCGCTAGAAGTCCAATGTTCAGAGCTGTAAAACCCTGGCAACAGCAGAAACAAGAATCCCTGTGTCATTTGAATATTCAAGAGAAGAGCTAAAGAGAGAGAGGCATTAACTCGGGTCAAAGTCCGTCTGGAGTGAAGCTTCAGAACGAGCAGCGTGACGAGCCTGAGAAACACGTCGGACACCATCTTCACGCTTGAATCAACAGCCGTCACGTCTGCAGACAAACAGCTGGAAGCAAAGGAGGAACTGTCCCCGTTTTTAATCTGAACATCAGGTGCCAACAGGGCTCCTCCCAAAATATGACTCTGGAGGGTTCGGCCGGTTTCAAAAGGTCAACAACACCTGATCCAGGGTCAGCTGCCCTCGCTGTTGCTATGGTTACAGCCTCGCCACCATATACAACGATGGGTTGGGTTCAGCTGAAGAAGAGAGTGTGTTTGAAATAATCAAAGACTAAAACAAGTGATTTCAGTCAGAGGAGGGAGACGCTAAAAATACACATTACAAAACCTGAGAGTTAAAAATAGATGAAAAGTCCTGCGGCTCCAACAAACGATTTAAAATCCATCATACAACAGCTTTGACTGAGTGAAAGGTTTTTCACAGGGGAGAATAAAGCACAGTTTAGGTTAGTTTATAGGTTCATTGGTTATTGAAATCACCTTTTCATCTTATTCAATTATTACAACAACAGAGACAAATGTTTATGAGCAGCCGAAAATATCTCATCTATCCAATTTATGTCAATCGACAAAAAACTTCAATAAGAACTTTTATCACCTTCTGAACTTTTCAAAGAGCGACATAGTTTGGGTGGTTTTTCATCCTGAGGTAATCTGACCCGTCTGCAGGAGACGAGCCCTAAACCACGAGCGCTTCTGGGCATAAAGACACAGATGTGGACATCCGATCGCCAGCGGCTCCTCTGGAAGGAACCGTGAGGAGTTAACATGAGGGGACTTGAAGACTGCGTCTCCAGGATCATAAAATGATACTGAGGACACGTTGGATCAAGGTCAAGTTTCAAGGACGAGAGTCGGGTTTGTTTTCAGTTTCAAAAACCACCAGAATCTACAACGTCCAGTTTGAAATGACTGAAAACTGAGTGAGTGTGTGTGAGAAGCAAAACACAACAGAGTCAACTCCTCAGGATCCTCAGGAGCAGCGAGCAGGAGCAGGAGCAGGAGCAGGAGCAGGAGCAGCGAGGCGGCCCGGCCATCAGACGGCCTGTAAGGCGACACTCTCTTTATGGCGGTCACTACAAGAGCCTGCGGTCTGTGGCTCAGTGGGCCGTGACTGATTCAGCTCACATTCCCCTAATTACAAAGGCCGACGAGGGGAGGTCCCCACCCTGTCCTCCTCCTCCTCCTCCTCCTCCTCCTCCACCTCCATTAACGTATCAACAACAGAAACGAGATACAGCGAGGATGAACCTCTCGCTCCGTCACCACCGGCCACGAGGAGCAGTCGCCTGCTTCAGGACCTCGGAGCTGATGACCACAGGTTCACCTCGGTCGCTTTCAGAGCTAATCAAGGTAAAGTTAGTGATGCTACGGACGTACTTCACATGGTTCTGGTCACACAGTACACACAGTACACAGAGTACACACAGTACACCCAGTACACACAGTACACACACCAGTATCTGCTGCACACAAGAGGGTTTTCAAATATGAACTGATTTAATATAAAACATGGGAGACCACAGCCATAAAGACAGATGTAACTGATTTGAACATTTTAATGGTGAGAACACACACACGAGACGTTCCAGTCTATATAAAGAAATATATCAAATAATTCCATAACTCTGCAGGTTTGTCAGACACAGGAGACACAAGTCTTATTCCGGCTGCAGCCATGTTTCCAACATGTGACACTTCTCTGTCAGCTCGCCCTCCTTGGGGGTCTCACAGATTTTGATTCATAAATACAGAAAACATGTTTTATACCCATGACATGAGATCAAGGAGCCTCTGATCCAGTCTTTGACAGGTTACGTCTGTAAAGTTCTGAATCTCCAGGATCATTTGTTCAGATCCGTCTCCAGTTAGCATCTGAATGAGACCTGAAGTCCACCTGATTCTCCTGGAGTCAGACTCACCAACGTGCTGCTGATCGATGTGAAGCATCCAGATACTAGAAGGTTTCCATTCACACTGGAGCTGAGCTGGAAAGCCTCGTCCAGTTTGAGGTGAAGGTCGTTACAGGTCAACAGAATTCACAACCATTACACTTCAAGTTGTTTCTCAAGGAAACTCGTGAAAAGATCATGTGACCTACTTCAAACTGTGTCCATGACAATGGGAAACTTCCAGTAACTGATAAACTTGTGATCCCTCCCTTGTGTTTACAGGCCCTGGTTAATGTGACCACTGAGGAAGACCACGATGATTCTTCTGAAAGCTCCAGAACAGACACACACCTCCAGACTCATGGAATCGCAGGTTGACTTGGTTTAGTCCAAAGTGTAATATTAGGAGTTCTCTCTTTATCTGACAAGGAGGCAACATATTCAACACAACAGACTGAGCTCATGACATCACATGAAGAAAAGCACAGGTGTAACTAATGAACTGTCTGCTTCACTCTCAGGGTCCTGATGTCGTACCGACGGTAAAAGGGGGATGATACTTTACGCCTGCACAGAAAGACGTAATCCTGGATTATAGAATACAATCTTTGGGGAGGTTTTGATTCAAAAGCTGCAGCTTCATGTCGCGTTTTATCGCATTAACTGTTGTACTGTGCTGTACTTCCTCAAAGAGCTCATCACAATCCCTCACTCTCCACGATATACACTTCCAGGATATTCCAGGAATTCCTTAATGACGTTTCTCCATCTGCTTCCTCCTCGGTGACAAAAACACACGACACAGGAGGAAACATTCATGAGCTTTTAAATCTGAATGTATAACAACACATGGAGGACAATGTCCTGAAGCTTCCCAGAGAGCGAGTGGACGTGTGGACGAGGTTTCTAACACGTGACGGACGTGAAACTGGAAGAACACAAACATCTCAGGATGAAGAAGAGGAGCCGTACACGTAGAAGACGAAGACGTCAACTTGGAAACACGAGGAGGTTCCAGATCTTCTGGTGATGAGGGCCGACGCCGGTGTGGATGAGCTGTAAACAACAACACTGATCTTTCCACAGCAGAGTTTATACGTCATGTCCGGCCTCCTGCTGCTCTACAGGCTCCGCCCCTGCTGCTCTACAGGCTCCGCCCCTCGCCTGGATGTTCCCACATGTTCCTGTTTGAACGAGTCGGGACCCGACAACCTGCTGCTGCTGCCTCACAAACACTGACTACACAACATGACCACAGAAGATTTGATCTATTTATTTATTCATGTCTGAAAACATTTCAACGTGTATTTCAGATGAAGCTGCGCTCGGACACCAACTGCAAACTGCTGAGTCACACTTTCTATTTAATAGCAATCACTCTTTAGCTTTTACATCCTCACGGCAGAAGATCCTCACATGACCGCCGCCTCCTAATGAAGCTCAATATCCAACTAATCCGATAACTATGGCGTCATCAGGATCCCTCCCTGAAGAGGACCCTGAACCAGGAAGAACCTCAGCTACAATCAGCTCCACTTCCTGTTGTGACATAATGCAGCGATATGTAAAACTGGGCCATAAAAACACAGCACTCGGCGAGGAGGGGGTCAACAGTCAATGTCCACTCAGGAATCAGGAGAGGCCTCAAGGAATAAAACGCCAACACGCAAAGCATCCTGGGAAAATACATCAAAGTCACAGGTATTAACAGATGAAGAGACGATAATAAGACATAACGGGAGAGATTCAGAGAGACGGTGGGAATAAAACGAGCTTTAACATCTGATCACAAAGCAGCTTCGGCATCAACAACCAGCTGAGAACACAAAGAGGCTCTGAGAGCTCTTATGTAACCACACAGGCAGAGCACCGGCTGCTCCTGAGGACGATCATCTTCCTCCAGCACAGGCCTCGGCCATCATAATATCCATAATGTCACAGTGGACAGGCCCCCCCCCCCCCCCACAGTCTTTCTCATGCAAATCAGGACCATCCCTTCCCAGGCTCAGCAGAGGCAGTGAATGCATGTGTGTGCTAACGTGTGTGTGCATGTGTGTGTTAATGTGTGTGTGTGTGTGTGTGTGTTAACGAGTGTGTGCATGTGTGTGTGTGTGTGTGTGTGTGTGTTAATGTGTGTGTGTGTGTGTGTGCAGGCCGCAGCCGGGCTCACACTGTGGTATCTGACATGTTGGAGCTGCTGCTGCACAACACATGCACCATGTCCGCTCCGGTGCTTCTCCTCCTGCTCCTCCTCCTCCTCCTCGCTGCTGCAGACGAGCTCTTGTGCTAAATGTGGCTCCAGAACCGAGCCTCGGCTCTCACCGTCTGGACGCAAATCCAGAACCTCATTTAAAAAAGGGGAGAATCTGGAATCCTCTCACCTCCCAGACACGCACACGCGCTGTGAACAATGAATCATCACTTTGTCCCTTTCACGAGAGGCCTCTCTTCAATTCGGCTTGTGAAGAAATCCACAAAGAACCATTAGACATTCATAATCCAACTTTTAAATCCTGTTTGCCTGTTGTGTCCCCTGTGCTCTTTGGCTAACATCCACCTCCTCCGTGGTGATAGCAGCGATGCTTTGTGTCAAAAAGTGGAAGTTCTATTATAAATAAAAACAGCTTTAATAAGCCGAAATTTAGCTTTTCAGCTCATTCATCTAATTATGTGTTTTACAGAGTAATATCCAACACGTGATGCTAATTATCATCAGAAGACATTAAATTGTCGAGTGTTTAAATGTAGTCTGGTGTTCTCTCCTCTTAAAGCTAGGTTAGTGCTCCAGAGCTAAGCCCGGCGGTGCCGGGACTCGTCCCCCGGCTCTCAGCTCCGTGTGGACGGGTTCTCCTCTGACAGCGTCCCGGTGCTGCTGGCTGTTAGCACCGGGACGCTGCTGCGCCCTGTAGCCGGTCAGCTAGCTCACAGCCCGGGCACAGGGCGACACCTTCTCCCCGGTGCTACCTACCTCGTTCTGGGTGTAAACTCCCGGGACTCCGCGGGGGATCGTCCGGTGGGTGAATCGTGTTATTCCGGGAGTCTCCGGATGAGAGGCGTCCGCTCCGGCTGCCGTCTCCTCTCTCTCCCCGCCCCGCAGCCTCCGACTCCCGCAGCAGTCCTGGGAAACCGGCCCCGTGACGTCACGAGGTGGCTCCATCCCGGGGGCCGGAGGAGCGAGGGTCCCTGCAGGGGGCGCTGTCCGGGGCGGCACAGGGGCAAAGTTAAAGGGGCAGAGAGAAGTGGATTCACTACTACTACTAACAATAATAATAATAATAAAAATTATAATAAAAATAATAATAATAATAATAATATTAACACTGTGAAAAAAGGAACAGTTCAAATAATACATTTTAGATAAAGATGGACCACGCCTCTCCACGTATCCAGAACTGAAGCCAAAATATCTTGGATACAAACGCTGCCATCTTGTGGTGAAAACAGGGGTATTATTACATAATAATACGTATTGTTATTATCTGACGTGACTGTGTTGACATGTGCGACACTGGACCTTGTGGGGAAGGTTGAGGATTAACTGGGATTATTTCAAAGGCGAGAACAATGGTGCTAATCTCCGTCTGCTGCTGCGCCCCCTGCTGATCACTGTGGACACCAGTGTCAGACCAGTCGCTCATGATAATAATGATGATGATAATAATAATAATAATAATAATAATAATAAAGATAATAAGAGTAAAACATTTCTGATACGTCTGTACATCTGCTCTGCATCGTTTCTTCAGTCAAATAAAAGTTTTCATATCAGCGAACACCGACACGTCTGTGAAAGACTCATGAACCAGTTCCCACAAACTCAAGACTCATGGGAAATGGAGTTTCTAACACCATGATAACTTCTGGTCCATTGAGGCAGCAGCTCTGGTCATCACATGACCTTCGTCAGCAGATTGAGTTTCCCCTAGTTGTCGGGTTCAGTCGGGTCAAAGGTCAAAAGTTTATCATTCTCAACACGAGGTCCCTTTAGTGGCTGTTCTGGAGCTTTCAGTCACACCGAGCTTCCTGTTTTACTGATGATAAAATAAAAAGCTTTTCAATGAATGACTGGAGCATGAGACACATGATGAAGACCATGGGATGTGGGTGAAAGTCTCCAGAAGAACTACACCTTGAGTTAATTACATCATCCACACGGGGCAGCAGCGAGTCAGCAGCCATTATCTGGATCAGCTGATTATTATTTAATGATTTAATATTGTGAGTCGTCTGTGAAGTGAGACGACAAAACGTTTCATGAATGTTTGAGTGAAAGGAAACACTGAGTCCGTCTGTCGTCTCCCTGGAGAGAGAGAGTGAAAACGGAGAAACTCGACCACCTGTTTGATTTCACACGTCTGAGCTCAACGTCCTGCTGGATTTTCTAGATTTGAAGTTTTCCTCCGATGACGTCAGCAGAAAAAACAGATCGTTGGACGGACTGAGGTCATTTCACTGACGTCATCTTTTCAAGAAAATCTCTTTTAAATGTTTTTATTGTGGTTTCTTCCATTTCAGTTTTTTTTATTTTGTGTACATATTAAAATAAGATCTCGTTCAGTATGACAGTTTTTCTTAAAATGAGTCAGTTTATGTGAAGCACTTTGATGCTGCACCTTCAAATATTTGTACTTTATTAATTGTGTTTTGTGTTAAAGTTTCATTTTTTGTATCCTTCTGATGTAAAATGTTTAATGTATTAAAGACTCACAACCAGAGACTGTAAATAAAGTGAAACACATCTCTGCTTCCTCCAGTTAATCAAACACGTTTTGGACTCAGCGCCTGTGAAGCCGTGGTGACAAGGTCCCGCCCATACACGTGCTCAACCAATCAGGAGTCAGTGTCAGCTGTCAATCATGACATCTTATATCATCAAATAACTAATTCAAACCAAACTGATCAGAAACACTTGAACAAACATAAGAACGACCTGAAATGACAGAAACCATCTTTGACAAACATTTATTTAACGTCTACTTTTATACTTTGGTCCATGTCCCATCTGCTAACATGGAGGAGGACCTATACTGCAGCCAGCCACCAGGGGGCGACGGAGACACTTTGGCTTCACTTTCAGGAGCCGTCATGTCGTCCATCTTTATTCAGTCTGTGGCAACAACACACACACACACACACACAGAAACGCCACTCTTGCATCTAAATTTGCTTTTAATTGTGAAAATGCTCATCACCTCCACATGGAAGAGACACAAGCACTGAACTACGTCCGACACTTTCCAGACGAGAGGATTCTTAACGTACAAATAACAGCAACCTCCTCTAAGTGTATTTTTCGGTTTTCTCTTCTTTCCTCTACACAGCATGAGCATAAAAAATAACGACGCCAGAGCCAAACAGTATCTTCTGCACAGATTCTCCAACATCTATGAAAACATAACTTAATGAGCCACTTTCAGGTACGAGTCAGAAAACAGTAAATTACAAAGGCAGCGGAGAAACTCCAGCATATTTACACTTCATGTTTTTTATTCAATACAAATTCAAAGGAAGTCTGTGGGTGATGGAGGGAGTTCAGGACCGTTTCAGACATTTCCTCGTGAAACCAGCAGCGTACAATCAGGTTCAGGTTCACGCCCCTCGCCGCCGCTCGGCCCGGGAGCAACGGGACGAGGAGGAGCTGGGGGGGGGGGCATTTCAGGGGCTGATGGGTAGGTTTGGTGGCCGGCCCGTCGACCCAGAAGTCTCTTTGATCTCGGGCTCCTCAAAGGAGACGGGTGGAGCCCGGACCTGGTCGGAGCCGTCCCGGTTCAGTTCCTGTTGAGTCTGAATCTGCAGGATCAGCTCCTTGATCTCTTTGCGCTTCGTCTTCATTCGCTGCTGCTGAAACCACTCGGACAGATTCACTGGGAGATGGAAACTGGGGATCGGATTCTGAACAAGAGACAAAGAAGAGTAGGATTCATTATTACTTCATGTGAACTGGAAGGTGAGAAACTCAGAAACGGACAAATCATTTTATATTTGTCTTGTTGTCAACTGATTCCACAAAAACATTGAAATCAACAACAAATGTCTCGTATAAAGTACCGAAGCATTACACTATTCATTTGAGTGAACTTTAGTTTGAAGATGATAAAAAACTAAAAAGCTGCATCACCTTTGTCTTTGAAATTAAAAATCTGTGATATTTTTGTCATTTCAAAATGAAACTATGGAATAAAGGAATATTTGTGCAATGAAATAACGTTTTAATTTAGTGCATTTGGTTTGAATTATTCATTGAATTATGTCATTCATCATACTCATATTTTTCTCCTTTACTTCTTTGTGTGACTTGTGTATTTGCTTTTCAGTTTTTATATTCAGCAGAAATATAAAATAGGAAAACTGAAAATAACGTTTTCATTGAAGAAAAAGCAGTTCACGAGTTGGATGAAGTGTTTTTGTTAAGATCAACTGTTTTAACTGGAGCTGCTGAGTCTGATGCTGTGAAGCAGTGCGGCATCATGGGAGCTGTTGTCTCCACCTCCAGATGAGAATCTACCTGACGCGACTCATTTGTTTCAACTTGAATAAAATAAAAAGCTTAATGACTGAAGCAGTGAATCTCCGCTCTCACCTCAAAGAAGCTCTCCACATATTGCAGGATGTAAACTCCACAGTCGCTGAAGTTATCCTGCTGAGGCACACGTGGGCTGGACCCCCTCATCACGTCCTTCCCGAAGCTGCGCTGAGTCCCTTTACGCACCTCCCACTCCACCTCCAGGTACCTAAAACAAACGCACACAGTTCAGTCCCCTGCAGCGTCGGCTCCCCCCCCCCCCGACAGTTTGAAGGTTCTGGGTCTGCGCTGCTGTGACACTCACTCTCTCAGAGTTTTCACCACAGTCGACCTGGCGGGACCACGCAGCGAGTCCATGATGAGGATACAAGGCCTGAAGAAGAACAACACGAGGACAAGAGTCAGTTCCAATGTTTACACTCGATTAAACCTGTGAAACTGAGGAGCAGGTCACAGGATGCTCAGTCTTCACACATGAACTCTACACATGTTTGTGAAGCAGCAGCAGCAGGTTGTCGGGTCTGACTCGTTCCCAACAGGAATGTGTGGGGGACATCCAGACGAGGGGCGGAGCTTCCACACATTGTCCTGCTGTTTCCTCACATGGACTCACTCGGACATGTGACAGACATTTTACTAGGAGGCTGCAGGAGAAGACTTGAAAAGTTGTAATACTGCAGTTAAATAAACGTTTCAGCTTCTTCTGAAGGAACCAACTGAGCTGATGCGCATAATTAACATAAGCAGAGCAACAGCGCCCCCTGTAGGTGAAAACCCAGACGTGCAACCACTCACTGTTTGCAGATGTTCTGTTTGGAGGCCGAACCAGAGACGTCGGGGCCCAGTGTGTCCTCAGCCACAGTCCCGTCCTCACTGCACTCGTCCTGAACACAGGATTCAAACTGGGCTCAGCTTTTATTCACTTAAAGGTTCATTGTGACTGATGATGAGTTCCCTGAACACACAGATGTGAGAGTGAGTGAGACATGAACCAGAGGAGATACCTGACAGGAGCTCTGGTCGTCAGAGAAGGTGAAAGCGTCCTCGTCTCCTCTGTTTGAACCATAACAAACACTGATTCTGTGCAACTCGCCTGAAAGAAGCCAAACAAACAAAAACCATGAATCTGCAGCACAGGAAATCAAATCAATCAATAAATAGAGTTCTCTTTGTTGTTCTATGTTTCTGCGTCTCTGGATTGTAGGTCACACTTTGAACTGCACGAGTTCTCTCCTGATCCAAACCACATCCCACCACGAGGTTACTGGTAATCGGTTCAGTAGTTAATGTGTAATCCTGCTAACTAACAGACAAACTGCAGGAACTGATCCTGGTTCAGTGATTTACAATCTCACCCAGACATCACATGGGGACTCACTCGTATATTGTTGTTCACCATTGGCCTGGAAACTGCTGGACGTTGCAGGAGCACTGGACGGCTCCTGCCTCCTGTCTGCGAAGGCGGAGCTCTCCTTGGCGAGGTCGCTGTCAGTGTCTCCAGACGCCTCGGGGACGCCGGGGGACGGCTGCTCCGAGGAGCTGTCCAGCCCGTCTCCGTCTGGGGACAGAGGGCGGCAGTGGTCCGGGATGTTCTCTACTGATGTGGGATCCGCCGCCGAGATGGAGGCCGGAGCCGTGCCGTGGTACAGCGGGTTCTGCTCGTACACGGGACCCTCGAGGCCCGGGAAGCAGATGACGGCCAGGTACCAGTGAGCTCTGATGAAACAATTGCAATTCAAAATGACAATGAGGAAAATAATTCCATCTCACTTTACTGAGACAAAGTTCTGTAGAATATTTGATTTCCAGTCAAATTGTCAGACTTGAGACTCACGACTCGTTGATGGGAACAAAGATGAAATCCTTCTGGAACAGATCCACGTGCCGAGTCCACGTCTTTACCCTGTTGTGCTTCCTTTTCTGGATTCTGCGAAAAACCAAGAACAGCAAAGTGTTGAGCAGAGAAACGTCGGAGCGAAGTCCGGCTTTAGAAACCTCCTGGCTGCCGGGGGCACTCACGGCAGGTTCGTCGTGTCTGGAACGTTCCTCCGCTCCCTCTGGTTCAGTCGCTTGTAAAAGAAGGAGCTGAACACGTGGCTTCTTTGTGCATCTTCTTTTTTCAATTTCTCTAGAACTAAATAGCTGAAAAACAAATCAAACGACTCGTTTCAGTAGGAAAACTCACACAGATACTTTTAATTTACTGTCGTGTGAGGATATCAGCTGCTTACTTTAAATAAAAGTCTATGATAACATCATTTAGGAACTCTCCTTCATTAAGGCAGTGGAGGTCTTCATTAGTGACTGATATGCCACCTTTGGCTGGAGGAGGAGGATACACCATTAATCTGAAGAAGAAGAAGAAAAACAGGGTTTTAACCACAGCAGAGAGAAGCTGTTTTCAGACTCTGGACATTTATCAGCGGTTCTGTATGTGAGAATAAAAATGTCTGAGGAGGCTCAGGACATTTCCTGAACTTTTCCTCCCAGGCCCAGAATAACATATGTGGAAAATGATGTTAAACGTCAGTGGTTCTGGGCAGCGAGGTCCAGACACTTCATATTCTAACATGTTAAAGGCTTTTTAAGGACTAAACAATAAAATCCATTTAAATGAATTACAATCACCTCCACAATGTTTTAATGCCGTTTCCTGCAGAGACTGCAGAAACTGAAATTTACCAAATCTGCACCACAGTTCTTCATTTTCTCACGATACAGAGCGTCATAGCAAACGAGTCGCTCACTTGATGATTGGTCCGGAGAACGTGGGCTGGAGGTCGGTCATGTCCTCGTCCTCGTCTTCGAAGTAGGTGCTGGTGTGCTGGCGGGTGGCCATCCGCGTACGTACGGGCATCGTGACCTGCGAGACTTTGCCGACCGGTGTGACCTGCGTGATTTTGGGAGGAGATTGTATCGGCTTCGTCTGCAGAGGGGGACGGGGGGGGGGACGGGGACGGACGGGGGGACGGGGGGGTGTCAGTGAGAAGTAAGATGACATCCACAGGGACGAGAGCTCATGTCGTCTTTAATCACTAGAGTTTGGTTTCTCTACGAATTTGATTTAATTTTCTGATTTGGACAAAATGAAAAATAGGCTTGAAAGGTTTGAAATCTGTGAAAATGTCCCAAACATCTTGAACATTATAGAAAGTGAAAAAAAGAGCTGAGGATATTAAATCAATCTTTTGGGGTTCAGACTTTTGCTTTGACGACACATCACCTTGATCTGTGAGATATCAATTTGATTGATTGATATCTGACATCCCAGCGTTGTCCCTGCAGCTCACCCACCTTGTCCTCCTTCTGCCTCGTGGCCTTGTTGTAGTTGACCAGTCGGATGTTGGCCTCTTCGAAGGGAACCTTGGTCGGGAAGTTCATGAGGTTGTTGGTCCGGCCGATCTCTCCCAGGATGTCCTCCAGGATCATCTGCTCCTTCATCACCAGGCCGTTCTCGAAGATCAAGACGATGTACTTCTCGTCCGTCTCTGACCAGAGACCAGATGCATCCATTTTACTCATTTGGTCTCAGAAAGATAAACAACGTGTGTATTTGTACACGAGCGCACTCACGGTCCCCGGTGCAGTCGTACCAGTGCCCCCCCTTCTCCTTGGTCATGTTGAGCTGTGTGCGCAGGCGGTCGCACTCCTCCGGCGTCGTCTGGAAGAACAGGACGGGAAGCTTCCGCACGCTGCACCACTCGCAGCTGATCAGCTCCGATGCCCGGAGACAGACCTGCTCCACGCTGTTGCGCTCGGCACCTGAGGACAAAACACCCGACAGGTCCGAGTCAAACACATTTCAGAGGAAAGGTCTTAAAATGTACAAAAGGATTTGTGTCTTTTTGTAGAAGGTGTTTGAAACCAAGTATTTGATTTAGGACGTTTTCTCTCGGAGTCTAAAATACGCTTCATGTGTTTGTTTCCATTTGATCTGGTTAGTTTTGGCTTCACATCATAATTTAGGGACTAAAGAATTGTGTTTGTATTTCTTTCAGGAACAGCAGAGGACGGTGAAATAACTGTGGATCACACTCAGCCGGTGTCGGACTCCAGCGGCTCCGCTCACTGGGTCTTATTAACTGAATTCACTGCTGCTGGTTCTTACCTTCGGTTTCCAGCTGGATGTGTTCGATGGAAAACTGAAAAGAGAAAGAACACAAGAAGATGTTTATTATTTATTCCCACAGTCTCTCCTTCACGTGGACTGAATTCTCTGGGCGAGGCCTCGAATTCAGGACGAATCCAGAGCCTGACCACTGAAGATCGCTATTAGCTTTTTATTTTGTTATATTTCTTAGTTTTTGTTTCCCAGTGAGAGAAAGTGAGATAAACAGTGACTCACAACGACAGGTTTCGTCACCATCCTGCGTAGAGTTCCTACTCTTACGCTCCGACACTCCAGAATGATGCTGTCGCACTTATTGGGCATGCACTTGGGCTTCTTCGTCTTTGGTGAGAACTGCTCAGCCGGTTGATTTCCAAACTATGAATGACAGACGTAGAGTGTGAGACGTTAGGGACAGTGCGAGTTTCTAGTGAGCTCAATAAAACCAGCTCTGAGTTAAAGTCAGATTTTTAGTTTTAATCGTAACATAATTAGATTTCTAGCTGTGATCAGTCTGCTGACTCTCACCTGGTCTTTCATCCGAGCCCTCCGTGGTATCGTGACCTTCATGTTGACGTCTTCAAAGAATTCGGTGTTTGTCTCCTCCTGATCCCCGGCGCTCTTCACTGCCGCCTCCACTCTGCCTCCAGAGGGTGCCGGCGAGGAATGTGCCGAGTCTGCGGGTCGTGGGGAAACGCTGTCCAGTCGGTTGACACTTCCTGTGCTGGCGTTGTCGGCCTCCTCCTCGTCGTCGCTGGACAGGACGACTGAGGAGGAGACAAAGAGAAGTTAAAGGTTTGTGCTGTCGTTGGTTTTCAGCTCGACGAGGACGTTGTGATTTGATTCCGTTTGTTTTCAGAAACTAATTTCACAGAGACGATGGCAACTTACAAAGTTACAGCTAGAAACAACATTTAGCAAAGTTCTGAGGTCATGAGTCGTGTTTGGGACTTTTTAAAAACGGGACAGAAAAGGAGAATAGCAGTTAATCTGTGAATTCAGAAGAATGAGAGACGGACGGACGACCAGAAAACAAATCATCTTCGACCACTAGGTGACGCCAGCGTGGAGACGTGAAAATATAAATCTGTCCTCCTTCACTTACTGGGATCGTTGAGCTTGTGCTGCTGGGCCGTCCTCTTCCCTTTCGGGGGGTTCCGGGTGCCACAGCAGCTCGACGTCCCGGCTAACAGAGGGGACCTGCCGTTGTTCAGAGGCAGCAGGGTTCCTCTGCTCGAGATACGTACTGGCATGGTCTCGCCATGCGGCGCCCTCATGGTCGTGGCCGGTTTGTAGAAGTTCTGCTGCAGGCTGTTTGGTCCGGGGGAGGGCTGGGATCTGATGGGGGGTCTGGGGGTCGGGGATGACAGCGTGGCCTGCTGGCAGGGAAGCACCGGCGCCATGTTCCCACAGCTCGGACACTTGATGTCCTCACACGGCTTGTTGCACTTCAAGCACACGGCCTGATAGATGGTCGGCCGGAGAGGCTGCCAAAGAAAAACACTTGGTTTGAGTGTGTGTGTGTGTGTGTGTGTATGTGTGTGTGTGTGTGTGTGTGTGTGTGTGTGTGTGAGACACTCAGAAAACCTTTTCGTTTCTGTCTCTCTTTCAGTTCTCAACCAACTCTTTCAGTTCACATTATCTCACCACATGTTTACTGAGTCTGGGGATCTGAGACTTTGAGAAACCAACAATGAGCCAAGGAGCTGAAAGAGGCTGAACGAGTTGAGCGGCTGCGTCTCTCACCTCCGCTGCTTTGACTTGCTCAGGAAAACTACAGCAGCCGTCCAACGATTTCCTCTTCTGCTGCAGGCGACGCTTGATGTTCAGACTCTCATCGTCTGAAAGGGGAAAACAAATCAAGATAATGATTATTAATCCTTTACATAATCACTCGACTTCATCATTACTGAAACCCAATGAAGTTCAAGGGGGGGTCGACCACACAAACGTTGTTGGTTGAGGCGACGCCGCTGCGGGTCAAAGTTCATCAAAGTTGAACTCCACACAAAGCCACACTGCAGATTTGCTTCACCACAGGAAGTAAACGGGAGGTGAAGGTTCAGCAGCGATCAGTTTGCGTACGCGTGAACCAAAATATCTCACTGCACAAAACAAAGAGGCTGATGATGAATTTAAAAAACCTGCTCTGAGAACTGTTCGAGGACATCTTCAGTTTTTGTTTTTGTGAAACCGTTTCTTTCTCATCGTCCGGGAGATGTTTCAGAGGCTTTACGAGCAAGAGTTTCATAAGCTCTTCTCCCCCAGCCAGGAGCTTTGAGGATCAACTGTGGGAGGCTTGAGATCTTCTCCTCCTCTTCCTCCTCTGGCAGGAGCAGGGAGGAGGTTCGACTCAGATCTGCAGACACAGCTGCATGTCACACTCATT
The DNA here is from genome assembly GCF_009819705.1 of Hippoglossus hippoglossus. Classification (NCBI taxonomy): domain Eukaryota; kingdom Metazoa; phylum Chordata; class Actinopteri; order Pleuronectiformes; family Pleuronectidae; genus Hippoglossus; species Hippoglossus hippoglossus. The sequence goes on from NC_047174.1 coordinate 945,756, forward strand.
ACAACAAACACAACCTGCTCACACACATTTTCTACACACACACACAGATACTGATCACTGCTCATTATACAGATGCTCACAGATGACACACACACAAACACAATCTTCCTTTAATCTCCTCCACCCTCACATGAAGTCTGATGTCGACTTAAAGAGACGACGCCCCCTGGTGCGCTTGGTGAGCAGTGGACAGTACCTGAGATCTCTGGACAGGTGAGGACGATGCTGTCCACTTCTACAGCTTGCTGTGTGGTGGAGAAGTCATTTCTGCAGGAGGAGAAAGAAACAAGTCCATCAGAGACATGACAGGAGAAAACAGGTTTCATCATGAACCTCAGCCAGGGAGACGAACCGGGTCAGATGGTGCAAAGAAAGATGTAGAAGGACTTCAGGGTTTTACAGTTTGTATTAGTTGCTATAGGAGATGGTGTGAAAGGTCCTTTAAATGATTTATTGACCAAATGTTAAATAAAAATCAAGGTCTCACTGATTCTAACAAAAACAAACATTCAAGGATTTTTAAGGCCCCTTGGGAAAAGATTTAAAGACTGGAAAAGACACAACTCTCTGTTTGCAGGTTGATTTTAAACATATACGACGTCCACTTGGAAACACGAGGAGATTCCAGATCTTTTGGTGATGAGGGCCGACGCCGGTGTGGATGAGCTGTAAACAACAACACTGATCTTTCCACAGCAGAGTTTATACGTCATGTCCGGCCTCCTGCTGCTCTACAGGCTCCGCCCCTGCTGCTCTACAGGCTCCGCCCCTCGCCTGGATGTTCCCACATGTTCCTGTTTGAACGAGTCGGGACCCAACAACCTGCTGCTGCTGCTTCACAAACACTAACTACACAACATGACCAGACGATATTTTCTGGCATTTCCCGGAGTTCATAGAGTTCCAAAGTAGTTATTACTGTCACAGCCATGCATCAGATGAATTTACAGGAGAAGAGAGGAAACCAAACACTAACAAAGCATCACATGACGTGAACAGAGAGCAGCTCCATCCCAAACTCACCTTTCCTTCAAATCAAGGCTGCTGGAAGATGAAAATCAAAAAGAGTCTCATACTTCAATCCTTTTTTTATTTATCTAGATTCAGTAGATGTGATGATTTAAAATCTTTTTGCGTACGTTTAAGAAACTTGTTCCACAGACTTTGGGCTTTGTGACTTTTACATTCACCAAAAACCTTTATAACACTAAAGGAAAGTCTTTCACTTTTATGAGATGCATGCTGTAAACGTGTGGCTGTGAGAGTTAGAGCAGGCTCCTCTCTGAACATCTTTTCTCTAAAGCACATCCTGCCCGGACTCTTACCTTTGGACTGGTTTCCTTATTGCAGAGGGAATCTGTGCGTGCTGAAAGTGCCGTCCTTGCAGAACGATTCCTTGTGAAGGCGCGGGCCTGATGATGAAATAGTTGGTTCTGTTGGGCATGGGAGGGGGCGTTGCTACGGTGAGAGGGACCTCGCTGCCGGAGAGGAAGGGAACGGAAATCAAACACACTGCAAAGACTTTGTGTAAAAACAAACCTGTCGACTCCTTCGGATAACGACGCTGCCATCTTGTGGCGATCACTCACAGCAGCAGTTTGTAGGAACAGAAGATAAAAAGGTACCTGAGCTTTTTGGGTGCCAGCTTGCTCAGAGGCCTCATGTGATTATTTGGCCGGTTTTCGTACGTCCTCAAGGGGTCCGAGGAAGTGAAGTGCCTCAGGGTGGGAGTCTGCAGAGACGACACACACCAGAGAGAGAGGATGAGGAACATCTGTACTATTATGTGTTCGTTTAACAAGACAACAGGGTCAGTAACACTGGATTCTCCATGTCGTGTTCTACACTGGAAGCCGAGGCCGGTGCTGATTGTTTTCTTGCAGAACATCTCAGTTTCTGCTCGTCCCGACGCAGCCCCGGAGTTTTAAATCTAAAACTGAGCCAGCAGTGTTTCCAAACTTCTCAAATTTAGCGGCTCTAAAACTTTGGAGTAGTGTGGACGTCAGGTGAATCTGGATGTGGCCTAAATACCCAGTTTGTTTGCAGTGAGGAACAATCACAGTGTGACACCCTGCACCCACATGTACACGAAAACAACAGCAGCTCCAGAAAGTGACTCCCAAAGAGCATCAGCAGCGTTAATCCTTGGACTCCTGGGGTCCCGTGGGTGTCAAGCAGGCGCCAGCCAGACTGTGGTGTCGCCAACTCCTGCTGGGAGCCACCCAGCGCCGCGGCCTGCTGGGAGCCACCCAGCGCCGCGGCCTGCTGGGAGTCACCCAGCGCCGCGGCCTGCTGGGAGTCACCCAGCGCCGCGGCCTGCTGGGAGTCACCCAGCCTCAGTGTGTGGAAGTCAGGGAAGAAGAGGGTGAAGAGAAGTTTACCTTTTTCTCCTCGGGGGAGATCGGCTGCGGCCTGTCCATCTCCTCCATGCTCACCACACTCGCCCTGACGGAACGAGACAAAATAAATCAGAACGATAAAGGTTGTGTGTTTGTGTACTGAACGTGGTGTAAACACATTTACTGGTTTATGTTGTGTGTAAATGTCAGCGAACATATCTGCACATGAATGGACACAAAGTGGATTATCAGTGTTTGTTCAGAGCCAGAGGTGAAATGATTTGTTGATTAATAGAAACTATGATTGACTCACTTGTTTCTGCTCCTGTCATACGAGGGGTTTTTAATGTTTTGCTCTCTGGGAAACTATAATGAGGTTTTTTTACATTTAATAGACAGCAATTCTTCCATTAATAAAGGAAACAGATGAATCAGTAATGAAACCAACACTGTCACGATACTGTCAAATGTTCTGCAAGTTGTTGAAAATGCTCGTCTGTTAATCTTCCCTGTTTTATAGCTGGTGACTTGAGCACCTTTGTGTTGTTGGTGGCGCTGCAGCAGGTCGTGTTATCTCGTCCTGTCCTTGGACCTGCAGTGAAGTGCTGCTGTTTACACAAGTGGGTCACGCAAAGATTGTAAAGAACACTGTCAAAAGAACAAATTTGGTTTTATCTCTTCAGTCCGACCCCATCGGGATCCGGTTTGTAAACCAGATCAGAGGGTTTAACACGCAGCCAGGGTTCGAACGCTCAGATCTGCTGCAGTAAAGCAGAGAATCTATCGACAGACGGGAATACTTTGCTCGTGGCTGTGTCACCGAGGTCGTTTCCTGTACGTGGAGGGAAGGGAGCGAGCTGTGTGGTGGCAGAGTGATGCAGTGCAGCTGAAAACGAGAGGCCGGGGAGAAGTGCTTACTCATGTGTCCGCTCCTCTTCACTGTCACCAGAGAGAGAGAAGCTCCAGCTGTGCTTGTACCCTCCATCCCGCCTGGTCTCTGATCTATCCAGAGCTTCAGTCCCACAGAAACCAGAGAGAGAGAGAGACACACACACACACACATCAGCTGAAGTGACCATTTACATGACACCACATCTCAGGCCTGATCATTATCAAATGAAAACACTAATGTATTATAACTTGTGAAATGAGTGTAGTTCAAACATCCTGTGCCCACGTTAAATTGTTCTGAACGTTTTCCAAAATGTTCTTGATTTTACTGCAGACTGTAATGGTGAAGAACTATAAATAAAAAGAAAACACTAATAAAATTCGATATAAATAACTGGAATGAAGACCATCAAATTAATGCACTTTCCCCTCTGCGGTTTATTCAGTATAATGTTCAAGTCATGATACTGATACATGTCTGTGAAGGTGTCAGGCGATGTTGTTAGTCAGGCTCTGGTTATAGATAAAGTTGGATACTTTAATTGTTCCTACACGTCCAGCACCTACTGGACGAGATCACAAAAACATAAAAGAACATCTCATCCTCGACTGTTTTATAAGAAAAAGAATCAGCGTTCACTGAACCGTCTTGATTTAGCACTGATATCAGAGAAACTCCAACGATCCCCAACTCCACGTTATAACAACTTATATAAAACTTATATAAGCAGAATGACTGTGGGATATCCGATGCATGTGGAGATGACGCTGATTCAGTTTTCATTTTGCATATTTCAACCCAAAAAAACGTTAGAACATCTGATGTTGTCGCTGCCCTGATCTCTAACTGTCGGCTGGATGTCAGTTACTGTGGCTTCCTATTTCCTCCATAAATCCACTGAACCGTGAAAAACAACCGGCAGAAACAGAGGATTCAAACATGGAGGCACTTCCTTCTCTACACCAGCGGAACACAACTCCAAACAATTACATATTGTATTTTAGGTGAAGTCTCTGTCATCGTGTCCGTCTGGCTACACACAACATGTCACGTTCAGATCCAGCAGCGTCTTCTCGTGCATCATGTTCTGCCTTCACAGCGGTGGATCACCAGACGCTGAGCGAGGAGCAGAGCATGCAGGCAAAATGTTGCTGCCTGTTTTTTAGTTACTTATCCTTTTCAGTGGCTTTTAAAATGACAAGAACATTCATTTTAAAGTGTTTAAAATCAGATATTACTTTATAATCTTACAGCTCTTACACCTCACTTGGTTCAAGTCAGTACAAACCTACAGAGCCTGATCACGTTTCAACCCCAACGCTCTGCAAAGTTCATGTTTTATTCCATTTTTTTCCCCAGCTTCATAAATCACAATAAATACTGTTGTCGAGGTTTAGATTCTCCTGAGCTTTTGTATTTTGTCCTTCAGACGTTAGAGGACTTCCTGCCGGACAAGACAACGACGACAGCCACAAGGACACGATTTATCACAACAGGCTGAAGTGACAGAGCAAGACTTCGCCAGACAGAGTCTCGACTCCCACGACACGTTCAAATCCATACGTCCTCTTCTCAATCATACCAGCACCTCGTCCTCGGAGGAAACGTGATTCATGTACATATTAAACAGCCAGTTACTCCCACGATTCCTAAAACAATCACTGAGCCTGTTTCAGCAGCTCTGACACATGAGAGCTAAGATTTGAAGATTCCTCTCATTTTGACGTGAATTAGAGGTTCAGACGCCGGGCGGACGATTTATCATCTGGGTGATAAAAATCATCGTTTCACATTCATGTCAGTATCTGTGTTTGTGTTTATAACAATATAAAATCTTATATTTAACAGAATAAACAATGCAGAAAAGATTCTTAATTCAAGTTTTATATATTTGGTTGTATTTGTGTTTTCTTTTTGACTTAGTTGTTTTTTAATAAGGTTTACGGTTAAACTGAAAATATCAAACCTGAATAACATTTCTCTGTCATGAGTTTGATAACGACATCTTAGGAATTATTGGCAAATCTTTTTGAAATATTTATATTTGGCTGCCACACATAAACAGTTCTCACTCAGGCTCCTTGTTAATAACTTCAGTAAACCCCATTAAATTATATTATTTTATATCATTCTACTTTATTCATTTCTTTTACTTCGCTTCTTTTGATAACGACTGCTGGACATTTGAACTGTTGCTTTTATCATTTTGTGTTGCAAAGCCCTTAACTGTTTTGAAAAGATCTTTATTATTAAAGTGAATTATAAGTAATAACTACCTGTCCATGACAACAAGCCACACAGAACCTGTGTGTTGCCCTGATTCACAGTAACAACGTCACACCACAGTTTCGGAGCCACGACCAAAGATATCAGAATATTTCTGTCGCGTCAGAGACGACCTGAAATCACAGGTACAAGCTCCAGAAGACAGAAGACAGAAGTATCACCAGCACTGGACCAGTGTGCTGATGGGACATTTAACTTCATGGGACTTTAATATGTAAACTGTATTTAAAGGTCCAGTTTGTGAGATTTAGGTGAAAGGATCTATCGGCAGTAAGTGTCATTCAGCTGCAACATGACACTTCACCACTAGATGTCACTACTTTCTACACACGGAACCTTTAAGTTGAATTGGTGTCTTTTTGCCTGTTTTATCTCTTTCATCACTTTACAGATGTTTTCATTGTACTTCTTCGTGTTCCAGGCTCCTACAGATTCAACATGAATACGAACTATCAAACAGACGAAGTTGAATATTATTTATAATGTTAACATCAAGCAGAAACATCCGGAAGGTGAATGTTTGCTAGTTTTCACTGTTTATGTCAGATACTAGCCGGCTGGTGTTAGCAGCTAGCAGGCTAGCAGGCTGGTCCACAGCTGCAGGAGGAGAACAACGTGTGGATGGTTTGAATCCATGATTAAATGTGTTATGAGCAAAGTTCCCACGTTGTGTGGAGGTGAGCAGCCTCTGAGGCAGGAAGGCCCGTGACCACATCCAGCTTCCACACTGCAGAGCCAGCTAACTCCACAGCTAACGCTGCTAGCTTGTCAGGCTTTAAAGACCGACCGAGCCGAGCCGAACCGAGCCGGACCTCCATCCCTCTGCAGCCGCTCTCCCCGCCACTGTCCCCCCGTGCCGAGCCGCAGATGTGCCGCTGTCACCGGCCTGGCAGCTCGCTTTCACCCCGGCTGCCGGAGGATGAGCGGAGCGATGCTAGCGTTAGCCGCCTAGCCTAGCTCCGGGGAGCCGCACGTATTCTGGACCGATGAAGAGCGGACACCAGCGGCCACACGAGCTCCCTCTGCGGGGCAGGAGCCCGGGGGAGAGCCGGGGGAGAGCCGGGGGAGGCGGCTGAAGGGCGGCCGAGGCTCGGGGCTTACCTTCGAAGAGGATGCTCCTGTTGTGCGCCATGTTTATTCCATGATGGAGCTCAGATGACAGCGGCTCCTGGAGTCAAGCGGCCGGCACAAGGCGCCTCGCGGCCGGAAACACCGCCACCGGCCTTCAAGACAAAAGCACGGCAACGGAACCAGCTGCACGTGACGCTGACTCCCTGATGTGAGAAGACGTTAATTCAACATCTGCAGAAAACTGAGGGGGGGGGGGTTAAGAACCACTGAGGCTGCAGGTGCATCGTGTGGTTAGAGTTTTAAACATTAACATGAACTCAGCTTAGTTTAAAGAGTTCACCCCAAAAGTTTCAGGAGTAAATAGTGTGGCAGAGAAATCCAATACGATTTAAGTAACTGGTGACTCCTTCTTCAGAGGTATTATTACATCACATTACATTTATTACATTTCATTTATTATTATATTATTATTACAACTGGAAAAACCAGAAGAAGCCTCCATGTTGCTCCTGTGGTGTCACCCGAGAGTCTGCACGCCCAGACGGGTATATTCTACCTGACACCGCTTCATGTACAACAAGTTTGTAGTCTAAATATCCTCTGATATCAAATTCAAATCTCAAATGTACAAGGTGCAAAACCTCAGATTCTGTGGTTCAGTTCCAATGCCGAAGTGTCCTTGGGCACTTGTTATTAAAACCTAATTTCCCACGGTAAGAGTCTGGTGAAGGTTCAACTGCAACTACTTGGATTCTATGGGTACACTTTAAGAGAAATATAATTTAAAACAGGTAAAACAAATGAACATAACAACAGATCACACTCGATCAAATACAAAATAATAGTTTTATTTTGAAGGTTGCTAGCCGGATGTGTAATGTTTGAATGCAACACTTTGTAGAAGCACTGATCACAAAGACAAACCCTGAGTGACTTGTTCAGTGTTTTAAGTTTTTATTGTTACCACAGTTACACACGTTTTATTTCTGCAGGGACATTAGACACAATCACACAATCACACAATCACACATCACACATCACACATTAAACCACAGGAAGTTAAAGCTCATTGAATCTTCTTATAATTATCACGAGACAAGAGAAGAAAGAAAACAAAGGTTTTTATTCCTCATGTGTTTTACAGCAGAGATGAATAAACTGAATAATGTGGAAGAAAACCAATAACTAAAGAATATAGATGTTTCATGTTCAATACAGAGATGATGAGAACCAATCACCACAGAGAGAGGCAGCTGGCCAATCAGAGCAGACTGGGCTTCACGAGGAGGGGGGGGGGGGGGGGGGGGGGGGGGGGGTCGTCTTAAAGAGACAGGAGCATACGTGTTGGAGACAGAGGCTGAAGAGAGGAGCTGCAGCGACGGACAGTCTGAGGAACGTGATGTGTCCTGAACATTAGAGCATGAAAACATTCTACTGTCATTGAAGTGATCAACCTGAACATGTGAAGAACACGTCTCTTCACGTGTTCAGTCATATCTCACTTTCATCGACTTTATATTTGATTCCAAAACATGAAGCCCAATGAAAATTAAAGTGACAGAAAACACAACAAGCCACTAAAGCACGAAGAGACGTAAACCTCATCAGACAAAAACTGAGCCGGGTGAGGAGGAGGAGGAGGAGGAGGAGGAGGAGGAGGAGGAGAAAGAAGAAGAAGAAGAAAAGGAGGTAGAGAAAGAGGAGAAGGAGGAAAAAGAGGAAAAGGAGTAGAAAGAGGAGGAAGAGGAGGGTAAAGAGGAAGAAGAGGAGGAGGAGAAAGTGGAGAAAGAGGTAGGTAGAAGAGGGGAAAGAGGAGGAAGAGGAGGAGGAAGAGGAGGAGGAAAAACAGCAGAAATGGGAGGAGTTAGAGGAAGAGGAGGATAAATGGGAGGTGTTAGAGGAGGAGGAAGAGGAGAAAGAGGAGGGGTTTAGAGGACGAGGAGTGGTCCGGCTCTGATAGTTCAGCTGTTGGGTTTTGGAAAGCGTCAGTGGGAGAAGCTGAAACACAGACTGAGGTTAAATATAGAGCAGAGACTCAGAGAGAAAAGAACAAGGGAGCTGAAAGAAAGAAAGTCTCTCTCTCTCTCTCTCTCTCTCTCTCTCTCTCTCTCTCTCTCTCTCTCTCTCTCTCCTCACCCACTTGTATCTGTTGCTCTCTCGCCCTGTGAGTTCACAGAGGATAAAGCTTCAGCTCTGACAGAGGAGGAGAACCTGACGATGTGATGTCAGTGAACTCAAACCTGGACTGATTGTATTTTCTGGACTGAGCAGCTGTGACGCCTCAGAGGAGCGACCAGGTAAGAGCGACGTCATCAGCGGCTTTTTAAGGTCGACGCTCAACTTTAGTGGAAAAAAAACTCAAACTGTGACGATCAAAGACACAATTTAAGTCTGTAAAAACAAGAAAAGTATTAATTTTACCCAAAAAAATCATAATACATCTAATATATAAATATAATATTTATACAATATTTAAATGTTTCATATTTCATATTATTTTTAATATTCTTTGAGCAGGACAATGTCAGTGCTGGAGTGAAGAAGGATTTTGATAATTGTGAGACTTTTCCTGCTTTTATTTATGAAACATTTTGATGGTTTCGTCCCATCACATTCTTTGAGTCATTGCTGAAAAATGCAGGGTTGAAAGTGTCGATGCTGGTTTACAGAGTTATTAATATATCCTGATGTAATATAGAGTCATTGTCCCTGATGTGTTCAGGCGACAGCTGCAGTTTGACCCTGGAAGTATTTACAGGTTTCAACAATATGAATCTGTGAAGTAACAGGTAACTTTTTATTTACTCTAGTTATTGTTCAGGGGAATATAACAAAGTACACGAAGCTCAGGATTATACAAAAGTACTCGAGTAACTGTACAAAACAACCAGATGTATACACTAATAAAATATATGTACGCAGTAATTTATTTTCCTTTTTTTTGTTCAGTGATTCAATAAGTATGTGGTATATATTTATTCTAAAATAAAGATTGAATAATATAATAAAGATAAAACACTAAAATTCTCATAACAGCACAATAACAGAAGCCGGATGATAATATTGAGTAAAGATTTGTATATTGTTATAAGTGTGTGTGTCAGTGTTGAAGTGTGACGTTATGAAGCTGAGACTCATGAATGAACACATGAGCTCAGAGCCGCTTCATTCACACGCTGCTTTTAGAAAACACATGAATTTGATAAATGTTTGAGGACGAGCTGCTGTCGCTGTGTGTGACGCTGACTCGCGGAGGAGGAGTTAACGTGACGCGGCAGAAGTCGTGGCATCGAGGTCCCACCCACATGTGCTCGGCCAATCCAGAGTCAGTCTCGGCTGTCAATCATGACGTCTCAAATAAGTAATTAAATCCAAACTGATCAGAAACTTGAACAAACAAAGAAGAACGAGCTGAAATGACAGAAACATCTTTACAAACATTTATTTAACGTCTCCTGTGATTGTTTGGTTTGGTTCATGTCCCATCTGCTAACATGGAGGAGGCCTGTATTGCAGCCAGCCACCAGGGGGCGATAGAGACCCTTTGGCTTTACTTTTTTTCTCTTCTTTAAAGATTTAATTTAAATAGTGACACAGCGACGGTTCAGTGATTTGCTCAAGGGCTCTAAATCAGTCAAAGTGCCAGGACAGCCTGTCCCTCGGGGGAAAATTTGGAAAATGTTCCCGGTCTGATCCGTGTAAACACCAAACAGTAAACAGAGGAGCTCTTTGGCCCGCCCTCGTCTGTGTTATCATACCCAGCATGCACTGCTCTGCCCACGTCTCCTGAGACCAGCTCTCCATTAATAGCTTCACTTTTCCCCTCCACTGTTTTCATTGCACCAGTTATTTTCAACCTTTTCTCCACGAGCAGCAGAACCATGGACCAGAAGCTGCGTGGGAAGGATTTGAACTGAACGCCACGAGGCGGCTGTGGCTGAGGGGCGGAGCTAAGCCTTTTACTGGAATAAAAAAAGTTGAGTCACGAGGATCAAACAATCAACGTCTGTAATCATGATCAGTTATGGGCTGCGTCTACCTGTACTGGACTCTGATTGGTTTGTAGACTGAGTCTGACGTGGGCGTGTTGTCAGTGTGGGGGGGGGTAGTCTTTCTGTTTGAATGGAGATCATAAATGAAGAGCTTCATCTGGTTGCCATGGTAACATCATGATGGTATCACTAGCAGCATCAGCACCTTCAGGCGCAGTACTCCACAGTACTCCAGTGCTCCAGTACTCCAGTACTAGGGTACTCCACAGTACTCCACAGTACTCCAGTACTAGAGTACTCCACAGTACTCCACAGTACTCTAGTACTCCAGTACTCCAGTACTTCACAGTACTTCACAGTACTCCACAGTACTCCAGTACTTCACAGTACTCCAGTACTCCAGTACTAGAGTACTCCACAGTACTCCAGTACTCCTCACCAGTTCCAATGCACCAAATGAACGTCCTCGTGGCTCAAACATTGTGGCGTCTTCAGTGTTTCTCCAAGTCTCTGAACTCTTCTTCCCTCATTAGTCGATGGTTTGATTCTCGTTGCTTCTCTCAGTTTGTGATTTTGTTCCTGTGTCTTCCAGCGGCAGCTCAAGGCCAAATGATAACAGCCATGAGATCACTGCTAATTCAGTGATCTGAGGCTGACGGGGACGTTCAGCAGCGTCTGCCCTCGTGTTTGGTTTCATAACAGCAGCTGCAGTTCCCATGACAACATAACAGGGTCCCGAGGAGCCCTGTGTTTGTTTCGGGAGCGTTTTCTGTTCCGAGGAAGGGGGGGCGTATAAAAACCACTGATAACATCCTGATGGATAACGATGGGAACGATGTGACGAAGTCAAAACTTTCCGTTGTCGCCAGTTGATCAGGCGTTCCCGGGGGCCCCTCTCAGCTCAGGGGCCCAGGCACCAGTTACTTACGGCCCTGGTTCCACCACGTTGCTGTGGATTTTGAGACATTCAAACCATGAGTGGTATTTAAGGGCAGAACACACGATCCCAGCAGCAGCAGCCTGGACTGTCGACACCAGGTCGTACCCACTGATTCATGCTGTTGTTTAGTTTAGATGAAGAAACAAAATGTCTCCACAGTTAAATAATAAAGGTCTGGAGGGTATCTCCTAGTTCGAGTCTTTTTTGGGAACAAGAGATCGAACCCTCTGCTAAACACACAAAAAATATAATCAAACTTCATTAATCTTCAGCTGAACTTTTATCACCTTGACTTTTTGTGGCCATGACGACCATTTATAGCAACAACCACATTTATTCAGACATATTTGAGGTTAGTAAGTCTGAGTGAGAGAGACTGAATCGATTCTGTTATCGATAGAGTTCTGTGAGATGAATGCTCGGCTTTCAGCTCCTCCTGCTCTGATATGAGAGATTTCTTGCACCTCTCACCAGTTTCTCTGATTTTATTGCTCGTTAAAATCCTGCAGAATGAGCGGGCGCCTCTGATTGGACGAGTGGATCTCGTGAGTCATTTCTCACGTTAAACAGCTGCTGGGTTTGACCACCGACCACTTGAGATGAATCATGTTCAGGAGCTAACTGGCTCATAAATGTAAAAAGTGGACTCATTATATTCTGCCTCCCCCCCTCCTCCCTCACGCCTCCTCCCCTCTATCACTTTATGAGGGAAGTGACCTCATGCTCATTCCATGCAGGAGGCATGTGAGACTTGGCTGCTGCTCGCTGATGTCACTTTCTCTGGACCGGTCACCGCTGATTAGAGCTCTTGAGCAAACCGCTGGGAGTTTGAAAACCTGCTTTGTCTCAGCCACAAATATTCATTCACTTGTCACATATTTTAATTGTATTACTTTCTGTTTTACTGTATTATCTTTGTTCTCATGCAAACAGCAGAGACAACAGTCGTTTCCCCACAGACCCATGATAACAGCCGGATTGTGATTCTGGTGATTCTGGTGATTCTGGTGATTCTGGTGATCCTGTGACTCAGTGACCTGCAGCAGATGTAAGAAGTTGCTTGACCGGAAACTCATGAAACCTTATTTCTCCCTTCCTGAGAAGCTTCATGTCTCCAGCTCTCTAACACCTCCCGTCTGCATCACGTCCAAACCTCTGACCCAGTTTATTATGCCACATTTTCAGATTTCTATTTTTGTTGGGTCTTCCTCACGGCTGCTCGCTCATCTGCGGATCTGTGAGAGTAAGACCTCCATGTACGGAGGCGGGTGATGAGGAAGGATGAAGGTTTCTACAGCAGGAGACTGGGATTAATCCTGTGTCTCGTAGGAAATAAACTTTTACTGCTGCTGCTGTTTAAATCTCAATAAAGAAGCAGTAACACGCTTCAGTTGCTTCTATTTCTGATGTTGCAGTGACGCTCTAAAGGTGGTAATCTGAGCCCGGAGTGACGCTCACGCCACAACTGGAAGTGTCACTATTTCAAGCAGCGCTGCTTGAAATCCTAATATTAGTCAAGCACTGTTTATTCCAGCCTGCAACGTCGAGTGGTTTCCATGGATTCATGGAACAAAACACTGATGCAACAAACAAACACTCTTCCTCGCTCGGCACTTCCCACTTTGAGACACGCGGAGCAGAACACGCTTCTGCGTTCGCACGTTGCCGTTCATCATCATCAGGTGGATGGAACTCCTCAAAGCCCCAGAGGGAAGCTGAAATGACGTCAGCAGCACAAGATGTCTGTGTCCAGGATGTTTTATCTCGACTTTGTGGGAGTCGAAGGAAGTGCAGAGGCGTCATCTTGTTTTATATTCAGTCATTGCTGAGGACAGATCGTGTTGAAGCCACAGAAACAATTATAATCTGAGAACTTTGTTTTAAAATGATTTGCTGCTGGATAAAGTTCCAGTTTTGGTTTTAACTGGACGAGACGGATCGAGGAAAAAGATTTTAAATCATGTGTCTGCATATTTCTTCAGTAACTGAGCTCACACACTGTTTTAAATCCAATCACTCTGATTTACAATAAGACAAATTAAAACGGGCTTGATCCAGTTTTCTCCTCGTATCTCTTCTGTTAAAGTAGCAAAGTAAAGACCTTTAACTTTAGAGATTTAAGAAATCATGGAACAAATATGAAACGGTGGATGAATGACTGTTCTCCAGTAGATCAGTTATTCATCTGTGTATCTGAAGACCTGCTGCAGCACAGATCACTGACTTCACTTTCCCGTCATGCTGGGTTACACCAAACCTCCTGACCGCTGCCTTGTATGGTCACATTTCAACCTGACATGTCTAAATCATGAAAAACACAGAGGTTGAAGTGTCACTTCCAAAGCAGTTTGTATATTTATGTCTAAAAGTCATCTATACCCGACAGTATGTTAACATCTACAGTAAAGTTCCAGTGACGTCTTTCATGTTCGGGAACATGTGATGAATCCAGATCTTTGTGAAGTTACTGAAATCTGCTGCTCGTCACTGGTGATGATGAAACTTCACAAAACATTGAACTACAGCAGGTTCCTCACTTTAGGTTCCTGGAAGCACGTCTCTGTGTTTACATGTGTTTCTGTGTTGAGCTCCCTCGGCCTCCGTAGAACATCTCGTGTTCTCCTGCACTAATTAAGATGCCACCGGTGGATGTTAGTGGATGTCAGTGACGTATCTCCACTCAGTGGTTGTTTCTCTGCACCGTCGTGGGGCTGTGACCTCTGTTGAGTCACTGACGTGTTTTAACCTGATGTCAGCGGCTGTTTATTGACATCGTGTGTTGTTGTGGAGGAGAACCAGCGCTGCAGCTGGGAAGTGAATGTGTGGCTCAGGAATCCGAGGAGCTGCTGATGACTTATAAAGTGATAGCCTTGAAACTTTTGTTGGACTCCAGCGAGGGGAGACCCTAAAAATACCCCGTTAAGATTTCACCAGACAAACAGCTGCTGCCCAGGATCCATCTCCCACTCAGAGATCAGCTGTTTGCAGCATTTACACCGAGCAGATGACATCAGAAGGAAAACTTACAACAGACTCTTCAGACTTTGATTTTTATTTTTCACAGATGCAACTGTTTTAACTCTTATTTGAAAATGTCAACTCATCCTCACAAACTTCAAGGTCCATCTGCAGCGAGGAGGCTTTTATTTTTGTCTTTTATCTTCGTCCTGCAATGTGTGATTTATATTTAACTGGTTTAAGAAGTTTAACAATGTGCTGACTCTCCCTCCGTCTATAGTGTGACATCAGTGTGTTAGCATGTAAAACACACTGATAAGTTAACTTTCTTTGATTAAATAGGTTTGAAAACATTACATCTGTCAAGAGAAATAACAGAATTCTTCAATTGAGTTTTTAAAATGACTGTTGTGAAAGAGACATGAGGTCACGACTCGTAAATCTGTGGCGACACGTTGATCCCGGTTTGAAACCTGTTACTGGACGATCTTCTAACCGCTGCTGCCAACGCGCCTCCTCCACCGCTCGTCCCCTCTCGTGTGTCGACCGTGGTCACAGCTGTCGGAGGCGTGAATCACAGAGACACGTTTAGCTGCATCACGTCTCCAGAAAGTCCCATATTTCAGGTGCTGCCAGTTTGTGATATCATGTTATTTCTCATGTTGTTTCTCATGTTGTGTAGGTTCAGTAAATACAGACGATGCTGAGCAGCTCAGAACTTCCTCCTGCTGCAGCATCAGGATCCTCTCAGCTTCACACTGACCCTCCGGCTCCTCGTCCGGTTCACGGACCGTCACAGAGAAAAGAGGGGCAGCTCTGTATTATGATGCCTGGGAGATCTCCTCTGAAACAACTATTAATAACAGGCAGTGCTAATGCGGTTGCTGCCGCTCGGCTGCCAGGATTTTCTCTGGCTGAGTCACAGGCTGCTTTCATCCAGAGCTGCAGCCTCTGGGAACTTTGGCCTCTTTCAGATCCGATGGCCTGTAAACTGCTTGTTTTCTGTGGACTGTGACGGTGTCGGGCTTCACAGCCGCTGCTCCCGTCCCTGTTTGTTCAGGAGGCGACTGATGATGCAGCGTCTGATGGATCTCTGCTCATGTTGGTCAACGCACATTTGACTTTATCGACCTGAATCAGGATCAAACTGTAAAATGGACCACGTGGACGTTTGATTTCTGCTTTTATTCTCTCGTGCGACCCGGTCGATTGTTTGAGACACAAAAGCTGTGTCTCGCTCCTGGGCGATGACGTCACCGCAGCAGATTCATGTGATGTGTTGCTTTAAAAACTAGAGAAGACGAGGGATGATGAAGAATTCGTTCTGTTTTCAAAATGTTTCCAGAATAAACAGAACAACAGGGAACGTTTCCAAATCTTAAAGTTTAACATAAGTGACAAAAGAATGACTTCATGTTCATTGTGATGAATTTGTTCACCGACTCCAAACCTAAACTAATAATAATGTGATTGTTTCATCTGCTGTTGTCTCTTCTCACAGGCTGAAGAGTAAAAATGAGATCCAGGAACTGCACCATGGGTCCAGACCAGGAACACATCCAGCCCACGAAAGGTTTCATCAAGCAGCAGCAAGAGGAGGAGGAGCAGGAAAACACACCGGAGCTGATGAAGAGGAAGATGAAGGACGGTAGAACGGGGGTGTTGAAGAAACCTCAGAGATCTGCAGAGAGCGGCAAGACGACAACACTAGATCTGAACAAGAAGGACCTGCTCCACCTGCTGGGAATCATGGAGGGAGAAGTTCAGGTGAGAGTTTGATCAACTTCTGATTCATTTAACAGTTTTTATACATAACTCAAGATATAAAGTCGCCAAGATAAAAGGTTCAGCTCTTCAAGACTTTAATTAATAATATTTAACAGCCCAAAACATCTGGATTCGCAGAGAAACGTTTTTATTTACGCCTGCTGTCCACATCACTCTGGAGATTTCTCAATCCGAGACTTTTGTAAACTAGTTTGAAAACTCAAGCTTAGTCGGGAGGAAGTGAAACTGAGTGAAACTGATCAGTCGTAACTCGACTTCCAGCGGCGAATGGAAAGCGTTGCTCACAATAAAGACAACATTCAAGGGCTGTTTGTTAGAACAAGTGAGAGGCGACGGACTTTCTCCTGCGAGAGAACTCAACTGGAAACTCTCTCATTTACAGAAACAACTAATCAGATGATTGTTTTTCCCTAAAGCAACTTAACACTAGTGTTCTTGAGCTGAGACCGATTCACATTTCACAGCAGGCGATGGGTCCGGGTGGAAACAGCAGAGACACCGGCTCCTCTCTGATAATGATTTTCTAATGGAGCCACATTTATAATCAGCAGAGAGACAGGAAGCCGCTGCCGCTCGTCTGTTTGGGCGTTTTGAGTATTTCCATCAGCAACACACACGGGGGACATGTTTTTATTCTGCAGGATTTCAAATAGAGAGACACATCTTTTTGCAGATTCTCGTGTTTCCGGGTAAATCCGGCGCAGATATGGAGGAAACTGTGTTTGAGGCAGATCCACATTAAACATCTTGTTTCTTAGTCTAAATGTTGAGAGGAGACGATGTTATGATGGAGGATTCCACATGTTTGTGTAAAGATTGTGTGTTTGAGGCCTGGTTGCTTGACATGAACGAGACGTAGACTGAAGGGAACAGCTCCCTCTGCTGGGACAAGCAGGACTAAAGGTCCACGTGAAGCAGCTGCCCACAGTTTTCAGCTTTATCACAAGCTTCAGTACAAAATAAAAGCTCAGACAAACAACACAAACCTGTGTCAGTGTCATGTTGCTGTTCCCTCGTCTCCCATGAGTGTAGATTAAGACCTGTCATGTCCCCTCAGGCCAGAGAGGACATGATCGGCCTCCTGAAGTCGGACAGGACCAGGCCCGAGGCTCTGGAGGCTCACTACGGTTCAGCCGACCCCACCAGACCCCTGCAGGCGCTGCAGAGGGACGGGCTGCTCAGCCACGGCCACCACGGCACAGAGGACGTCTACGAGAAGCCCATGGCCGAGGTGAGGGAGGGAACGGTCATGTTGCTCGGTTATTAGAGGGAGAGAGGCAGCTGCTGGTCATGTACAGTTTACTCTCTAATATTGTTCAACAGTATTTCAAGCTATTTATGCACTGAAACAGTTTTTATTTCAAGAGAATAAATAACTGACTCAGAAATGTGTTTTTCATACACAAGCTTCAAGGGAATGATTTTATATTGACCCATAAAATTAAACGTTGATATTTTATTTCTCAACAAGTGTAAATGTTGTTTCAAAGGTGCAGAAGTTTTCAATCCTGGTAGAAAAATACTAGACGTTGCATAAAAGTTATATCATAGATATTTATGATAATTAGATTCCTTCATGGTTTTGTTAAAAGTCCAAAGTCCGTCCAAAGAGGAACAGTCCACTGTCCTCTGTCGAGAAATCATTCACAAACTCAATATGTCACTTTTGGAATTTCCATCAAAACTGTTCAATAATGGTTTTTAAATGATAAATATATACGGTGGCCTTGAAGTTCAAATCCCAATGTTTGTTAGTGTGGTTTGCAAGTTTTATTTTGATGTTGAGCTTCATTCATGTAAATGCAGCGTGAAATCATCTTTAATGAATTGAACCTGCATCGTTTCAGCTCGAGAAAATAAATAGAAGAAAATAGACATTTTATAGAATATAATTAGTTCTGCTCAGAGACGTCTGCAGTGAAAAGACTGAACAACAGTGAGCATGAAAATATTCAGAATAAATCTCATGCTCATTGTTCCCACACACACAGACACACACACACACACACACACACACACACAGAGGATAACGTGGTTGTGTCCTCGCCAGTTGGACCGTCTGGAGGACAAACAGAAGGAGACGTACAGACGGATGCTGGAGCAGCTGCTGTTGGCTGAGAAATGTCACCGTCGCACTGTGGCTGATCTCGACAACGAGAAACGCAAACACGTCGACTTCATGAACAAGAGCGACGACTTCACCAACCTGCTGGAGCAGGAGAGGGAGAGGTGAGGCCTCCGTGTGAGTCTGTGTGTGTGTAGAAGGTTTAGAGGACACACACATCTGGTTGCTTCTGGCTCCGAGACTTTCAGAGACTCTGAGCTTTTAATATTTAAAAATGATTCTGATGATTTAGTTCAGTTGAGTTTGTACAGTGATGCATGATGGGATGTGCTGCTCTGTGTCACCCAGTCTTCTCATTGTTTATATGTGAAAGTGTGAAACTTTTTCTTTAAGGATTATATGAGCTTACTCCACCAAATATAATTAGACATGTTGGTTATGAGGTGTCAGAGCTCTGTGGCCGTGAGGCCCCCTGCTGTGCTGCAGCTTCTACATCCTGTGAATCTGCTTCAGGGAGTTTGGAGTTGTTTATTCAAAAATCTTGAAGCAACATTTGTTTTCACACTTTATGTCAAATCCTGGTGATGTGTCGTCTGAAAACCTCTCGTACCGTAACGTGGATCGAAGCAAAGTTCAAGTCCCGGACGAGGGAGACGAGGACAAGAGAAAAGCTTCACAATAAAACATCACAGAATCACATCTGCTCCAGATGCTCCATAAAACTTCAAATACTGAGACGTCGCAGTGATTCACCTCCACTTCATCACATCGCTCCAAGCAACATCTTTCAAATGCTGTTTATTTGTGCACATTAGTTATTTAAAAGGTGTCAGCGCTCACACCTTTAGTTATTTCTGCCTTAATAATGTTGTAACGTTTTTCTGGACGTAGTTTGAGTTTCACACGTCTCCTCGCTCTCGGCTCAGAGAGGAAACACATTCCTGCCGGCTGCAGTCAGGCTTCAGATTCACTGCAGGTGAAATCCGGAATGTGTGGACCCTGAACGCAGCGCGGGTGATGTCATTCCCCGCCGAGATCCTGCTGGATGATTAGAGGCTGTGTTTGCACAACAACCGTCACAGAATCACACGACTGCACAAGAGAGCTGCTCTTTCCTGTAGCCGTCACAAACCTGCGGCACAAAGCTACCAACTTTTTACTCTTTTAAAATCCCCCCCAGTGAAGAAGTACAAACAGTGACAGAAGAGTCAGAGGTTTTAACTTGAATATATATAAACTAAACTGCATTAATAAAGTGAAGACCTTTTAGATGATTGCTGAAAATCTATGACTGTGCTGCAGGAGGTGGTGGAGACCAAACATGGAGCTAAAACACTGGACTTAGATTCCTCAGCACATTCAACACAGACGCTCCTGGTGAATGATCGTAGTCTCAAACGTCTCAAACGTCTCAAACGTCTCAAACGTCTCAAACGTCTCAAACCGGATGTGGAACAACGTCACCAACAGAAAGGTGATTTCAATGTTGCTGGCAAAGACAAAGTCGTCAAAGGACAAGCAGCAGAATCAGGTTCGGTGATTCCTAACCTCCAGGCCGTCCTGAGACTCCTAATCCCAGTCTGGGGTTAGTGTGGCCTGAGAATTGAGGATTCAAACCAGCAAACCACATCTGTCTACACAGAAATGTAGGTTTTTTCTGCTCTGTAATTTTACAGTGGTGAACAAATCAGATTCATGTTAAAAATGCTTTCGCCCCTAAACAGCCGAGGACAACTGCTCCTCCTCCTCGTTCTCGTTCGGTTCTGAATGTTAATACGGATGTAAGTAATTAGCTACAGATCAGCATCTCCATCCAGATGAGAACACAAAGACCAAATCTACATCAAATACCAGAGAAGAACTCTGAGGTCTGTTCCATTGGGTCGTGTTCCGAGAAAACTTTTAAATAAAACTTGGTTTTGGTCACGTTGGCTTTTTTATACTTCAGGCTCGTAAAGGTTCAGACAGAAGGTCGTGGCCCGAGCAACATAGTGTTGTATTCTTTTTATTAGATTTATTTGTTTTCTATTCTTTTGATATGTAAAAACATCAAACCATCAATTAGGGTTGAATCAGATTTAGTGCAGCGATAGGCTGGAATAACAGAAAGCGTGTAATGCTTCTTCTTTGCTAGAAGACAGAAGAGGATTTTATCCAGTGAGACCTGTGTGAAACAGACAGTGTCCAGAATGAGGAAGCAGCCAAGTGAAGTGCGACTGTCGGAGCCATGTCGTGATGTTTGTGAATAACATGTATTTGTAATAACGCGGAGCAGCGACAGAAAGCCTCTGCATCTGTAAACTCTTTGCTCGGCTCATATTTGGCTCATTTAGAGAACCACAGGCCTCCTCTGCCGTCTGAAGCCATGAGCTCACAACCCAGCCGCCGGGTTTATATCCCTGTCCTCTCCCTTTGCACGATACAGGGGGATATAATGAGAGAGGCCGAGCATTGTCCTCTCCAAAACAAAACGTCTCGCCTTGCATTGTTGCCGCGTTGCCGTGGAAACACTGCCGGGGCTGCAAGACAGTCGGGAGACAACTGGGTCAAACTGGAGCAGCGCTTTGGGAAGAGGACGAGAAACAGAACAAAAAGATAAGAAGAGTTTGAACTTCACTTTTAATGTCGCACTTTGTTCCTCCTCGGCCGAGGGGAGAAAATCAGAAGCACTAAGAAAGAAGAGGAAGAGCTTGAGAGCTTTGATCCCCTCCTCCTCCTCCTCCTCCTCAGTGTCCACACAGGGGCAGCGCCTCCGTGCACCATATATGGAGGCCGGGATGACATCACCAGCCAGTGGAGTGGTGCTGTTTAGCAGCTTCCACCTTTTTCATTGTCCACTGATGACATGTTTGGAATGTGATGGCTAATTCCCTGCGGAGTGGGGGCCCCTCCTCCCCTGGCTCTGGGATCCCGTGAGGCTCCCAGTAGCAGCAGCATGTGGCTCCTGCTCCGCTCTGAAAACACTCAGACATGGATCAACCCTCCCTGCATCACAACGGGCTGGTAAGTTGAGTTTCTTTGACACGGGAGGAGCAGGCTGTGTTAGGTTCAGTGAAACAGATCCAGTTCTCTTGTTGTGCAGAGACCTTCAGAGTCTGATGTGACCTGAGTGTAACACGAGGAAGAGAAGCAGACTCCTGCAGAGATTAGCTAAACATCCACCAACGGGACATTAACTCACACAGGTTAAAGTCTCAGACGTTTGTTGGCAGCTCTACAGTTCCTCGTGTTATTGCTTCATCCTGTTGGGGGGGTTTTTTTTGCGTTCAAGTTAAAATCTGTGAAAGTGCGGAAATCAACACGTCTATGAGGATTCTGGTGGTTCAGGTCATTCAGACAGGATTTGATCTGTCTTCTCAAAGTGGGTTAGTTTGGTGAGAGATGTGCAGAGTCGAGACCCAGAAGACCGAACATGTGGCTCCTGTAGAACAAGTCCAATTTCATCATCTCAATAAAATCACATTTCAGAAGTATGCGCTCGTGTGCAAACCAGAAACTACATTATTATTTAAAAAGAGATGACGATGAATTTGTAAATGTATTTAAAAAAAAACATCTGGGGATAAGTTTACAAAATCCCTTCCAGACAGAACACGGCGTGAAATTTAGATGTGGCTCCTTTGCAAACAAAGTCCGAGAGGAAGGACGAGTGTTTAAACTTGGCTGCAGTGTGCATGTGTGCACGGTTAGTGGTGTTTGTTGTACTCTCCTGAATGTGAGTCTTCGTGTTCGCACCTTCACAAGCTGGAAAAACTTCTGAATCAACTTTCTTATCATCTGTTAAAAGACATGAATCAAGCTTCTCACCTCGATCATCTGGGGGAGTCCCAGCAGAACTGACTAAATCCCACCAGCTCCACACTCTCTGACCAGCAGCTGTGATTCTTCCCTTTCACTCAAGTTGAGCTCTGTCACAAAGGTTCAGGCCCTGATGTGCTTCTCGTTTGGTTTCTGTCGATCCCTCGTTCGTCCTGTTTAATTCGCTCTGCTCATCAGCGATGTTCCCACCACGTCCTCAGAAATAAAAGAAACTACAGTTGTTGTTTTTTATTTGTTCACCAGATGTGATGTCAAACTCACAACTTTCTCACATGAGGAAATGGGAGTGTTTGAAAATAACGATTCCTTTTCTGTGTCTAATCATTCGTGATTGTGAGCATATTTGTCACATTTTGAAGTGAAATGGATTCCGGATTGATGGCATCTGCACTGAAACAATATTTTCTCTGAAACATGTTTGATATTAACTTTCCGCTCGTTGTTTTCTTCTGTTTGTTTCTTAGACTCAAACGGCTGCTCGAGCAGGAAAAGGCCTACCAGGCTCGTAAGGACAAGGACCACAGCAGGAGGCTGGAGAAGGTCCGAGCGGAGCTGGTGAAGCTCAAGTCCTTTGCCCTGATGTTGGTGGACGAACGGCAGCTGCACATCGAGCAGATCGACCAGCAGAGCCAGAAGACCCAGGACCTCACTCAGAAGCTGCAGGAAAAAGAGCAGCGCTTGGCCACCGTGACTGACGGCGCCAACGAGGAAGGCCAGAAGGTCCTCAAACTGGAGGCCGAGCTGGAGCACAGAGCAGCCAAGTTCACACAGGAGCACGAAGAGATGACCACAAAGCTGGGAAACCAAGAGTCACAAAGCCGACAGCTGAGGCTGAAGCTGGCGGGACTAGCACACAAGATCGAGGAGCTGGAGGAAAGAAACAAAGTGCTGCAGAAATCTGAGGAGGACCTGCAGGAGCTGAGGGAGAAGATCAGCAAAGGGGAGTGTGGCAACTCCTCTCTGATGGCCGAGCTGGAGACTCTGCGGAAGAGAGTGCTGGAGATGGAGGGGAAAGATGAGGAGATCACTAAAACAGAGAGTCAGTGCAGGGAGCTGAGGAAGAGGCTGCAGCAGGAGGAGAACCACAGTGCGGAGCTGAGGCTGGATGTGGATAAACTGCAGAAGAGAATGGTTGAACTGGAGAAACTGGAGGGAGCTTTCAACAAGAGCAAAACTGAGTGTTCCCAGCTTCACACAAACCTGGAGAGAGAGAAACGTGTAGTGAAGGATCTGGCTGCCGAGCTGGAGACAGTGAAAACCCGACTGAAAGAACTGGAAGCATCAGAGTCAAAGTTTGAAAAGACAGAAATGCTCCTCAAAGACGATCTCATGAAGTTGAAATCCTTCACGGTCATTATGGTCGATGAAAGAAAAAACATGGCGGAGAGACTAAGACAGGAAGAACAGAAAAGTGATGATTTGAGTAAGATGTTTAAAGCAGAGCAGGGCAAGGTCACAGAGGTCACAGAGAAGCTGATCGACGAGAGCAAGAAACTTCTCAAATTCAAGACAGAGGTGGAGGTTAAAGTGACACATCTGGCCAAAGAGAAAGATGAGTTGAAAACCAAACTTGCAAGTGAAGAGGAAAAGTGTAGGGAGCTAAATAACAAGCTAAGTGGCATGAAAATAAGAATGGACAGACTGGAGGAGACGGAGAGCGAGATGCAGAGAAAGTGGGCCAACAAGGACAATAACAAGAGTCCAGATGAAGACAACAAAGTCAAAGAGCTCACGCTAGAAATTGAAAGACTTAAGAGCCGGCTCAAACAACTGGAGGTGGTGGAGGGAGATTTAATGAAAACAGAGGACGAGTATGATTTACTGGAGAAGAAATTCAGAACAGAGCAGGACAAAGCAAACACCCTCTCAAAGCTGCTGGAAGAGATGAAAAGTCAGATTGCCAGAAACAAAGCAATAGAGAAAGGCGAGGTCGTGAGTCCCGAGGCTGAGCTGAGAACTCGCTGCAAGATGGAGGAGGCAAGAACCAGGGAGCTGCAGGCGCACGTCCAAGCCCTGAAGGAGAAAATCCACGAACTGATGAACAAGGAGGACCAGCTCTCCCAGCTGCAGGTGGACTATTCTGTCCTGCAGCGGAGGTTCATGGAGGAGGAAGAGAAGAAGAAGAGCATGTTTCAAGAAGTGGACTGTCTCACCAAGGAGCTGGAGTCCACCAAGTGCTACAGCCGGGCACTGAGGCCTGGTATGAACGGCAGGAGGATGGTTGATGTTCCGGTTACATCCACAGCAGTGCAGACAGACCTGGTAGCCAGCGATCCTGCTGAGGACGAGACGACAGCGGGCTTCATCAGAAAGTCCGTCCTTGAGGAAAACCACTTGATGAGCAACCTCAGACAACGAGGTCTCAAGAAGCCAACGGTTCTGGAACGATACCCTCCAGCGTCTGCAGAACTGGGGGCAAGAAAATCCTGGGTACCTTGGATGAAAAAGAAAGAGGCCGTCACGCTCAATCAGACGAGTCCTGCAAGGACCAACGGGTCGTCCTCTCTGCTCTCACCGGAAATTACCATGTCCCCAAAGCCAGGTCAGCCTCTGCATATCCGAGTGACCCCAAACCACGACAACAGCACGGCCACCTTGGAGATCACCAGCCCGAGAGCGGAGGATTTCTTCTCCAGCACCACCATCATCCCAACGCTCGGCCTTCAGAAACCTCGGATCACAATCGTCCCCAAACCCACGACCGTGACGTCAAGGAGCAAAGCCTGTGATGTGATGGGACATCTTGATCGAGCCAAATCTCCAGTAACAATAACCACCATCTCCAGGGCCAAGAGTCCAGAGAAGAGCAACGGCAGCAGCTCAGGACGCCTTCAGTCTCCAGTGTCCATCCTCACCGTCAGCACCACACCTGTGGCAGAAGCATGTGCTTCACCTGAGCCTCACGAAATGACCGCAGGCCGCACCGTGATCAAGATGACCCCCGAGACGCAACCTGGGCCTCCACACGTCAGGAAATACAACGCCAACAGCAACATCATCACAACAGAGGACAATAAGATCCACATCCACCTGGGTCCGCAGTTCAAAAGGCCGTCTGAGGGCAGCAGCAGTCCTGTGCTGACGCTCAGACATCAGGCTTTGAGCTCAGACAGCAAGGAAACATCAACAGGAACAGTTCTCCGCTCCCCACGCCAGACCTCCACGGGAAAGACGAGCAAAATGACGAGCAGCATCACAATCACACCCGTCCACTCAGCAGCTTCCAGACCGACACAATCAGTGGTGAGCACCTCCTCATGTACTCGTCTGTCTTGTTTTCAGACTTGAACTTCAGAAAACAGTATCTCTACATGTTGTGTAGTTAGAGTTTGTGAAGCAGCAGCAGCAGGTTGTCGGGTCCGACTCGTTCACACCAACAGGAACATGTGGGGAACATCCAGGCGAGGGGCGGAGCCTGTAGAGCAGCAGGAGGCCGGACATGACGTATAAACTCTGCTGTGGAAAGATCAGTGTTGTTGTTCACAGCTCATCCACACCGGCGTTCCACACACGTCAGGAACACGTCACAAACACGTCAGAAACATGTCTTGAGTTCAGTGCAGGTCTGAAGCTATATGAATGTTTCGATGCTACGTAGAAAAGCAGCACAGACGCCATATTTACTCTTTTAATGTACAAGCAGAAATGACTGAATCCTACTCTTTTTTTACGTTTCAGTTTCTTCTGAAATGTTTCAAAATGCGTTCAGGTGGCGTGTGCTCCATAGATAGTCCTCTCTCCAGGTATAAACAGCTGATTTATAAGAGTATGATGTCCCTGGTATGAACTAACAATGGAATGATCTCACATGCATTAGATTCTCCTCTACAGGTCTCACATAGACCAACAGACAATTTCCCCCAACTGACAAATATCCTCCTTTTAACCAAACACGGGCACAAAATGATCAGTTTGACCTTTGCACTTCAGAAACTACAGATAAACAGAGAAATATCCCAGAGAGTCCTGCAGCCACCGTTAACACTCACAAAAGGTGTGAATGAACCCAGTGAAATAACAGCTGCAAAGACTTTCTTTCAAAGCCCGTGTCTCATGTTAACCCGCTGTGCACTTTCCAGCCCGGTTCGGAGGTGCAGTCAGCTCGGAGCGCGGCCACACGCATCCCTGTGTCAAAAGGTGTGAAACCCACCAGCAAGGCGCTTCTGGGAGTGTCGACGGTGACCAGGTTGGAGTCGCGGGCCGAGGGCCAGTCGATGAAGATCGAGCTGAGGAAGTCGACCGTGTGCGGAGGCTCTGCCGCAGGAGGCAAGAGCTGAGGCCTGCTGCCATGGCAACGACTCACGATGGAAAAACAGGCCACAACTGGGACTGTGTGTGTGACTTTCACAACAGCTTGTCGTCCTCTGTGATCTGAAACACACGTTTTCAGGACAGAGTTTTAGTTTTGAAGCTTTTCTGTGTCTTTGCATGTGAACGCTCGGTTTTGATTAACTTCGTGTTCTGATCCTCGACTTGTAATCTCATCATCCACATTTTTCACAGCATGTGTTTACCACAGCTTATGGAGGTTTCCAGTCACTGCAGCACTGTGAACAGTTTGTGGAGTTTGTGACAGACACTAAAATAAAATCTATTTATCTTTACGCATCGTAGCTTTTATTCTATGTGTGAGCACGTGTGAGGTTTGAGAGGATGAACCGGGAAATCTCCATCATATCAAAGCCATGAAAACGAATTCTCAGAGCTGACATGTTCCTGAACGCTTCGCCAGATGTTTTCAGGGTCTTTGACAAAACAACTGTCCCATAAATGAAGCTCAACACAAGAGTTCACACATCCAACTTTATATATTGTTGACTAAAGAAACTTTGGGTGTTAACTCAGGAAGTATTTCAAATAAAAAAGGGTTGTCAGTGGGTTTAGAGCGTGATGATTAAGTTTAGATATATCGATGCATATTATTCCTGTAAATCATATTTGATCTTTGCAGCATTACACATTGTATCGTGCGCCCTCTCATGGACAAGTACAAAAATACAGAATGGATCTTTAGAAATCTGAAGCTATTAAACGTGTAAATCATAAAGAGCCTCACACTTAACTTTAAATGTTGTCTCACTACAACCTCTGAGTTAACACTAATCAATAAACCACAATGTCCTGTGGATTGTGTTTTCTGCAACAAGACCAAAATAAATGATTTGCTGTCAACAAACTAATTTGCTTCTAATAACTAGAGAGTTAGAAATTCTGCTGATGTCAGGAAACACGAAGGAGGACGAGGACTGAGAGGTGATTTGGTTAAACAGGAGGGTAAACATGAGGAGAGAATCAGGAGCTGATGCAAAACAAGAGAGTGTTATAGTTGGAGCTGCAGCCCGTTGGCCCGTCAAACCATTTGGATGTTCTCCCTGGGAACAATGTCGGAGGCTGAACCGGATTATTAAAATCACATCTGAGCCTGGTCGTCCTCTGAGGAAACCGCTTGTTCCGTTTGTTTCCTTGATAACAATACTTGGCAAAAAAAGAAAAGAAACTTCAGAAATATCAACAAACTGGAGGCGAACACTGAAATTATGTTTAATATCAACACCACAAACCAGAGCCCGAGATGTCAAGGGCCCGAGTACAAGGATCCTTGTGAAGCAACTGTTACTGCAAGTCACAGAACCACAAAATAACCACAAAGAGACACACAACGATGACAAAAAGGCACAACACCAGCGCCCACTAACAACAAGTCACTAACAGGACGTTTCCTGTTCTGTGACTTCCTCACATCATTTTAAAAAATCTTTCTCACAAACCTTTTGTACATTTGGAGTTTTCTAAAATGTTGTTCTGGTTGTGTATAGTAAAACACTACATGAGAATCCCAGGGGCCCCTCTGACCCTGAACGATTTAGTCCCACGTGTTAATCTGTCCTTAAACGCCCCACACGCCATGTTAATGGTTCGTAAATAAGTTCCAATATTTCCTGCGTCCCCTGAAGGCAGCAGCACCCGACTCCGTGACGTCACCACGCGTTGCGTCCACTGGACTTCCTGGAGGAGCCGCCGCCGCTAGCTCTGTAGCTAACTGTTTAGCTAGCTCTGTGGCTAGCTCTGTAGCTAGCCCCTCGGTCATCAGACATGGACTCAATCAACAAAGACACGTTTAATTAACAACGCTATCACCGCAGTTAGTGAATCAAAGTCCCTTCGCCAGCGAGTCGGGAGCTAACAGGCTAACAGGCTAACGTCATGATGGCGTCCAGCTACAGCGCTAAAGACGAAGATGGACACATCACCGTGACCGGGCCCGGCGGCGGAGCCCTGCGGAGCAAGAAGCCCGAAAACACCGCGTTCAAACAGCAGCGACTCCCGGCGTGGCAGCCCATCCTCACCGCGGGCACCGTGCTGCCGGCCTTCTTCATCATCGGACTCATCTTCATCCCCATCGGCATCGGCCTGTTCGTCACGTCCAACAACATCAGGGAGTTCGAGGTAACTAACTAACCAATTAACTAACTCACTAACCAACTAACTATAACTCATAACACAACATCAGGGAGTTCGAGGTAACTAACTAACTCACTAACCAACTAACTCACTAACTATAACACAACATCAGGGAGTTCGAGGTAACTAACTAACTCACTAACCAACTAACTCACTAACTATAACTCATAACACAACATCAGGGAGTTCGAGGTAACTAACTAACCAATTAACTAACTCACTAACCAACTAACTATAACTCATAACACAACATCAGGGAGTTCGAGGTAACTAACTAACCAATTAACTATAACACAACATCAGGGAGTTCGAGGTACCGTCACAACAACATGCCAACTAACTAACCAATTAACTAACTCACTAACCAACTAACTATAACTCATAACACAACATCAGGGAGTTCGAGGTAACTAACTAACCAATTAACTAACTCACTAACCAACTAACTATAACTCATAACACAACATCAGGGAGTTCGAGGTAACTAACTAACCAATTAACTAACTCACTAACTAACTAACTATAACTCATAACACAACATCAGGGAGTTCGAGGTACCGTCACAACAACATGCCAACTAACTAACCAATTAACTAACCAACTAACTCACTAACTATAACTCATAACACAACATCAGGGAGTTCGAGGTAGCGTCATAGAAGCATGCCAACTAACTAACCAATTAACTAACTCACTAACCAACTAACTATAACACAACATCAGGGAGTTCGAGATACCGTCATAACAACATGCCAATTAACTAACTAACTAACTATAACTCATAATAACTCAACACCAGGGAGTTCGAGGTACCGTCATAGAAACATGCCAACTAACTAACCAATTAACTAACTAACTAATTCACTAACTAACTATAACTCATAATAACACAACATCAGGGAGTTTGAGGTAACATCATAAAACATGTCAGGACAAGTTGTAGAATAAACTCATGACAACTATAACTAACCAACTATAACTCATAATAACCAACTAACTATAAGTCACTCACTTACTATAACTCATAATAACTAAGCAACTATAACTCATAATAACTAACTAACCAACTATAACTCATAATAACTAACCAACTATAACTCATAATAACTAACTATAACTCATAATAACCAACTAAGTATAACTCACTCACTTACTATAACTCATAATAACTAACTAAAACTCATAAGTCCACCAACGACACATTATCAGCTCTCTCCTCTTTGTCTCTCCTCTCTTCTTTCTGCTGTAAATCCGGTTTTAACTATAACTTTGAAAAGTTCTCCATCTAGTTTACATCTGTGTCCCGTGTCTATACCGAGGCAGCTAACTGGTCTGGGTTCTGCCGTCACAGATTGATTACACAGGAGTGGACGCGTCCAGTCCCTGTTTCAGCTGCTCCCAGAACTTCAGCTGGAACAGCACTCAGCCGTGTACCTGCACGATCCCCTTCTACCTGGACCAGCCGTACGAGGTGAGCCGATCACTCAGGATTCCTCTCGTAGAAATACTCACACACTCAGGATTCCTCTTGTAGAAATACTCACACGCTCAGGAGTCCTCTCGTAGAAATACTCACACACTCAGGAGTCCTCTCGTAGAAATACTCACACACTCAGGAGTCCTCTCGTAGAAATACTCACACGCTCAGGATTCCTCTTGTAGAAATACTCACACACTCAGGAGTCCTCTCGTAGAAATACTCACACACTCAGGATTCCTCTCGTAGAAATACTCACACGCTCCAGACTCCTTTGACTTTAATGCTTTTCTCTTCATCGACAGAATAACGTCTTCATGTATTATGGCCTCTCCAACTTCTACCAAAACCACCGTCGCTACGTCAAGTCCAGAGACGACAGCCAGCTGAACGGACACTTGGGGTCCCTCAAGGTACGACATGTTCCACAGTGACGGAGGCTTTTTAAACCTGCTTCTGTTCATTCAGGGGACAACTTGTCCAAAGAGGCTTTTTAAAGCTCTCAGTGCTGTTTACTGCTAAAGAGCGAGAGGGAATTCATTCCTGCAGCATCGAACCTCCTCCATCTGTTCCACAAACCTGTCCTTTTATCAAAGTCTCCGTCTCGTCCACAGCAGCCCAGTAAGGAGTGTGAGCCATACGCTAAACATGAAAACAAGCCAATAGCACCGTGTGGGGCCATCGCCAACAGCATGTTCAACGGTGAGCCCCTCCCCTTCTCTGTCCACTAAAAACTGTCTTCATCTGCAGATTTATGTCTAATAGTCGTCTTTACGTCTCCTGCAGACACGTTGGAGCTGTTTTACAACGACCCCAACGGCACAAAGGTTCCGATTCCTCTCAGAGCGACAGGAATCGCTTGGTGGACGGACAAACATGTGAAGTTCGGGAACCCCGGAGACAACCTCAACCTGACGGCGGTTTTCCAAGGTATCAGCTCCTCGGTGTCTCAGAGAAGATGAGACTCAACCCTCTCAGTCTTCAGTTGGAGTCAGTGGCTGAGGTTCACCCACAGTGTTGAGAAAGAAACCATCACATTCTTGGTTTTGGTCTTTTTAATGGAATTTGTTAACAATAACAAAAATGTAGAATCCTGCCAGATCTTAAACCGACCCACAGAGATGTCATTCGTCTGGATTTACTCTAACGTTTCACACCATCTCGCCCTCGGTGCCTATAAATAACAAAAACTGAGATGTCAAAACCTGTTTTAAAATGTTTATTTTTCAATGAGTCCTCAGCTTTAGACAGCTTCTCCCAGAAGTAGCAGGAAGTGGGTCTGTAAACACATGTCAGTGTGTATGACGACTAAAACTTAAACAAGTTTTAAAACACAGCTCGACATAAGTGAGGAGACAAAACAGATGACAGGAGAGAAATTTGAGTTCACAAAATATCATCAGGATCGAATCACTGAGCAATAAACAATTATTCTATTTAAACGCTGCTGATGTTTCCTTCTAACTCAGGAACAACGAAGCCGGTAAACTGGCGCAAGCCCGTCTATGAGCTGGACACCGACCAGCTGAACAACGGCTTCATCAACGAGGACTTCATCGTGTGGATGCGGACCGCCGCTCTGCCGACCTTCCGCAAGCTCTACCGCATCATCAACAGGAAGGACAACATGGTTCCCACTCTGCTCCGAGGAAACTACTCTCTGGAGGTCGTCTATAGTATCCTTGATGTGACGCAGCACAAAGCATTTCATGACTCAGCAGGTTTATACAGATATACGCTTAGAGGAAGATCAGCTAAACTTATGAATCCATTATTTATACATTTTCCTCTCGATCTCTAGTTTCACCTCTTCCTTACAGCTGATGTCCATTTGGAGTCAAACAGACAGTCAAGTGCTGTCGCTGTGCTCATTTTAAACTGTGAACACTGTTAAACGTTTCCATCTTTAACCCGATGAACCCAGATTATCCTGTTCGCAGCTTCGAAGGCAGGAAGCGAATGATCCTGAGCACCATCTCCTGGATGGGAGGAAAGAACCCGTTCCTGGGCATCGCCTACATCACCGTGGGCTCCGTCTGCTTCTTCCTGGGCGTCGTTCTGCTCATCATCCACCACAAATACGGGAATCGCAACAACAGCGCTGACATCTCCAACTGAGGCCCCCGCCCCCCCCGCCCCCCCCCCACGCCCCACGCAGCTCATGTGATCATGTGACACGTCCATCCTGGTAAACGTTCATGTGGTGACCAGAATATCAGCAGCTGCAGTCGGCATCTAGTAACTTTCTTTGTCCACTATGTTCCATCGTAAAAAATGAAAATATGTCAACGAGTCACACTATCTGCTGCTTTTAGAGTAAAATATATAAAATGGGATTTCACATTTAGGTTTGTAAAGACTTGAATGAATTCAAGATTAAATAAAACAACTTCATTCGGGATTATTTTGGGATTCGCACGTAAACGGTGGAAAATAGCTGCAGTACTGTGTCGTGTGTTTAGTTGTTATTGAAATGGAGCTTTAACCACCTGAAGAGTTAAACGTCTACAGTTACAATACAAGAGGTCAACATTCTGGGGGAAATGCACCTGTTAGATGAGAAGATGGATATTGAACATGATATTTCATGTACTCAGATTAATGGTTCTGTTACTTTACTGTGTCGCTCGCCCTCGGCTCAACACGAAACACTGACCGGAACAAAAAGTGAGATAGTGCATCTAAAGATTCATTGAAAGATTATTGGAAACAGATTTATGTATTTGCCGGTTTTTTTTTTTTCTTCTGTGATATTAAATTCTTTGGATTTCAGAACAAAGAAGGATAATCAGTAATGAGAATATGTATCTGTTGTCTACAGACGACACAATAAGAGGATTTACATTTAGTATCTGACTATTTCATTCATTTAGACATTTTAAAAGTTGATACTAATTTTGACTTCTTTCAGCCAAAGGACAAATCAAATGTAATATTGTCCCACAAGAATTATATCCTGGCATCAGAGGGCGTCTTATTGACCGGTCGCTATCGTAATGTAAATTCATTTCAAGCCCAAAACGTGTCCTCAAATCTCAGTGAAAAGAAATTCTGCCCATGAACTTTGAGTGTGAAAGTTTTCCGGTAACTTTGCAGACCGTCAGCTCACTGAAGAGCTTGTTGTTGCTTACTCCTGAGCTGCATGCTGGGATGTGACCATCGAGCTGCATGCTGGGATGTGACCATCGAGCTGCATGCTGGGATGTGACCATCGAGCTGCATGCTGGGATGTGACCATCGAGCTGCATGCTGGGATGTGACCATCGAGCTGCATGCTGGGATGTGACCATCGAGCTGGAGCCGCTCGTCTTTGTGCCTCGTTTCATCCGTCGTCCTGCTTCTAAACTAACATTGAGCCTTTGTCCAGTAAACACGTGCTGAGCGAGCCTCGGCCTCGGAGGGAGCTGTTGGGAATCTGGGAGCTGTACTAAAATGTTTTCTTGTTTTTTGTATTTATTTTAAGAATGTGAAGAGATGTTTGCGTTGTGAAGCCAGTACTTGCACGTCAGACCTCAGGGGTTTTGAATCGAAAGTGATTTTAAAGTTTGCTGCCTTGATGCGAGGAACAGAAAAATGCACATGAGCACGCTGTCGTTGCTTCATTCTTCGTCGTTTACACGTAAAACAATAATGCAGCATGAGGAAATACATGTGATTAAATGTTTCGGTGTTGTCACTCAACATTTACACGACAGTCGAGTAGTTTAACAGCTGAATATGAACCAAACACATTAAACCTGTCAAATAGAAGCTGCATGTGAACGTGTGCTGAGTAAAGATGTTTATTTTGTGATTCTGAGACGCACTCGATTTTCTTTTGATACTTCATCTGTTGTGTTGTTGCTCTAAAGGAATAAATTTGTCATATGGATAAAAACAGTTTGCTCTTTCCTTTGTTTTACTCAGATATTCCCTCACTCAAATGTTTGAATAAATTAAATTTGACAAAGATTTGTATTATATATGGTGCATAATATTATATATCATAGGATTATATATATGGAGCATAGGATTTTTTTTGCTGTTAATATATAGGGGAAATTATTAACTTTAATTGAATTGTGTGGTGACTGAGTCCGAGTGCAGTTGGTGTTTCCGCCTGCAGGGGGCAGCAGACGGCACAGCCCGGAAGTCCCCCTGTGCAGAAGAAGACGAGGCGGCAGAAGGCGGAAGTGCAGAGTTCCGGTGTCCTTGCGCGACAGAAGATGTTCAGACACGTTCTTGTGAGTCTGTTTTTAATCTTCACGGTTTCTTCTGTTTCTCTGACTCTGAACCGTCGAGTCTGATTCGTGTTCTGCCGACGAGCGGCGCGGGAGACCAGGCGGTGACGGGCAGCGGCTCCCGGGTTATTAGAGGTCAACGTGGAGGCGTTAGGACACCGCTAGCATTAGCTTAGCTTCAGCTTCTCTCCCGCTACGTAGACGCTTCCTGTCTTTTAGAAACTCTGCTAGTTTCATTAAAGTGTTTCTCCTTGTCCTGCTGACCGAGCTAACCCTGCTGACCGAGCTAACCCTGCTGACCGAGCTAAACGAGCTAACCGTGCTAACTGCTTGTCCCCAGGCTTTGCGGCAGGTGGCCCGGCGGAGCTTCTCCAGCTCCACCCGCCGGGAGATGAAGAACTCGGTCCCCGAGAAGCAGAAGATCTTTCAGGTCAGAGCTCCGTGCAGCACCCCGGTACACGAGCCGGTGACCGGAGGGAAGAGACAGAGAATAACGAGTCTTAACTTCCACCTTCAAACCTCAGATACACGAGCAGAACAAGCCCTGAGGGTCATTAGCATCATAATCATAATCATAATCATAATGTGAGTTTAGTGTAACCAGCTCAGTCTGTGGTTCAGCACTGACCTCAGTTAATAACTTTATTTTACAGCACTCACAGAACCAAGGTTACAAAGTGCTCGGCTGAAAATGAATAAACTAAAATATAGGATATTAAATTCTAATTCAGTTTTAAGACCGAATCAAACGACCTGATAAATGTTGGCTCAGTATTTAGAACATTACTTTAAACTTGAAGTTATGTATCTGTCCAGCCGATGTGATCCTCTCGCATATCTGTGTTTAATATGACATCATATTAAACCTGTGTTGAACTGTATAGAGGTTGATTGTATTATAGTGTGTGTGGTGACAGGCTGATTATCCTGACTGCTCAACAAGTCCAAACAGCAGCACAGATTCATAACATCTGGAATCTGGTGTAACCTCCAGGTATAACCCATTCAAACCTGCTGTGGCTCAACGCTCTGCTACGTTATATTGAAACTTTGTCTTGGTTTGTGTATTTCATGTGTTGAGTGGCACCAGCTGCATTAAGAACCACAATAAAAGACATAAGACTTTAAAGACACGATGAATAATAAAGTGAGAATTTTAAAACAGCAGAAGACGAAACGTTTCGTGACCTTTTCACTTGAACAAGGTCACGGAGCAAATTGAGAAAAAGAAAATCAGGTCAAACATAAAACAGTGAATTTGATGTTGGGTTCGGTCTTTTTCCAGTTTTATAACCTGATATTCACGGTGCTGTAATGTCAGCTGTTGCTCCTCTAAAGTTTCTGTCCTGTGTCTCTCCTGCAGGAGGACAACGGGCTGCCGGTTCATCTGAAAGGAGGCACCAGTGACGCTCTGCTGTACAGAGCAACGATGACACTCACTGTGTTGGGTGAGAAGAACTTCTTTCTATCTGATTTTAGATGTTTCACCACATGAGCAAGAAGCAGCTAGAATAACATTAAAAATCACTTTTCATCCAACAACAGAAACGCTGACATCAGAGCAGTTTCAGTGTCATTTACCTGAATCACTGTTTTCATTTCACAATCGCTGTGTCAGAGCAGAGTTCGGTTTCACGATGATCGGAGAAATGTCTTGGTTTTAAAACACATCATGTCCGTCAACCTGCTTCCATTGTGTTTCTGTCTGTCGCGCTGGCTTTGGTGCCGGAAGACGACGTCTCTGCTCTCAATCCTGACGTCAAAGCTTTAAATTATTCATCACCCATCAGAGCAGGCGTCAGAATACAGCAGCAGATATGATGTATAATATTATATTTATATAAGCTGCTGCAAAAAGTTGGACACGTGGGTCGTGATTTAGACAAAGTTCAGCTTCTATCTGCTCCGTCACTGGAACATCAGAGAAAACCTGTGACTCGACAAAGACGACGAGGAAACTGTCTGATGAATCTAAACATCCTGTCTGGTGAATCCTGTGTCCCTGTGGTAACTGTCCATTTATCTAATATATTTAGAAAACCCTCGTTATTATCACGTCAGTTTGATGACTCATCTGATCAGGAAGCTCGCTGTAGTTTTTAACTTCCTCTCTGTGTCTGTACGTTTTGACGGAGCACAGTGATCTGTCCCTCGACGACAGAAGGCCGGCTGTCGTCATGACTACACTGTGTTTCCTCTGCTGGGAAACGCGTGTTTGACTTGAGAATTTAAAACGTCACGTCTTTCTAACCGACCTCGTTTTCTTTCAGGAACTGGGTTTGTCCTGTACGAGCTGTGGAAGGCAGCCGTCCCTCAGAAGAAGTAGTGACTCCACTGTCTTAAGAACCGGCCTGTCGCTCTATATTGTATTTAAAAATGTAAAAACAACAAATGCAAAGATGCTCCTCCTCATGTGTGGGGCCACACGTTTCCAGATGTGGTGGGATATTGTTTCATGTTCATGGGATCAATATTTATTTCTTGTACTCTATCTCTGATGACTTGTGGATCAATAAAAAAATTCTCATGACCAAAACTGGATTATGTCTCTTTAATTTGATTTAATTTTAAATGTGGTGAAATTCACGTGTAAAAATGGTTAATAGTCATGAAATATGTGGCCGTTCTTGTAGAAATGATTTTTGTGTGTAAAGAATTATGAATCTGTCTCATCCTTTTCTGTTTAATCCGATTGTAAATGTGTGAAAGAACACTGATCAAATGTGTGTAGAAACAACTTAGATTTTACAAGTGTACTGATATTTATTCAGAAAAAACTGCAAAATACAAACGTGAATATCTCAACACACAAACAAATCCTGGTCAACTTTCCACTGGGACCGTTTCTCCAGTAGAAAGTTCTGCTAGAGAAAACTTAACTAATGTGAATGAACTATGAATATTGTACGGATCCTTTAAGTTTCTGAGGGATTCGTGAGAGTGTGTAAATAAAAGTCCCACAGAGGCTTCAGGTTCCTGTCCTCAGCAGGTTTTATTCAAACCACTTTCTGTTGTAGAGAAAAGTTCAGATGAAAAGTCTCTGCTGTGTTTTTCTGTGTGAATGTTCAAGTCTTAGTCACTGGAGGGCGACGTTTACAAAGAAACCAGCCCCTCGGCGTCGGCCCTGAATTCTCCAGAGTGCCCAAGCATCTGAAACACGTCCGGATGTTAACACATGAAATTACATCCTGTCATTAGTTCTGCTGCTCAGAACCAAACACATTTAGATGTAGTCAGATTCCTCCTGTTAATCTTCTCCCTGGTGTGTTGGGTGGGTTCTGGTTCAGGGTGTGTTGGGTGGGTTCTGGGTCAGGGTGTGTTGGGTGGGTTCTGGTTCAGGGTGTGTTGGGTGGGTTCTGGTTCAGGGTGTGTTGGGTGGGTTCTGGTTCAGGGTGTGTTGGGTGGGTTCTGGTTCAGAGTGTGTTGGGTGGGTTCTGGTTCAGGGTGTGTTGGGTGGGTTCTGGGTCAGGGTGTGTTGGGTGGGTTCTGGTTCAGGGTGTGAGAGGAGAAACCCTCAGGCCGGTTCTTCTCTCAGTTCAGATCATTTAACTCTTAAAAGTAACCAGATGATCCGCAGCTTCTCGTTCACGCTGAGAAATGAAACCCGACACAGACCCAGGACTGGGGAAGAAAACAGGCCTCTGATTGGACGGTTCCCAAACCTGCCAAACAAAACACTAAATATTAAATGGATGATTTTGTGTAGTTACGTAAAATGTATTTGATAACAGCAGGTCTTTTAAAAAGCACCAGGGGGCGCCAAGTGCTCTGAGAATGTTCCTATTCATGCTTTTCTAAAAATGCTGGTTTTAAGTTTGCGAAGAGTTGAATTATGTAGCTATGGCAACAAATTTTGAATCATGACCAACAACATGTTTGGTGGACGACTCGGAATTTTGTGGGATTTTGAAAAATGTAAACCAAAGTTGGATTTATCAAAGAGCTGATCTTTGTTGGTGAGCCACTAAAGATTCGACCTTTTGTTTGTGTGGTGGTTTATCAGGTTTGGAGACAAATTGTGGGATAAATGTTTGGATGACGTAGAAATGTACGATTACGCTGTAATGCTTTAGAACAATAAGAAGTTTGTCTAACACAAGTCGAGAGTTTGTGAAGAGAAGACATCTGATCGTCATGAGAACATCACAGTGGATTTAGAAATGATTATGCACTTGTAACTTCATACAAGAAATATTTGGGTGGATGAAAGTTCCAGAAACATGTAAACGCCACCAGATATAAGATTCCAACCACCCACACGTTTACTTTGAGGAATCCGGGCATGTGGGGGAGCGTAGGACCTCTGATGATGTAATGTTTGATGGATGTGGGATGTTGGTTCAAACATTAGAGAAGCTGGAGACTGGAAAAAGTGGAAAATGTTAAATAAATGTTGAGGTTGTGATGACAAGATCGGCAAATTTACACTGTGTACAAAAAGATAGATTATTGGGATCCTTAACCCGATTATTATGGGTTATGGTTATTTTTAGTTCCTGTCTGAATGAACTCTGTGATTTGAATACGTGATTATAATTAACTGGTGTCTTGTCCACTTTCATGAAAGGACCCCAGAACCCTCAGGTCCGCCCCTGGAAACTGGAGGATGCATGAAAAGGGGAAAGACTGACTTGAGGTTAACTTTCCTCGACTGTGTAATATTTTCCCGTTGATTCACAGAATGAAAAAGGGGTAAAAAGCTCAGACAGTTTCCCTCCAGTCGTCCCCCTCTTCCCGAAAAGCAGACCTGCGCTGCTGGCTCTTTGCGGCCGAGACGCAGAGAAGTTCCTCCATCACCGGAAAGGAATGTAGAAAAGTATGTAGCCTAAAAGTTTCCGAGTGTTGTGTGTGTGTGCGTGCACCTCCCTGTGTGTGTGTGTGTCTCCCTGCTCTTCTCAGACGTGGTTACACATCCTTTTCTCTGGCTGGATGTCGTCAGAGCTGGGAGCTGCCCCCCCTGTTAAGAAGCGGATTGTGTGGACGGAGCTTCCCACTTGGAAAGAGACTCACCGACGCGTCTGGGCACCAGAACCCCGCAGAGCTGCCTGACTTCCCCACCGGACCACCTCTCCCTCTGGCTGGGGTCTGCTGCAGAGATCTAATCTGTCTGTCCTCGCCTTTTAGAACCGAACCAAAGAATTCCTCCAGTCTCCTCTAGGTCAGTGATGCTTGGTTTTCTGCAGTTTTGAGAGAATTATTTGAGCTCCAGACGCAGTTAGTGAGTTTAATTAATTAGAGGGATAGTTTCTGTTGTCTTAATTATCTCAGTCGTCCCAGTAAAGCACATTTTATTCGGAATATTCCCAGAGACGTGTGGACTATTTCTTGCTTTGCGCTGCGTAATTGCGCACAGTGCCAGAGGTGGATGCTCGTGCATGTCGAGCTGTGGAAAGACTTTGTGAATCTCTTCAGGGGAAACATTAGATTCTGGATTGGACCTTTGTCAGTGTCATTTGAATCCAACGCAGAGAGAAGGCACATCTGTCTGCAGCGGGGTTTCCATTCACTTTACGCGGATTGATCGGTTGTTGGTTGTGTGCGTTGTTAAGTTTTGGATTTTTTGACTTTCA
Organism: Hippoglossus hippoglossus; assembly: GCF_009819705.1. NCBI lineage: Eukaryota > Metazoa > Chordata > Actinopteri > Pleuronectiformes > Pleuronectidae > Hippoglossus > Hippoglossus hippoglossus. The sequence goes on from NC_047174.1 coordinate 985,635, forward strand.
TCCATGTTAAATCTATAATGTATTTCTTTTTTTTGCAGCAGTTTTAGAATTGTGGGAATATGTATTTTTAGCCACGTTGTCTGGTCCCTGTGACGTTAGATCAGTGAAGGAGCCTCGGGGTCCCCCCCCCCCCCAGGTTTGTGTAGAGTCCCCGTGGAGCCCCGGTGCCGGTGCCGGTCTCACTCTCTCTCCCCTTCGTTCCTCTCGCAGCCTCATCCATGCGCTGCTGAGCCAGAGGAGCTGAAGATGAAGAGCAGGTTGTCTCTGGCGGTGGCGGCCGTCCTGCTGCTGCTGCTGTCCTCCTCCTCCTCCCAGGCCCAGGACACAGGTAAAGCCTCACCCTCCTCTTCCTCACTGTGATCCAACACATCTGACCTCTGCTCCTCTCACCGCTTCTCTCTGTCTGCAACGTGTAGCTGCACATTTAGCCCGAATAAAAGAAATCACATAGCAAACGTGTGTGTTGGTGAATTGATTTGTTTTAACTGATTTTTGTCTTTTCAGCCTCAGTTTAACTTTTGATTTATTCCAGTTTCCAGCAGGAATTCACAGGATTTCTTCGTGTCTGACCCAGTATCATTTTCTATATAAACAGCATGAATGCAACTTGCTCACGGTGGTGATGTAGCTGAGGTTTAATGAAGTTTGAGAAAGAAAAAAACAGATATATTGTTAGAAAATGCTGCTTTAAAGCAAATAATTATGTTAAACTATCTTAAACGATTCTTTAGTGAATGAGATGTAAGAAAACCCTTTAGCTGCTGCTGTGTACCATGTGACCCTGTAGAGCCAGACATCCTGTAAATGTCCCTGAGCCTCAGACATGTAGTTCGACCCTTCTTACACCAGGAGGCGCCCTTGCTCAAAACCACCTCTGTCTTTCTGGAGCCTCCAGTTTCTGAAAAAGAGCAAAACCCAGCCGGCACCAGGCCAAGTTTCCTCCCCCCGTCTTTCCTCCCGATGGAACGGAAAGACTAAATATGAGTTTCATATTATTTTCCAGAGGTTACGACGGGAGAGAATCTGCCTCTGGATTTTCTCTCAGAATAAAGTTTTAAAAAGTGTCAGTGTAGTAAAAACTGATTGTCCCTCCAGGAGAGTTTCTAACCTCCTGTGACCCCCCCCCCAGCAGGGGCCCCCGCTGCCTCTCCAGGGGCCACATCAGCGTTGTAACGTTGTGTCGTATATATTCTGAACCGGGTGGAGTAGTTAAACATGTCGGGGCCGGAGCTGAAGCCTCAAACGCCTTGAAGATGAAAACACTCGGCGCAGGAAGAGCTCGACTCTAAACTGTGACACGTGAGGCGACAAATAAAAAGCAGCTTTTAGAGCAGAAGACGAGACGTTCACACAAAGGCAGAAAGGTCTGTGGGCGTTTTCCTCTGGATTCAGAGCTGCAGGTTTTTCTTTGAGGTAGTGTTGCTTTGGAAACTGAAGCAGCAGCCGCGGCCTTGATATGATTCACCAGGTTGGTGCTCCCTACATTTTTGACGTCCTGTCCCACTTCTCAGTCAAGCCTTGACCCAGAGTCGGGGCTTCACGACAATATTTTACTGCGATATTCTTCACTCACAATAACGGCTGGTTGGTGGTGATCTAGAGACAAGAATCTTTAACCTGTAGCTAGAATCGACTGTGATATGATTTACGTTCTGTTTCCTGTTTGATTTAGTAATTTTACACGATAACGTTCCTCCAGCATGAAGCGATTAACGTGTTTGCTCAGGTTTAATGATTTAAAGAAAAGTGTAGCACATCCAGACCAGAGGAGGGCGCTCTGACTGGATTACAGCATGATGTATAGCAAGCCAGTTTGTGCTAATGGAAATGTTTATATCTTTATTATTACTTTAAAGCTACTTTAACTTGTATGAACATAGACATTTCACCTATTATCTATTTATTTGAAGTTCTTATGAAGTTATTCTAGTGAGTATATACGGAAGCATTAAAAACAACCGGTGCGTTGCAGCGAGCTAGAGTTTCATGTTCACGCTCTGTGGTATTTTGTATTAGTCTTTAATCTTTTATTCCACCCCAACCTGAAGAATATCATTTTAAAATATTTATTTAGAAATAATCTCTGGTCCCTTGTGTACATGGACACTTTTTGTCCGTTACTCCAAGTTGTTAAAACCAACTTTTCATGTACACGTGCATGAACCTCTAGTCGGGGATCACGATTCCAAACCTGGATCTGTGTGAACTTTGACCTGTTTGTTGGTTAACGTCACAAAAACCAGTGGTTCTTCAAACTGTGGCCCAGATCCTGAAATCTAGAGGATCAGTGTTTCAACTGGGTTGTGAATTTTGGACAAAAAGTTTCAGTAATGATTCAAAGTTTAAAAGTTGGATCTGGATCAGTTTCAGAACCTCTGGTGCACATTACTGGTCAACGTAAACAGGAAAAGACGTACACGTGTTGTAACCGACATGCGTATTCTTTTATGAGGTTTGCAATGGAGACGATGGCGGCGATCACTCGGCTCTTTATCCATTGTATAATCAATACTGGAGTTTTATCAGATTTCTGTGGTTTGTGTTTGTTTGTCAATTCAACATCGTGAGTTGGATTGAGGTCATGGACGTCCGGTGTCGGCCAGTCCATGTTTCACTTTGTCCACAGGGTGGGAAACCTTTTCATTTTCATAAGAGGCTGGTGATTCCCCAAATTTAAAAAAGAATCTTCCACTGAATCACCAGCCAAAAAACATTTTTGGTTCAAACCTCCAGAGTACGGAAGCAAAGAAAAGCCCAAACCACATTTTACAGGCAGCTACTTGTGAAAGTTCACACTTTGTAATTTTAAAACCATTGATCAGAATGGATCTGGTTTTAATCCCATTTTTGAAACTCCCAGAGAGTCATTTCAATTTTTCAGAGAAAAAAAACACTAATCTTTCCAATATTTATACAACTGGTCCCTTTTGAATCTGAAAATAAAAATTCAGACAGCCTTGGATCACATGACTGATAAAACGTCCCCTTATTGGACAAATCTGATCAGTTCCATCTTCCATTTAGAATTTTGATGTCTTTTATAGAAACAAATCCAAATTTAGCAATCTGATATTTTGACTTTTTACTTCCAAAATATATTAATTAGAGTTTTTTTTAAATCCTTCCCCAGTATTTACAGCTCAATACCAAATAGCAGTAGTTCTGAGCAGCCTTTGCTGGTTTCTCTTCCCGCCTTGTTTGTTGTTGTGTCTCGTTCTAGGATCTAACGTTGTGTGTTTGTTGTCTTGAGTCGTTCACTGTGGTCGACTCCGGCCGTGCACACTCAAACTGAAGTCATTTTTTATGTCTCCAAAATGGCTTCTCTAACATCTGTAGGCTGTGTCGTGTCGTTTGCTCCAACAGTGAACTTGTCGTACTTCACCCTGAAGTGTTGACTGTTGGGGACATCCTGCTTCCATTTGGATACATGCACCGTGCCGCGCTGCAGGACTAACTGTGGGGATGTTTTCTGTTCGCAGTCGACCCTCCGTCAGATTTGAGGTTTAAGATTTTAAACGAGAACACGGTGCAGATGATCTGGAGCAGACCCGGGTCCAGGATACAGGGCTACAGAATACAAGTGACCTCGGACACAGGTGGGTGCTCGTCACAGCTGAGCCGTGACCTTCGGCTGCCCCCTGCAGTTACCTCCTCTCGTTAGCGTCGGGCCGATCACGGATTGATTAAAGTAATCGTGGGCTTGATGTGCTGCCGTTCACTAACATGGAGGAGGGACTGAGCAGCTGGAAACAGTCGTAGGAACCATTAGCTGCGTCACATCTCTGTTGGGAAAAGACCTTCTACTGTTTCAAACTGGGCCGGAACACGGAAAGTTTAGATTTATGCATCTGTTAGCTAAGATATATTAATTCAACAACTACCTTTTGTAATCGCCTCGTAAAGTTTAACAAAAGTAGCTCATAAACAGAACTCACGTTTCAGCTTTCATGTTTTAAATCAATAACCACCAGGTGTGACTGTGTTCAGCTCGTTAACCTAGCTAGCTAACTGACACAACTAACGTTAGCATGCACATTTGAATTCAGTACCTAGTTGTGACTGCTTGGTACAGTTATTTAACCAAACTAGCGACTAGCAGCACTGATGCTAGCTTTCATTTTTTAATTCAGTACCGATACGATTTAGTGGTTTAATACTCGTGCTAGCTAACTGACAGAACTGAACTAGCAGGTAACTTAGCAAACTAGCTAAGTGAAGAAGCTATCATTAGCGTGCTAAATAAATATAAGTCCATGATGTGAAATTGTGATTGCACACGATTTAAAAAGCTGTTTAATAATTCCGTTAACTGACATTTCACAAAAAAACAAAATATAACTCAAATAACAAAATATCCAAAAATATGAGGCTAAATGATCAAATAAGCGTGGTTAGTCTCGTTTAAGTTGAGGATTCTATTGATAACGTTAGGTATTTATTTATTTATTTTTCCTTAAAACCACAACATAATTCTGAATTATTAATATATCGTAGAAGAAGTGGGTTTAAATGGACCCTGATAATCCTGTAAACCAACACAACAGGGAAATGAAGTCCACACGTCTTTGTGTCCGTTAAACAACGCTGAGCATTTCAAGTTGTAACATTTGAGGTAAATGATGAATTGACTTCATGGAAGGTTTGAAGGTATTTGAGGTTAAAACCATGTGTTTTATAGTAATTCGTAGTAATGCGGAAAGTTTTCATCAGATTTAATCAAAGTGTTGTGTGTTTACACGGATCTTCCAGTCCTCGGGTCAATAGTCTGAATAAGGTTTCGTCTGATGCCCTGTTCTGACTCTTGGAGAAATGAAGTAATGCAATATTTTCCTAATGGCTTCCCTCTGACTGTGTGCATTCTTGTAGAAGAACCAAGGAAAGAATTTACGCTGCCTGCATCTGCGACTAAGACCTCCATCCCAAACCTGAGTCCAGATGTGGATTATGTTGTAACGATAGCAGCGTACGCCGGATCGGAGGAGAGTCTGCCCATCTCCGGCCAGATCACACGTGAGTCACCATGTCCCTGAGTGTTCAGCTCCAAACATCCAGTTAAATCCCAGTAAAGTTGGTCTGCAGCTGGTCTGTCGCCATGGTGACCGTCCACTTCGGTGTGAAAGCCAAACACCTGAACACCTCCTGTGAGGGAGGACATACGAGGAACATCTATAGATCAGACATATTCAGATCTGTTACTTTGTCCAACCTGGACGTTTCTTTATTTAGATTTGATATTGAACTTCAGGATGAGAAATGTATTTATTTATTCAAATCAACATGAGGCTGAGAAAGCAGTTTTAACACAGGTTCATATTAAGAAGCACTTTTTGGGGTCGATTGTAAGATTTGGGATTCGTGTGTCACGTAGAAACAGCTGTGAGCAACAGTTTTACCAAAGCCCCTGTGAGCCAGCCTTTGAACAGTGCCAGAGTTTGAAAGCGGTCGACTGGAAGCCTGACGAGACAGATTTCAGTAACTCCGCGGCAGGGAGCCAATCAGGACACAGTCCAGCTGTGAAGTGTTTCCTGTGGTCTGAGACCGTGTGTGGACAAAAAACCCCATTGTTTTAGACTCACGCAGTAAAACTTAATCAAATCTAAAGTAGCTGTACGACTTATTTTAGATGGTTTTGTTTACCAAAAAGGAAAAATAGGGATTTTATGCCAACACAGACGAGAAGTCTTTAAACTCTGACATCTGGATAAACTCCACGATCACGATCATGTAACGGCACCAGAGAAGTTATGAAATGCTCCTAGTGGAGATATCTTTTTCTTAACTGGTATTTTGAAGATTAACCTCAACATTTAAAGCAATAATGAATTTTAAGATACATTGTTTGACACTCAGGAACTTTATTGTCCACAGTGTGTAATATTGTTCTTGGCTTGATTTATGGTCTATTTGACTGTAAGTGATCATAATTCACGAAATGAACATCAGCTGTATTGAAGGACACTTGAAACTAGAGACTGAGTCAGGTCTTCACTGAAACCATGGCAGCAGTTTGATGGGGACGTCTTCCTGGCACCGCCGCTGATGATCTGACAAACCCTCTGAGAAATCTGTTAGAAAGACATCAACCCATTAGTTCCATGTGGGAACTCGTTCTGCATGCTCGGCGCATCTCTGAGGTGGAAACGCTGCGGAGCAAATCTCACGCATGGAAACACACAAACAAAAGACCAGTCTGGTTCCAAGTTGAGAGGTCTAATATTTGTTGAAGTAAAACAGGGACAGTTTCTGACAGAAAACGGTTCATAATATCCCATTATATGAGCATTCGGGGGGTTTCTGAGGACACAGATTAACCAGATTGTCTCTGAGTTTTGTAATTACATGTTTTATTGTCTTTCAGTCGAGTCCGGTGGCAGAGGTCCATCCAGGAAGCCAGAGCCTTCAGAATCAGTCAGTAAGTCATTGATCTCATCCAATCATTTATCTTAAACCTTAATTTGACTAAGGTTTTCACTTCCTAACCTCTTCGACATTTCCACTTCTTGTTCCTGAGTTTTCTCCGTCACTGCTGGGCGGCGTCCATCAGCCTGAGCTCAGCAGCGAAGGGAGGCTCCGACCACACAACACACAAATCAAAATTAGGCCCCCATAAATCTCTGAAGTATTCGGTCATCGGCTTGGTCCCCTGCCGGCCAATTATGCCAGTGCTAAGGAAGCTGCTCACACTCACTGGGGGGGGTCGTAGGTGGGTCGGGGAGCCGCTGTTGTAGTTGGGGGGGGGGGAGCGGAGCGGAGCCCAGCCCTGAAGTGCTGAGGGAAGTGGAAACCATTACAGATGCTGATTTACAAGAGTTCTGCTGCTGCCGCCCTGGCTCCGTTCGGCACGGGATGACGAGCTTGTGCTGAATTTTCCTTCTTTTCATGGGAGGAAAGTCAGAAGAAAAGTCCCAGAAAGCAGCAAAGAGACTCTTCTACTTCCACCTCCACCGGTGGAAGGATTCAGACATGGTGGTTGACGGGTTTTACACTCAACAGGTTCATTTGGGCGTTGGTCAAACAGTCATCTTGAGTGATACAGAGCTTCCATCAAATTAAACAATCAACTCTGAACCGTCTTTTCCAAGAACTTGGCCAGAACCTCGGAGTCGACGTTCATGCAAGTGTCTTAGTTAAATAATAATTTCAACAATGTTTTTGTTTGACGTTTACATTTTCATTCATATTTTATTATATTTAGGCAAATAAAAGTGCCTCAGATAGAATCCAGTGAATGAAACTAACCTTTTCTTCTACAAAATACAAACAAAACTCCCGACTTTGCTTTACAAATCTGTTTGAGAGAAACCGTCTACGAGACAAACACAGTGGACGTATAAATCTTCACCAGTTGTTTCCTTCGATGGAAAGAAGAATCGATCTGATGGTCCGGACCAACACCGGTTCACCAGTGACCAACTTGTCTTTACTTTTCCCGTCTGTTCTTTTCCCCAGAATGCTCTGTGAGCGCCATCGCTGATATTGTGTTTTTGGTGGATGGCTCCTGGAGCGTGGGCCGACCGAACTTCAAATACATCCGCAACTTCATCTCGGCGGCGGCCGGAGCGTTTCAGATCGGACAGGACAAGTCCCGTGTCGGTGTGGTGCAGTACAGCGGCGACACCAGGGCCGAGTTCAACCTGAACACACACCTGACCCGGGCGGCGCTGCTGCAGGCCGTGGGCTCGCTGCAGTACCAGGGAGGAAACACCATGACAGGTACGCTGTCCATGTCATTTAACGTGTTCTTCACACTATCACACAACAGTAAATCGTAACTTTTACTAAATGCTAAATAATTAAATATGTTTTCGGCCATTTGAAATGAGTTTAAATAATAATCATTATTTTTATTCCTACTTTCTACAAGAGTAAAAAAACTTGAGACTTCTTGTCATTTGTTTAACCACGTAGCCTGTTCAAACTCGCCCAATGAACACATCAAATCAAAAATAATATACCTCACATCATTTTTATTGGTAGCAAACATAATGACCTGTCACATAATCCTTCTCACCCTGTGGTGATTATATTGAAGACACACCTTTTGGCTCTGCACTGTTTAAAACTTAATTCCCGTATATTAAAACCTCTCTGTCTCGTTGCTCCAGGCAATGCCCTCAGCTACATCCTGAAAAACACTCTCTCGGAGGCTGCCGGCGCCAGGCTGAATTTCCCCAAAGTGCTGGTCATCATCACAGATGGCAAATCTGAGGATGCAGTGGAGGGTTACGCCAAGCAGCTCAGGAGCAGTGGGGTGGAGATCTTTGTCCTCGGTATGGAGCCAGAACAAGTTTATTGCATTCCACATCTTACATTTTCCATCTTTATTTAATGCTTTTAACTGTTGTTAGTAACAGAAACAACCTGTGATGACATAATAATGGAACAAGGTTAAATTCCTCCATCATTAACGTTACAAGCGAGTGATAGCAGGTTTTCTCAGTGTTTATGCTCAAGGTTCAGTGTCAGACTTTCCACGAAGTGAGGATGGAGAAGCAGGAGTGGGCGGTTGCTATGGTGTTAGAGCAACAACAGCTCATCTCTACAGTGGCTGAAAGTGGGTCACTGATTGAAAATTGCTTTTGGAGACATTAAATATGTTCCCAGGTTTTGCAGGAGAAGCTGGTAACACGCGTTAGAAGCACTGTTCATTTCCACTTCAACTAAAACAAACAAAAACAAACGAAACCTCCGATCGTTTCCTGGAGGCGATCCAGGCTTTAAAAGGTTTTTAATGGGGCGAGGGTGATGGCGTTTACACGAAGCACACGGGAGCTCGGTTGGTTTCAGACAGTTTAAACCACAGTGTGTGTGGTGAAGTTACTGCAGTAATGCCTCAGTGTTGAAGGAATTATTCAGATCGTCTATTTCAGTAAAAGTATCAACATCAATATGGAAAAATTCTCAATTATAAGTAAAAGTCTTACATTCAAAATGTTTTCTTACAGCCTTGAGATAATGCTGTTAGGATTTGGTGCTTGAATTGAATTAAACCGAGGAGGAAGGAAGGGAGATGGAAATAAAGAAGCACAGGGATAAAATAAGAGAGGACAATTTGAACAATACGTTATGATCTTGTGTCTCAAACCTTTATCTGTCAGTTAAATGTTGTCGAGACAAACTTACTGTATTTGCCTCTCGCATGTAGGAGCAGAAAAGAAGAAAGCTTAAAAAAGTTCACAGCTGAACTTTGAATAAACTTTATTTCGTGTCTCACCCCCGTCCTAAAACACTTTCTCCAGTTTAACATGAACTGCTCACGTTGTCACACTTTCCATCCTGAGTCGAGGTGATTCTGTTGATAATTCCAGCTCCAGAACGTTTAATCCGCTAATGTGGAAAATCAATGTTGCACTTCACGTCTTTTATGGACCAATTATTTCTTCCAGTATTTACAGACCTGGAGCAAATACACTGATTACAAAGTAATCCTCAGTGACTTTACGAGCATGGCCATGGATTCAGCCTTGTTGCCTCTGAGCTCAAAATGAGAAAACAATGGGAATCACAACGTTCATAAAGAAGATTTCCCCCAATTTCATAAACTATCCTAAACTCTGATGTTGCATTTCTCTCGGCTTGTAGGTATTGGTCAGGCCGATGAAGCTGAGATGAAGCTGATGGCCTCCACGCCTCACAGAAGTCACGTCTACAATGTCGCCAACTTCGACATGATCAAGAATGTGCAGAAAGAGCTCATTCTGCAGATCTGCGCCGGGGTCGACGATCAACTCAGCTCCCTGGTCAGCGGAGAGGAAGGTGAGATGTGCTGAGAAAATACTTTTATACCATGTCTGGGTTTAAAGGGCTTAAAGAAAAACAGACATCCTATAATTCTGATGTTGTTTTGCAGTTGTTGAGCCAGCCTCTAACCTCCAAGTCCTGGAGGTGGCCTCGAAGTCCGTGCGTGTGACCTGGGACGCCCCCATCGGGGACGTCTCAGGATATAAGGTGCAGATGATCCCCATGATGACCGGCAGAAAGCGGCAGGAGCTGTACGTGGGCCCATCCCAGACGACGGTGGTGGTCAGAGACCTTTCTCCAGACACAGAGTACCAGATCAGCCTGTTCGCTCTGAAGGGCCTGACGCCCAGCGAACCTGCCGTGGTCATGCAGAAGACAGAGCCGATTAAACTGTCAGTGGGTGAGTGGTTTTACAATTTTCCAACATGAAGACTCAGGAATAAATAGATGGATTAACAACTGGTCAACTGGGCAGAGGCACAAGACGTCAGGGAGCCCCTGAACTATCCTTTGTTTCAAAGTCATCCAGCTTAGTTCAGTGGTTTCAGAGGGAGGCAGAAGGACAACAAAGAGACACAAAACCACCACAAACACACAAAACCACCACAAACAGACCAAACAACCACAAACAGACCAAACAACCACAAGACATAAAATGAACACAAACGCTGCTTTTGCACAAGCACTGAAAACCTGAAGCTTTCTAGACTTTACCCAGAGGAGCTGTAAGTGTGAATTTAATCTCTTGCCAGTTCCGCAGCAGAACAGCTGTGTAATGTCCAGTTGCATCCATGTGTGAAAAGAGCTGATTGTTGTCCAGAGACTTCACAGCAAGTGGGCGTGCGGATGATGTCTCTATAATTTGTCCCTCATGTTTTACCCGGGCGCCACCGCTCGTCTTATCTAAGCCGAGTATTTCAAGTGGGTGTGAAAGCGTCTCACGTGGACAATGTCCGTCTGTGTGCTGCATGTGTGAAAAGGCAACTGTCCAAAGACTCAGGCCCGTTGTAAACACGGAGATCTTTCCCACAAAGTCTTTAATTCGCCAATAAACAAGTCCCGCACAGGATGAACAGAACCAGTGATCAAAGTATTTTCACTGAAGCATAGAGAACTTGTTAGTAAATGAGAACTTTTTAATTTTCCTCCCTAGAATGTTCTCTGGGTATGGACGTCCAAGCCGACGTCGTCCTCCTGGTCGACGGCTCCTACAGCATCGGTCTGGCCAACTTTGCTAAAGTGAGAGCTTTCCTCGAGGTGCTGGTGAACACCTTCGACATCGGGGTCGGTAAAGTTCAGATCAGCTTGGTCCAGTACAGCAGGGACCCTCACACCGAGTTCTACCTGAACACTCACCACGACCTGGCTGCCGTGGTCAAGGCTGTGAGGACCTTCCCTTACAGGGGCGGCTCCACCAACACCGGCAGGGCCATGACCTACGTGAGGGAGAAGATCTTCCTGACCAACCGGGGGGCGCGTTCCAACGTTCCTCGCGTTACCATCCTCATCACTGATGGGAAGTCGTCCGACGCCTTCCGGGACCCGGCCACGAACCTGAGGAAGTCTGACGTGGAGATCTTCGCAGTGGGCGTTAAGGACGCTGTACGAAGTGAGCTGGAGGCCATCGCCAATACGCCCGCTGACACCCATGTGTACACCGTGGAGGACTTTGATGCCTTCCAGAGAATCTCCAAAGAACTGACGCAGTCCATCTGCCTGAGAATCGAGCAAGAACTTCGCACTATCTTACAGAGACGTAAGTAAGACGGCTTTAATCCTCTATGCTGACGACAGCGCACTGTTCTTTGAACAAAGTTCTGCTCATTTACGGCTGTCAAACTTCTGTTTGTTCTTAAACGAGGTGTGTTATGGGAAAAACTTTTCATTTTGGTGAAGTGTTTCCCACTTTTCCTCCTTCTCCAGTTGGATCATAGCTTTAGAGGTGGGATTTATCTGTTTCTGGACGTGTAGAAGCGGTCGTACCGCTGCTATCACCTCTACTGTTAGCTTGTTGTGATCATCAGGTTGTTGGTTCACACCATGAATAGATGTGTGTTATGAAGTTGCTTCTGATGCTCAAACGTTGACTCTTGGATTTTCAGGATCAGTTGCTGGTTGGACTCAGTGTTTACTTTGTCTTATATTGAAGTAAGGCTACTACTGTCGTATATTTAAGCAGCAGTGATGTTGAAGATGATGATGAAGGAATCTCCGCGGACACCGTTCTTGCTTGTATAATAAGGTTTATTACACAGAAGTTACAGGTCAGGACAGGTACCTAGGTATACCCGGAGACGTTCTCGGCCAATGAAGAAGTCTCCCTCGCCGGTGCCGGACAAGCCTCCATATAGGGAAGTTGTTTCCGCCCAGGAAATAAGATAAAATGACGTCATACATAGGGGCCTCTAATACAAAACATGCTTCCTACTTAAAGATGGAAACCCCTCTATCTAACAGGTCAAAGAGAGTTTCTCCAGGTCAAAGAGAACTTAACGAGTATCATATCGAATAATAATTAGATTCATCTGAGAGTCAGGAAACGAGGGGCCCCCTAATCATGAACATGTCATTAACAATCTATGTTAGCTGAATATACCACACTACCACAGGAACCACCAATAGATTGATAACATCACGATGTGGATGTAGCTCACTGCACATCAGGTGCTTCACGTTCAGCGAAGTGCAAACAGCTACTGAGTCGATCATTGACTTCAGTTTACTGTGTTCGGTTGGAATATTTGATGTTTAAAGATTCACTCATGTACTTTCCTCTACTTGGATGAATCTGGAGAACGATGACAGGCTGGAGACATCAAGAATTCTGCATTTATAACCATTCAATCGGAAATACTCATTCATTGCTTTTGTTTGTACCAACAGTGGAGCACTGAGCAGTCAGCAGATTTATATTAGGTTATTTCCAACTAGATTTAATTGTATTTGTATACATTTTGCTGAAGAATTTAATAGACTACAAAAGCAATTCCTTTCCTTGAACATTTTTCGAGTTGAAAAACCTTCAAAACAATATCATGTGCAGTTTAGGGTTCACTTGGGCTTATGTTGATTTATCTCGTTAATTCTTTATTCATTATCCAGTCTGCTCAACATGATGTCATCATCGTGATGGGCTCAAACTTTCTTTTGATAATCAAGAGCCTCCACGGTTTCAGCAGATTAAATGGGAAACATCCGTCTTTTAATGTGAGCACATGTTGTAAAACTACCTGTCGAGTATTATGATGAGGAACAGTTGTTGTGATCGAAACAACATTTGACCAATTAATTACAGTCGCGCTCAGATGTAACTCTACCAGCCTTCAGTGGGGAGCCCAATGCAGACGAGTACAAACATGTCACACAAGCTGTCTTCTCAGCCGAGCCCTCCTCCGCCTCAATGTGCTCAACACATGTCCACCTTTTGATCATTCGAGGCCAGGGAGAGTTCCTGCGAGTGGAAACATCAGAGCTGGGTCAGACCGTGGGGTGCACAGTTTTCTTTGCATTTGTTTAAACCTGGTCTGAGCAGCAGATGACTCAGTTAATACCACACCAGGACAATCAGGGGCTGTCGGGAGTGTTGCCCGTCACGGATCCGTGGAGGAATCTCCACATTGAAAAGCATTCTTTGTGTCTAAATCATTAAACATCTGGTAGTCAAGTTTCAACAAGCAAGCAAAGTTACTCACAAAAGCTTAAGTTTAATCTCTGTCTCGCACTTTGCCAAATGGAGCTTCCAGCTCTGCCAGCGTGGAATGTGACTCACACCGGCTTTGATTGCTGATTATATAATTCTTATATAATAATGACTTTATGTCAACACAGAGAAGTGTACAGGAGCCTGGGGAGCTGCTCAGTCCCGACCCGACGGCAGAGAGCTGCCACTGAGGGCGTTTCTCAGCAGCTGCCCTCCTGATCCAGGGCCGCTCATCACACGCTGTGTTAGGGCCCCAGCTGCCGGGGGGGCGGGGGGGGGGGCACCACAACCAGTTTACTCCCTTCTTACTGTCCAACTCATTCAAGTCTCTTTAGAAAAGTTAGTTCATCACATAAAAACTAAACTAATCAGAAAGATAAGCTGCAGCCTGAAGAAGAGTTAGATGTGTGAATTTGCTTTTGGACCAAAGAGAAAGAGACTCTTGTGTTCAACTTCAACCTGCTGAGATTCTTGTTGTGGATTATTCGCTCTGAAGTGACGTTAGCTTTGTTCCGCTGGTTCCTGCTTGAGCTTGTGAAACACCCCTGGTGCTGAGAGTCACATCTTTGATGCTTCAACATCAAGAGAACAGAAAGAAGTTACAGACTTTATTAAGCTGAGGTTTTTCAATTAAACTCAACTAACTTAAAAAAGGCCAACTGCAGTCAACTATTTCCATCTGTGTCTGCGCGTGATTAGATGACAAGATGAACGTGACCGTAAAGAAGAATTTATTATCGTACATGTTTTCACATTGTGTTTGATTGAAAATGAACCTTAACTTTGTTTCCTGCCACCTTCTCCAGAACTGGTTCAGCCGAGGGACCTGTCCTTCTTGGAGGTCGGCCCCAGGAGCTTCAGGGCCTTGTGGGGGATGGACGCCAACGACGTCGAGTCCTTTTTGGTTCAGTTCAAGCCGGCAGATGTTGCCAACGGGCATTATGTCTCCATGTCTGTGCCCGGGGACACACTCACCACCATCCTCCCCCACCTCAACCCGCTCACCCGCTACGAAGTCAAAGTTAACGCTCACTACGTGAAAGGGGAGAGCCTACCTGTGACAGGCTATGAAACCACTTTAGAAGGTATTTATCTACACTCACCACATTTATCTTTTTAAGCTCTTAAATGGGAGCAGAACAAACTTGACTCTTTCACCTGTTGCAGAAAAAGGCCCCGTGCGCAACCTGCGAGTTTCTGAGGAGACAACAGACAGCTTCAGAGTGTCGTGGCTTCCAGCTCCTGGAGCCGTCACTCGTTACCGTCTGTCCTACGAACCCGTTGGGGACGAGAGCTCGAGGCTTGAGATGGTAACCGACGGCCCCGAGACGACGACTGTCCTCCAGCAGCTTCGGCCCCAAACAACCTACCGCGTCACCGTCACTCCTGAGTACCAGTCCGGCCCCGGAGTGCCACTGCAAACCGACGGCACCACCAAAGACGGTGAGCGTGGCTTTGGGTTAAAGTTATATCGTTAAAAGATGAGATACAGATGCTGTAATAAATAAAAGCTAAATGTTTGAAGCTCCAACAGGAGGAGAATTGTTGTTTCGAGTCGGACTCTGGATCAGAAGTTGATTTCTGAAGTCCAGGAAATGAGTAGCAAGTTAAAGGAGACATGTTCAGATGCAGGTTGATCATTTTAATTAGTGTTATTGTGATTGTTAAATGTCTGCCTCCACTTCTGCTTGAGGGGACGTGACAGACAAGCAGCTAGAGGTGCAAATGTGGGACGACATCAGGATGGTGCAGACGTTTGGTCAAATTACACTTTTAAATCAAGATGATGTTGTGGTGATTCAAACATTCTTGGTCCCAGTTGTCTTTGCGTCATTTAAAAACCCACAGTGGAAATTAGTTCAAATTTTGACGTCCTCTGTGTTGAAAGCCGTCATCTGTCGTTTGACATTTGCTGGGATTCTCAACCAATCCACACACGCTGGACCCCAGTGGAAACAAACTCCTAACCCCGCAGTGTTAGTCCGACCTGCCACCCGGCGAGCCCTGATCCGCCCCACAGGGGAAGGAATGGAAAACTAGATGCACGCTCAGAACGTTGGGAAGTGGAATTAGGCCGAGATGAACCTAAAAGGTGATAAACGATGAAGAAGAAAAGCAGAGGAGATCTTTTCATTCCACTCCGTGACGTTATAATTCGTAAATTCTTGAAGGGGAGTTATCTCATGGAGACATTTCCAGCTTTAGCACTTCAGGGGGAGATTACGTATCATCTGAAGACGCAGAATACGGAGGATGCAGCTGGAAATGAAGAAATGTATTCCTCTCTACCATGGCAACACTATGTGTTTCTGTGTCGGACCCTGGTGCTTCCAGCCCCCTCAGTCCGAGCAGCTGTTTATCGTCCCAGACTATTTTTTAAATCTCATTTCTTGTATAGTTGACGGTTTATTAAAAGGAGCAGAATGAGTCCCAGCCTTGTGTGTCTGTCATAAAACACACAGTTGGATTTACTCCCCCCTGTGTGGCTTACAACATTTTTCCCATTACAATGTTTACTGTGCCATGACTTTATCGCTCAAATATGAATCTATGCAGCGCCTTGAGGGTTTTTCATGAATTACCCTTTTGCTGTCTTTTCCACAAAGTTAGGATAAAAGCACATGATGTGAGGTTACACAAGAATCACTTTACTCTTTATTCCAGTTTTTGCTGACCACCCTTAGGAAAAGAAAATGTGCATTTGATTAAAAGCCGCGACAGTTTCATCACTCGCTCTTGGATCCAGGCGGCTGTCAGCAGAACATACCTACTGGAGGAAAGAAACACACTCTGCAGGCAGAGGCAGCTACGACACTTTTCACATTAATAATCAGCAGTAGGCGTTAACACCGATGAGTCATCGCTTTATTTGACCAATTATTTTTAAAAGAGGGAATTGTGTGAACTTGCCCCACTTCGCTTCCACGCTCTCTTACACTTCTCCACATCCTGGAAGCTGCTCAGTTTCCTGCTGCGTCGCTCTACTGGAGCAAACTGGGAGTTTAGTGTCTCGGGTCAAAGACGAGTTCCTCCTCCAGTGTCTCTCCTGTCAAGGACGTAGTGGACGGTTATCAGGCCACAAGACAAGTAAAGGAAACCTCACGGCCACAAATACTAGTTCTCCTCTGCCCCCACGCTCGCACATCCTCTGTGTGTTGTGTAAAGGACAAGGTGTCTGTCTCTGTATCCAGGGACCTGCTCTACCAGCTGACCCTGGATATGTCTCCTTTAAGACACATGGCTCTTTACCATGTCTCTGCTCTGATTGGAAGTGGGGACCTTCTCTCTGTCCCCACTTAGTCTGTTTCTGTACATAAACATAAAGAAACACCGGGATAGCTTTTACAACGCGGTTCTTTAATGGTCCTGGACTCCTCCTGGACGACCTGAACCTGAGAGGATGGATGTGCAGTGAGACAGAAGTGTTTGTGCAGCAACAGAGACAGTGGACACGACAGCAGCCGCTCACAGGCTGAGAGGTGAAGATGAGAAACAGCAAGACCGGACAGGAATGTCTGCGAGCTGAGAGCAGGGCTGGAAGGTGAGGAGGAGCAGGAGAGACTGACTCATTCCTGTGTCTGTCCTCCTCTCTGTTTATGTCTGCATGTGTCTTTGTTTCACGCTGCATCTCCGTCTCACCTTGTCTTTCCGCTGTCGCCTCCCATTTGTCTTCAGTTCTGTTTTGCTATGTCTCTTCATATTAGCTTCTCGCTGTGTCTCTCGTTCCATTTTCCTCTTCACGTCTCCCTCGTTCAGTCTTTCTTTGTTTCCTCGTGTTCGTTTCTTTCCACCCTGTGAGGGCTTGCCTGGAATTTAATAGTGTTGTCTGCGGCCTCTGTGTTTCGGCCTGCAGCAGCCTCCCTGGTAGCGGGAACACACTTCTGTCTTTCTGACGCTTCGGGGGCCCGCACTGGCTCAGCAGGAGCCGTGCTGCGTTCACGGTCTGGTTCAGTGTGAGGAGGCTTGAAGTGCGAGGCCTCCAGACATCCCTGGTGCTGGCCCACAGCAGAGGCAGCTGGCAGGAGGATCCTCTTTCCCTTTGTTTCAGTTCAACCTGTTCAGATCTGCAGCAGAAAACTCCGCTCCACTGCTGCCGTTCCCACGTTAAATCCAGTGATCTCACTCTTTCTTATTGTAAAAACCTATTTTACTGTACACACTCGCGTTAAGCTTCTCCAGGGCCTCCTGTGTGCACGAGGCGGTTTCTGTTTACAACCGAATGCATGGGAGCTGAAATGGAAAATACTTCTTCAGGCCAGAATCAGCAGGTTAAAGTGTTTTCTGTGAAATATCAGGTTGTTTCCCAAACTACCGTATAAATGCAGCTTTGTTTTCATTCGGTCTGACATTTTTCAAACAATGGCCCGATAGATCCATGGATACGCTGGAGTGTGGTTCCTCTCTCAGTTGTTTGGGTGTAAACTTGTCCACAGTTGATGTTTAAAGAAGCTGCAGCTGCTTGCGGCTTTTTTCAAGTCCCTCACTTTGAACACTTGTTTGGAAGAACCCCAAAAAGTGGACATGAACCAGGAGTTCCTGATCGTCGGCCCAGCGTAGCGTGACGCTGCTGTGGGATGGAAAACCTTGCAACACAGTGGAGAGAACATTTCATTGTCAGATTGATGACTGATAATTAATTCTGAATGACTTCCACAGAGCACTGAAACAAAACTCTGCTAACGAGTGTAAGAAAAAACGAGATTGATCGGGTGCATTTGAGGCTTTACTCATAATTTTCGCTTCCTGTTTGAACTTGTGTCCATTAAACCTTTAGTTTAGCCCGTAGATGGTCGTGAGTCCTAACACAAGGGCGTGTTCCTCAAGTTCTTTAATCCTGACGCTTTGGAAATCGAAAGCTTTGATGCTTTTCGTGTAAATCAGTCCCAGACCTCCAACCTGTCCTCATCTGTCTTCAGCTTTCTGCAGCGTTTCCAGACGCTCCTCAGGAGGGAGGCTGAGGCCGAGGCTGGAGTTTGGACTCGTGGTCTTTACTTTCCAGCTCAGCCAGTAAGGAGAGTTCTCATCGCTCTGTGCTCCCGGCTGACAGCACGTTGCGCTTGAGTTTAGGATCAGGATGAAACTGGGAAATTCGCTTTTTCCATGTTCTGCTTCAGTAGAACCATATGTTGAAAAGACTAAAATAAGACAAGATAATCCCTCTAAATCTTTTTAAATCTCTTGTCTTCAGAGCAGTGTAAATATGTGTTTGAATCAAGCTCAGTATACATATTTATACATAATAATTTAGCTTTTATAAACTAAATGTGTCCTAGATTATTAGTTGAATTAACTTTATAAACTACTTATAAACCTCGGCCAAGGAGGTTTTCTCCCCAATCTGTTGTTGGTTGGTTGTTTAGTTTGTCAGCAGGATTAAACAAGAACTACTGGACTGATCTCCACTAAACTTGGTGGAAGGATGTGGGTCAGGGAACAACTCTGATGTGGGTCAGGGAACAACTCTGATGTGGGTCAGGGAACAACTCTGATGTGGGTCAGGGAACAACTCTGATGTGGGTCAGGGAACAACTCTGATGTGGGTCAGGGAACAACTCTGATGTGGGTCAGGGAACAACTCTGATGTGGATTTGGATCAGGGGGTTGATCCAGGAATTTATTACAGTCTTGTTAACGTTGCGTGTTGGGAGGTTTTTCAATATGTTGAGATCTCTCAGAGAAGAATTGACTGATTCTTATGAGTGTGTGTGATTTGGTTCAGATCCAGTGTGATTTTCTACATGTTATTAATATTTTATATTGTTTATTGCTCATCTCCTAATCTCTTATAATTTGGTTTTCAACATTTGCAGCGTGTTGTTTCTTGTATTGTAATTGAGGCGTCTGCAAAACAGGAGAAGTTGCTCGCTGTGTAAATAAAGGTTTGACTGAATCATTCCCGCTATAGCCTTTGAGCCACACAGGAAATTAGAACCCTCGACTCTGGCACTGCCGCTGCCTTGCTCAGAGAGTATGTCTTCTGATGTGGAGTAGCACCAATTACACTGCCAGAGTGAGTTTTTTTTTTACTTTCCTGCCATCTGGGCCACCCGTGAGAAACCAGCCGTCACCCTGTGAGACTCAAGGTGCTTCACATGTCTGACGATAGATGGAACATGTCAAGTGGCCAAGTTTATACAAAGTTATTGGCCGAGACTCTTTCCACTGAGACTGCTCCGGAGGCAACGAGACCCAGACTCCTCCTCCAGCTCGGAGTCAGAGAGCAAGAGGCTTTAAATGTAGTTTCATAAAACCCACAGAGGAGTCAGTCTCCCTCCTGCTGCTGTGGATCCTCTCTTACTAATCAGATCATCTCCGTCTCAACTCAACTGTTCCACACACAGATATTACCTGGATGTTAAAGCACATTTAAAGTGTAAATCTTTCACTTGCTAAGTTATCGTTGAATTGTAGACGTTCCAATATTTATTTATTTATAAAATATCACAGAGGCAGGTGCCGCCATCTTTTGCTTCTGACGTCATTTGGACTCCGTAGTGACCGAGGTACAGTCAGTCTCAGCTGTCAATCATTACATCTCTGGTCCACATCCCATCTGCTGACATGGAGGAGTTTATTACCGTCACCGGGGAGCTGTCATGTCGTCCATGTTTATTTACAGTATATATATTTGGTCTGATTGATGGATGGAGACACACAGAGAGAGAGAGAAAAGTTAACATTCCTCCGCTCCTTGATTTCCCTGTGGTTTTGTTCACATGAGCTTCCTTTATGGAACATTTTTTTCAGACAGATATTCCACAGACATCTGACGACTGTCTGTGGCTGCTCATTCCGAAAGCGTCCGCAGTCCTTGAAGCCGATAGAAGATGGCAGCAGCTGTGGAGAGCTGCCTGTTGATGGAGGCTGCAGCCGCGTCTGAGTGACGACGACTGAGCAGCACATGTGAAAAATCATATAAACTGGTTGTATCAGTCTGTTGGAAACATTGAAGCTGTTTGCAGACCTGCACTTGAGTCCAGACACTTTCCTGAAATGTCTGTCAGAACACAGATGTCCGAGGACGTTGCTCCAGATATTATTCGGAACATTTGCCGCAGCCCCTTTTGTAAAACAGTCCTGAAGTCGGCCCTCATCACCAGAAGCTCTGGAACCTCCTCGTCTTCGTCTTCTACGTGTACGGCTCCTCTTCTTCATCCTGAGATCTTTGTGTTCTTCCAGCTTCACGTCCGTCACGTGTTAGAAACCTCATCAACACGTCCACTCGCTCTCTGGGAAGCTTCCACACATTGTCCTGCTGTTTCCTCACATGGACTCACTCTGACACTTTAACATAACCTCCAGAACACGTCAGGAACACGTCAGGAACACGTCAGGAACATGTATTGAGTCCTGTGCATCTCAGATTTTTTATTTATCAAATCAAATGGAACCTTTCAAATTAAAAGCCTTGCATTTTTGCAGCCTGTGCAGAACATCTTTTTAAATTGAATATCTTTGTCATATGCGCAGCCTGTGTTTCATTATTAGATTTTTCCGTAGCTCATCTTTCTGTCTGACCACATTTTGCTTATTTAAAAGGATGATAATTTTTAAAAGACATTTCTGGCAGAGAGAGATCTGCTCTGGTCACATTCAGGCTTCTTCCACTTGAATGATTGAGTTTTTCTTAGCTTCAGTGCAGGAACACTCACGTTGAGTCTGGCCCTTGTCACTGAACACACTTCAGACTTTATAAGTGAAATATCCTGACCCTTGTTTTCTTGAATCTGGACCAGAAACTATTTTTCCGACCATAAACATTTCGGGAGCTGTTTCTCCAAAGATCTGTATCGACTGGTAAATGAATCAAAATGATTTATTTAATGCTGCCTCTGTTGATTGTGTAGCTGGAAGTGATTGACCGTGATAATTATCACGTTATGGAAACTTGGCTCCGCGGCTGCACCTCCTCCGTTCGTGTTGTCACCTTTTCGCTGAAGAGGGATCATGATTCCTCCTCCTCGTCTTCCATCATCCACAGTCTGAAATAAACTCAAGTTGCATGTTTGTTTAACCCCTTCCCCTGCTTCTTGTTTCCAGACGCGGGGCCTCCGAGAAACCTGGTCACCAGCGACGTGACCGACACCAGCTTCATGGCGTCCTGGACGGCAGCGCCTGGGAACGTGCAGATGTACCGTGTGAAGTGGAAGTCGCTGTTTTCCAGGGAATCCGGAGAGAAGACGGTACCGGGACACGTGACCAGCACCGCGCTGGACGGTCTGACTCCGGAGACACTGTACCAGGTGTCCGTGGTCGCCGCCTATGGTCACAAAGACAGCGGCCCGCTCAACGGACAGGAAACCACTGATGGTAAGAAACACGCCGCACCACTGACGCCCGCTGTCCAGGATCAGAAGTGGTCGAGGGGACGAGTTGGGTCGAATTAAAAACTATTGTTTAGAACGTCAGGAATCATTTTCCTCAGGAGTTTATGTCTCAGTCTCTAGTTTCAAGTCTTCTTCAATACATCTGATGTTCATTTAGTGAATTATGATCATTCAGAGTCAAACAGACCATAAAGCACCGGATGTGAGACTCTCACCTTTTGACCTTCTCGTCACCGCTGCAGCTCGGCCAGGCTCGGAGCAACATCTTGGAAGCTTTCACTCTATTTTCAGCTTTTGACATTTGGCAGAAAATAATCTGTTTTGTGTTTTGTGGCACATGAATGTAATCAAAAGTTGATTCAAAACATGTTTGAGAGCGTGAATAATTGTCCAGTTCTCCAAATTATACTTTTCCGCTTTTCTCCGCCATGGGAACGATCCAAATTTTAATTAAGATCTTCATTCTAAATTATTTTCAAACTGATTCGAAGCTGTTTTTTTTGGTGAAACATCACCGCGACGACGGTTTTTTGCGTTTTTTGCAGAAGTAACATAAGTAACAGCTGAGGGTAATATTACATCGCACAACGTGTGTGTCCTGGTTGATGAAATGCACATTGACATTCTTCACCAGAGATGAGACACGCTCTAAAAATGTCAACACATTCCTCCACTTGGGAAATCAAACGCACAAACAGGCCACACAAAACAAATCACTGAGTACAACACGACCATGACATCTCCTCCGGTCAGATCTGGAGACGAGTTGGACGCCGTGTTTCCTTCAACCGACAAAAATCCTCCAGAGTGAAATCGAGCACTTTGAGAAACTTTCCTCTGGATCCTTAAATAAACATATTATTCCCTTTTGCTACGTTTTTTTCTTTAAATCACTCGCAGCATCATCGGAATAAGTTAATTTCATTTTATTGGGGTTTGGTTTTTTTGGAGGGTGAAAGGAAAATGTGGTGAATGTTTCCTCCGCAGCCACTTAATGATTTCTGGGTCAAAGCCTAATTCATAACCAGTTAGTTTTGGCAGGAAGCAGACGGTTCTATTTAACGTTTTTATGATTATATATGACGAGCGCTCACAGAAACCACACCGGGCTGGTGAATGGTTATCATGGTTTAAATGAAAAATAAGTAAATGATGAATGAAAGAAGCAACTGTGTAATCGACACAGCTTTTTATTTCAGAAGTTTGTTTCTCCACCAAAGAGAGAGATTTACTTTTTAATCTACTTTCATTCAACTAACTATCTGTAATCGTTTCCACCTCTTATATAATGGATAAGAGGCAGTTTTTAATTGGAATATTTTAAACCTCAACTCAGATATTTCACTCAGCTCTAAAGATACTTTCAGATGCATTCAAATATTTGACACTTTTCTGGTAATATTAAGACCTTATTCTGGCTCCAATACTTCGTCATGTGATCGTGAACCGTAAAACTGAAATCCATCATTCTCGTAACAAATCAAACATAAAACCACTGGAATCCAAAGTGGAGCTTCTCTACATTTCTACATCTAAATGATCTGGACCCTGTTATGCTCTTTGTTTTCAGCCTCTGCTGCCGGTAAAGCTCTGACCGTGTCGGACGAGACCGAGCGATCCATGAAAGTCACGTGGACGCCCGCGCCAGGCAAGGTGGTCAACTACCGACTGAAGTACGTCCCAAGCGAGGGGGGCAAGGAAGTGGCGGTGAAGATCCCCGGGAAGGCCACTTCCACCGTCATGAGGCACCTGCAGCCGAAGACCACGTACGACATCACCGTTCACCCCATCTACAAACGCGGGGAAGGAAAAGCAAGGCAAGGAGTAGGAACGACACGTACGTTGGTCCATAATTCAACCATCTGAGAGAGTCCACCGCAGACGCTTCTTAACCAAGACGTTTGAACCTCAGCTCGCTCTTAAACCCCGTCGGTGGGGAAATGAAACCAAGAATCTGCTGCTTTTTCATTCTTATTATTTACAAATGATTGAAAGTGTCTAAGTTTAAAGGAGCTGATCTTTAATTCTATTTACATCCAGTCACGTATCTGAGTTTATGTGACTCTGGTCTCAAATGTCCCCTTCAGGCCGGGATGAGGACGTGATGACTTCCCTCTCGTGTCCTTACTGAGACAAACAGAGAGAGGAAATCAAGTGCTATCACTTCTTTCAGACGAAGCATTAACACAGGTTTTGCTCATTCAACTTGCAGATTTTTGTTTCCATTGTTCCACCAAGAACATGATGTTCTGAGCGAGGTGGAGTTTAAAGGACTTGTTAAGATGAATATGTCTCACACTACAGCGTCTTCTCACCACGACACTAAAACCACAGTTAAACACAGGCTCCATCACACGCTAGCGTTACTAACACACCGCATGACACTGGGCTTCTTTAACAAACGCCACCGGGTCCAAGGATTTGTATTATGGACTAATGAGAAACTGGCTTGACTGTGGTGCGGCTGATCTTTCAAACCTTTGCCAACAGTTTGAAAGTGTGTTGACTTTTACCTTCAGTGCAAGTTGGTCCTGAAGTCCTGCCCCGGGTTCTTCTATTTCAGTGTCGCCCTACAAGAGTCCGCAGAACCTCCAGACCTCAGAACCCACCAAGAACAGCTTCAGAGTCTCCTGGGATCACGCTCCCGGGGACGTGCAGGGCTACAAAGTGACCTTTCACCCCAGTGGGAACGACATTGACCTGGGGGAGCTGCTCGTCGGCCCCTATGACAACACCGTGGTTCTAGAGGAGCTCAGGTCAGTTTTCCTCATGAGGAATTTAAGGGTTTGATTAAAAAAGTCGCCGGAAAAGGGAACGAATACAAATTTAAAGGAAAATCTTGACTTTCACACAAAGTTCTTAGTTTTTCGGAACTAAACCAAACAATTTCATTCAACATGTTATTAAACAAAAACCAAAGATTCAATTTATTTTCCCTTGAGACTAAAAACAGAAAATACATTTCTCACAGAGAAATCGTTGGAAATGGGGGAAAATTTTAGCATTTTTGCTGCTACAACTTATTTCAAACTGTGGAATTAAAGTCAATCACCTGTTTTGCGACTTGAGGTAAAAGACCAGGAGTTATATTTTGTATTTACTTGATGACGTTGAGAAAGACTTTTTGTTTTTCCCTCAGGGCAGGAACAAAGTACTCTGTGTCCGTGGCCGGGATGTTTAAGGGAGGCGAGAGCGTGCCTCTGGCCGGAGAGGAGAAGACGACCCTCTCTGACGCTCCTGAGCCTCCTCCTATCGACGACCCTGGTAAAAGCTGATAACCCGAGCTCGCTGCACCTCACACCCTGTTGTCAGCCGCTCTACGGAGCAGGTCTGCAGACCAGATGCTCCCTGAGCCAAGTCGCTTCAGAGCAGTGATCTGACTGAGGTAGAATCCAGCCAGAGGGCTGAAGTATTTGTTGTCGAAGGGAATTAATGTCACCGGCGCGTTGGAATTGCAGAGTGAAGTCTGACGCAGACGATTTGAATTAGTGCAAATTATTTCGAGCTGTCTGGCTCGTGTTGCCTCTCCTCCCTCGGTGTGAAGTGACATGTTATCTGGAGCGTTCACACTGACGTTTATAAATGAGGATTGGACATCGTCCTCGACCACCTCACACGTTGCGTCTTTGCCAGTTTGACCACAAACATCAGATCGGTATCTTTTGGCAAAAAAATGTTGTCATGGAAAAGTAGATCTTCCCCATTTTTTACTTTTCTGATGTGTCTCAGCTTTCAAGTCTTTTTTTTTATGGTCTTGAATGTTGGCCACCGCACGAATATATCAAGGTTCGGAGAATGTGCTGCTCCTCCAGAGGAAGAGCTGACCCGGGCACGGATTCCTGCTGTAATGGGGAGCAGCTCGTTAAACGTCTGCTTCGTTTTTAAACTTTCGTCTTTAAACAACGTGTGAAAAACTCGACACTGAAGTCGGAGAGTTTTCAAACTTTTCCTGAATCACTTGAGATCATTTTTTTACATCTTTGCAAATGTTTAAATTCAACGTGACGTTAGCTTGTTGACCGTCACTTCTATGTCTTTGAGTGAGGATTCAAATCACAGGACGTATGGAGGTTCCAGTAAAAGTTAATATCAGCAGAGATATTCCTCAGAGATAAGACAATGAAAAACATGAATTAAACCAAAATTAGACTCATACAATATTTGGTTCCAGGGAATTTAACAGGGAGGAGCCTTTCTCTGAAATTATATAAAGATTCAAATCTGATCTGAATCTTTCTGGTCTAAAGTTTCCACATTTAACAAAACATTTCCAACTCAACAACCACCTGGGCTTTATTTTTTATTTTTCCCCAAACGTTCAACTGCATCAAACTGACAATATGAGATTTAATGTGTCTTAAGAAGTCAGGATTGTTTATTCAAACAGGATGAACTTTGTCAGGGGTTCAGGCCCGAGTGCCAAAAGCAACCAGCATTTAAAACTGCTGCAGGTTTTTGTCGGACCCCAGTTTGTGTTTCCATTCAGACGGAGACTTGATATTAATTTGCTCAGATTTTAACCTGTCGTCTGCAGCCTCTAAACGCTGACTCTGTTTTTATTAATGAACTCCGGAGGTAAAACTCCGACTCAGTTCCTCTTAGCGTCGAGCATCTGTTTCTGCAGCCGGCTGAGAAAGAGCTGAAGGTTTAGAATGATTGTCTCCTAACCTGTTTTCACTTGCACACGCAGGGGCCCTGTTTTTAATCGCTCAGCGTCCGCAGAGCGTGTCGTCCCTGACACGTGTCGTCCTCGACACACGTGGACGGGCGGACATTTTTCATCCCTACAGGTGCCACGGGCAGGAATGTGCGGTAGCTTTGTGGAGCAGGAGCAGGCCTCGTATATCACAGTGTCAGAGAGGCTGACCCCTGCAGGACTGATTCATCGCTGGATATTAAAACTCTGGAAGAGAAAGAGCGAAAAGGCCTGAGGAGAGAGCAGCTCATCCAGAGGCTGCTGCACAACGTGTTACCAGAATGAATTCATTGTGTAAAACACTGTATAAACATCTTTGTCATGTTCGATTGTGAGAGTTTTGTGACTTTACTTCTGCTCCTCACTTCTCTCTGATGCATCACACACTGTTTCCTCTTTTCCACACTTTCCTCACACACACACACATCTCTAATGGATTCTCGTGAACCTGAGCGGACACTCCTGGTGGGTGACTGTGGCGTCCACGGCGTCTGTCCTGACTGTCCTCGCCCTCACTGTCTCTCCGCAGGCACTCAGTGTAAGACCTCAGCGATGGCGGACATAGTGCTGCTGGTCGACGGCTCCTGGAGCATCGGTCGCATCAACTTCAAAACCATCCGCAACTTCATCTCTCGCGTGGTCAGCGTGTTCAACATCGGCCCTGACAGAGTCCAGATCGGTAAAACATCCACGCCTCTTACTGCTCACACCGAAACTATGACTGCTCTTCTAACACTGCTGGACTTATTGTTTTCTGACACGTGCCTTGGTTTCCTCTGCAGGTCTGGCTCAGTACAGCGGAGACCCAAAGACCGAGTGGCACCTGAACACCCACCTGACCAAGGTGTTGCTGATGGACGCTGTCACCAACCTCCCGTACAAAGGAGGAAACACCATGACGGGTGATTGAATGTGTTGTTAGCCAGAGAGGACTCAACCAAACCTAAACGCCAAAACAGAAGTTCTCTCTTTGTTTGGATTCTTTGTCAAACCTGTTTGTTTGCGTCACACAGGAATGGCTCTGAACTACATCCTCCAGAACAACTTCAAACCCAACGTGGGAATGAGAGCCGGCTCCCGCAAAATCGGTGTCCTGATCACAGACGGAAAGTCCCAGGACGAAATTGTTGTCAACTCCCAGAACCTGAGGGACAGCGGCATCGAGCTGTACGCCATCGGTGAGTGATCCCTGTCGTGCTGCGAGGACGAGCTCTGGAATGATGGTGCTGTGATGTTCAGTTCACAGACGTTCGGTGATAATGTGTTTTCTAAAGAGGCTGTTTGTTCTCTCAGGTGTGAAGAACGCCGACGAGAACGAGCTGAGGTCCATCGCCAGCGATCCCGACAGCATCCACATGTACAACGTCAACGACTTCAAGTTCCTCACTGACATCGTCGACGACCTCACCAACAACCTGTGTAACAGCGTCAAGGGTTCAGGTGGGAAACCGACCGTTGAGCTGAAAATTAGAGGATTCAACCCATTTTTACAACATTTTATTGAATTAACTGAATTACATTTTTTAATATTGGAACTTTAACTCGACACGAGGACAAATCGTTTCAGATTCTACCTTTTAACGAGGAACTGTAAAGTGTATATGCTCGGCTGCTGCTTGAGTCAGATTTACACCTTCTAGTAATTACCGGTGTTTGAGGTCAGGTGGAAACTTAACTGCTTCAGAAAGTTTTATTTTTCAGGAATTTACAAAACCACAGTTTTGACTGACAACCATAATTTTCTGAAATTTGACTACAGGCTTTTAGGCAGTTTTACAGACGCCCCGAGGGCTCGACACAGACAACATGGAACTTTAGTCCAAGTGGAGACACGTCAGCAAAGTTACACTTACACACGGTGAAACTAATACTGTTAGATAAATGGGTCGAGAGTTTTAAATCATGCAGTCAGTGTTTTACCAAAGTTAGAACATTAGGCTTTTATTCACAAATCAATTATACTCTTAGAAAACTAAAAAAAACTAAAAGGAACAAATAAAAATAACTGAATAACCACAGATCAGCCTGACTTAACTGATGACGAGTAAATTGACTAAACTCTTCAGACCGTCAGACGTTCTTTTCTCTGAAAGGGCTTTTTGTCTGTAAATCAGTTTTAAGAGGAAACTCTAAAAATGACTTACAGCGTTTAAGATAATTCAGTTTTTAAAGAAAGCCGCCAGCTTCTCTGTCAGCGGAGCAAACTCGTCGAGGGCAGAGTTCACCGAGTGAAATACTTGACATGTCGGATCATATTTCAGCTCCTGCTTCCTCCCTTTCAGATACGGAACTGGAGGCGCCCACCGACCTGGTGACCTCCGAGGTGACCCACCACTCCTTCCGGGCCACCTGGACGGCGCCCGACGGCCCCGTAGACAACTTTCGTGTCACTTACCAGATGGCGGCAGGAGGACCCACCCACGAGGTGAGCTAACGCTACTCCGCTGAACCTGGTTCAGATGTTTTAATCTGGTTCAATGTGAAGAAGTTTGGGATCAGTTTTACTAAATGGTCTCAGATAATCAGTCCATGATGGGACTTGGTTAAAACCTGTTTGACTTCCTGCTTCAGAAACTTAACGTTCACCATCTGTTGGAAAACATCCTGAATATCATCTTGTTTATTGGTTAATTCCCTTTTGGCTTCCATTACACTGTTGGTTCATATCTGTGAACTGAATCCGTCAGGTGAGATTTACGACTTCCTGTGAGTTTAATAAATAAGAGTCAGACACTTAAACCCTTAAACCCAACCTGCTGCAGTTGAATATTCTGGTGTTTGTCATCGTCGGGCAGATTTAAAGAAGAGCGACTCTTCCACATACCCACGTCTGTCTTTTATTCAGAGGCTCTGTGCACTCGGCCTTCACCGGCTGAGATGTGGATCTCAATCGCTTCGGTGAACCTGCTTTCAGTTTGCACTTAACCTCCTGTCGGTGCCGTCTTTAAAAACCCAGCGCTGGGTCTTTTCCATCCTTTGAGCTTTTATTGGCTCTTGTCAGACGGAGCCTGTGCAATTACACTCGAGCTGTTCTGAACTCGAGCAGAGTTTCCACTGGATCCACTTAGTTTAACGCTGCAGACCTCACACCGGGCCGAGACGCCTCAGCTAACAGCCCCTCGCCTCTTTTATCTGCTTACCTCAGACTGTAAAGAAGAGTGAATGAAGAGAAGAGACATATGATATTTACATGCTGGGGTTTAGTGCAGCTCTTATCTCCGCTCAGTGCAACAAGAAAGTGACTTCCTGAATTACAAGCAGCCAGTGAGAAGACGGGTCGAGGCCGAGGCCCGCTGCCAAGAGATGAAGCACAAACGTCTCCGGCTTCTGGAGCCACTGTTTCACTGTGGACCGGCAATATTCACACATCGAGGAGGAAAAGAAATACAGACGAGGAAAAGACCCAAACAAGTTGTTTCCTGTCAGCGAGGTTGAGTTTGAGTTATCTGGATAACTTGGAGACCAAGGAGAACATGTCAAATTACATTTTACCGGTTATTTTAAATTCATTTTCTTAAACCCATCTGAACCGCGTCGTCTTTCAGGTCAAAGTCCAGATAAGCTCTGATTTGATCACAATGTAAATCTGACGAAGCAGATGATGATTGATTCAACAAAGATTGAAACAGGATCAAGAGAAACCAAACTTTATTTAAGAAAGTTAAACGTAGAATAGAAACGCGTTATCGATGACCCGTAAGAATGTCTCGATATAAGATGGAGATGTTTCTGCAGATCAGAAACACGAACAGCTGGAGAATCCAGTGTTTGTTGCTTCTCCTCTGGGTTTGATTTCCCAGCAGAACAGGAATCTAACACCGCTCAGCCGCCAAGCTGAACGTCCCACTCAAGGTTTTTCCCACCAGCTCATGAATGCAGCACAAGGGCTTCGGCTTAACGGGCTGTAATCATCTAAAGGTGAAAATATGAGACCTGGAGCTCCATCAAACTCCAAGAGATCAGGCCAGCGGCGCTTCAGCCAAATCTTTAGCTGACGCAGCCTCTGCTGGTTCTTGTGCGTTCATCGTCTTCATTGTTCAGTTTGTTGAGTCAAGCTTTATGTTTGAAGCAGAAACAGTTTCAAAGGTGATTTTCATTCCTCGAGCCACTGTGACGGCAAAGAGAACCTCGAGTCAGATTCTCTCATCTTCCCTTTGTTTCAAGTGTCGTTTCACATGTCGGATCAAAAGCTCTGACGCCATCTCCTTCCAGTCACTTCTCATTAGCAGTGTTCTGAAACATAAATCCTCTCCGGCTCAGCTCCACTGTGTTTGAACTTGCCTGATTAGCGATTGGAACGTTTTATTCTCAACCTGCTCTACCTTGATCCTTCGCTTCCTGGACGACTGCAGATTGTCTGCTTCTTTCAAAAAGAACAAAAACTTGGCACCTTCTGCACTTTCCGAACTCGGACGAGTTTCTCAACGAGAGCAGGAGCCTCGTTCAGAAGAAACTAAGTACGTACAAAGGTCCAGTTGTAGAGGTTATATGATGAACCATCTGGTCAGTGAATTAAAGCCACACTATTTAAACCACATCTATATTGTTTCTGACACTTTGCTTAAGACATATTTAAGACAATTAATGAAGATAGAGGGTTGAGTGAAAATCTCCAACGTTGCATCATGATTCATTTTGTCTGGGTTCAAATATTTCAAGTCACAAAATGTGCGTCTTTTGTGCCAAGTTAATTTGTAAGAGACCTGGAATGAGGCAGACGTATCTGATCCAGAGATTCAACTGTTCCCAGGATGATAACACGTCCTCTGTCGTTTCAGCTGATGGTCGACGGGACGGTGAGCAGCGCCGTGCTGGAGGGCCTGACTCCTCTGACCGAGTACGTGGTCCACGTTTACTCCGTGGTCAGCGAGATCAGCAGCGAGCCCCTGAAGGGCACAGAGACCACCTGTGAGTGTTTCCTCTTCACCTCTGTACCCTCCTCCTCTTCCTCCATCTCCCATCGCCACCAGACGTCTGAGCTCATTTCCTCTTAGTGTCATGGGAGAAGCGTTCAGTCCTAAACACAGATGGGATTAGAGAAGAGCTTTAAAGTCTGACAGCGTCATCGCTCAGTTCATTACTGTTGTGGGAAAGAGTTTGTGTTTCTTCTATACGAGTTGTGAGATAAACATATATATTTCTCTGCTCATTATCACATCAGTTGTTTACTGTCCTCACCCCCTCACCCCCCCACCCCATCACCCTCTGTTTATTACAACACATACTTACATCTGATCTGAGGCTGGTGGGCGAGGTGAGAATCCCACCGAGCCACAGAGAGACGACAGTTAAAAGGTTTTTTATCATCTGTGTCTCAAACAAACTGATATAATGCTCGTAGGTTTTGCTTTATTTCTTCTTGAATGTGACTTTGACAGTTTCCCTCTGCTGCTGTTCACTTAGATGGCACCAGATCTCTGTGCATTTCTTCACTGTCATGTTTAAACTAACACTGGGTCCAATGTCTGCGTCACGTCCCAGTCTGCAGTGCGTCTGTCAGAGCTCGTAAAGAGGGTGTCCTCGATTGATCCGCTGCTGAGACAGTGAGGAGATGGACTCGCTGTACGAAACACATCTTCTGTTTTAAATCAGATGTTCAGGGTTTTACATCCTGTTTCCTAGTGTAAGGGATCAAATCTACAAATGGTTTGGTGTCTGTGTGATTGTTGAAGGTTTCAATGGGGTCTGGAATCCTCCCAGTTAATATTCCTGTAGATAAATTGATTTAGTCATGTTTACCTCTCTGCTTCTGTCAAGCACATGTTCAAATGTGCAGCCCTCAGGATTTGGAATCAACAAATCTGATTTCTTCTCACTTTGTTAATCCTCCACATGGAGGAAAACACAGAAAAGACTTCCCTTTAAAACAGAAACCTCAACACGACACGCGACACCAAATATCCTGCACATTAATGGAACTCAAGTTTATGATCTTTTTGGGATCGTAACCTCGATGCTGCTCTTGCGTTTGTGTCATTATCTTTGTATTGAGCCAAAAAACCTCCTCCAGACATCGATACGTATCAAAACAGATTATTTCTGTCCCACGACTAACAGCAACCAGCTGTTGCTCGTATTCTTTTCACAGACACTTCAACTTTCTATTATTACTATTGTCCCTGAGAACCTGGTTTGACAATGACCTGATGATTAACTTCCTGTCCTCTCAGTGCCGCTGTCAGCAGCGCGGAACATGGTTGTCTACGACGAGGCCGTTACCACCATGAGGGTGAGGTGGGAGCAGGCGGCCGGAGCCTCTGGCTACATGTTGCTGTACAAGTCCATCAACGCCACCGAGCCCCAGCTGGAGAAAGAGGTAGAGTGATGCTGCGTCGGAACGTCAAGGGTTTGATCCCTTTTGGAAGCGTGACGTCAACGGAACAATTCGAACTTGTGACTGGGTCTGGAACCTCTCGGATCATTTTGGTTTCCGAGGGACTTGATAAAGAGTTGCAGAGCAGAGGTTCAACTTATCAGATCAACGTGCAATTCATCGTAGTCAACCCGCCCTACTTATTTTAATTAATGAGATGCAAAGGAAAAGCTGTGTGTCTAACATTAAGAATAACATTAACATGGTTTATCTTGTGCTGAGCAGATTAATGTTAAGTACGCTGCAACGCCTCAGACACAAACGCTCTTAAACACACACTTGGACTCTTGGACTCACACATTAATTTGTGCGCTCAGCATTTCCACCTTGACTCTAAAAGAGCGGGATTCTGCCGGCGCCGTCTTACTGCTTCCAGATGGCGATACGATGAGCGCCTCCCAGAGCAGGAAGTGGACTTCGGCTCAGGCCCACAGAAAGCCGAGCGCTCAGACTCGCTGGGTAATGGGAAGGATTAGCTCATGGTGTGAAGTCATCGGGTGATATGAGCAGAGCAGATGCTTTATGGGCCGAGCTGAACCTCTGTGGTGTTAAACCTACATATGAGGAACATTAATGCTGGAGAGTCTGCACCTGAAGTGTGAATCAACGCTCATCACATGAAATCATGAATCAAGTGACTTTTCTTTTAGTGAAATCACAGATTTTGGCACATTTTGATTTATTGGGGGTAGAGCGGTGTTCCAGTCTGAACCACCAGATACTGAACCACAAACTGTATGAATGTGTGTGTGAGTGGGTGCATGCACTGTAAAGTACTTTGAGTGCTCATCAAGACTATGAAGGATATATAAATACAGACCATCTACCAATTAATATGTATCTGGAAAGGAGTCTTTAAAAAACTATGGTAATAAAAGGTATTAAATTACCACGATCACGTTCACCTACTGGGGAAAACTTTGTCAGAGCTTTGGGTCCAATGAGAAGGTTTGAATCACTTTATGTTAATTATGTGTTCAGCTAGAAAATCATTATTATGATTCTGTCACAAGTTCCTCAGGTGTCTGTGTTTTCCATCCACCTCTCCTCCACCCCCCTGTAGGTGCGAGTCGCAGGAGACGTGACGAGCCTGCAGCTGGAGCAGCTCCTCCCCTACACGGCGTACTCCGTCAGACTGCTGGCCCTGCACGGGGAAGCTGTCAGCGAGCCCCTGGACGGGATGGGAGTCACCTGTACGTCACTCTGAACCCACTCACTGAATATCAGAAGCCCGTGCCAGGCTCCAGCAGAAATACTGACAGTGATGAGCTCAGGCGGTTGAAGTTTTAACGGATCTCCTCCTGACCCTGTCCTCCCTCAGTGCCCTTGCCTCCTGCTGGAGTCCTGACGATCACAGACGTGACTCACAGCACCATGAGGCTCAACTGGGACGCTGCTCCTGGAGCCGTCCGCAGATACCTGATCACCTACAAGCCGGATGAAGGAGACCTGAAAGAGGTGAGAGGGAGGTTTCATGTTTCACCTGTAGGAAAACAGGATAATCCCAGAGATTAAGTCATTGTGTTGTACAGAAACAGCTGGTTGGTGCATTAGTGAAATACGAGTTAGGGTTAGAACACATTCACACATTAAACTTAATCTGGTCTGACAAGAAGGTCTGCTGCTTTACAACCAGTGACGTCGATTTAAAACATTTATCTCTCAGGCTTAATGTGGTCATTATGCAGTCACTGCTTTTAAAGGAGTCAGTTTTCTTAATAAGACCTTAAGAGCATCTTTGGCAAAACCTTGTTGCTCAAACTCTCCAGCAGTTTTATGTTTCGGGCAGCGATGGACGGCTGTGACCTTTTCCCCTGGCAGGCATCCGGTCTTCCTCCCCTGTCGTAAAGAAACACTGCATGGCTGAGAGTTTAAAAAGGTCTGTGAGGTCATTCAGAGGTGGCCTCATACGCCGGGTGAAGCTTTACTCCACTCTGATGTCTTCGTTCTGGGAAGGCATCAGGACCAAGTGGAGAGTTACCGCTGGCTGATCTTCATGAGAAAAGCTCCGTGCTGGCAGGCGAGCGCTGGCTCGGCCTGGCTGGATCACCGCGGCACCGAGCCGTCCTCATAATTTCTAACTTGGATGTCTGCAAAGGACAAACAGTCTGCGACGAATCTGCAGCCGAAGGTGGCGTAGGTGGACGACCGGCGAGACGCTGCCAGTGTTCTGATGGATGAGCTGCAGCAGCTCAGCTCCTCTTAAGGATTAATACTGAACACGTCTTATCTCTACAGAGGAACTCGTTGGATTCGTGCCTCCTGACTGAGAGCAGAATTTATTCCCTCCTCCGATACCGCTTCTATTCAGCTCTCCCCTGAAATGGAAAAATTCTACTGATGACACGTTTCAGCAGTTTTAACCCACACAGCTTTGCCGTCATTTCAAGGGGAAGCAAGAAAAGTTTGACTGATTTCCATTTGGTCCACTGTTCCTGTCAGAATGACTTGTTAATAGAAATATCCTCTGTTTGTGTTGATGAAGGTGAAAAGATACAGACATGTAGACGTGTACTTCTTGATTCTTAAATCTGTCACCTCCAGGCTGAAGTCAACGGTGACATCACCACCCTGGACCTGTCCTTGCTCACGTCTCAGACCGAGTACGACGTGGCCGTCACCCCGATCTACGACGAGGGACCTGGAACCACAATGATCGGCTCTGCCATCACAGGTCGGAATCAGCTTATCTAGACGACTGTTTGCTGTCCTGGCTCCTAAATGGTGGATCGAGCTCCCCATGGACATCCGGACAGCAGAAAGTTTACACATCTTCCGCCGCAAACTAAAAACACTACAGACTATACCTTGGATAAAAACTTAAAACTAACAATTTAGTAGCACTTAAATGGCACTTACTTATAGCACTTTGTAGTTTTGCTTTTTTGAAGAAATTGTACCTTCTTGATTCTTCTTGTTCTGGGTTTGTACCCTCACGCTTGATGCACTTATTGTAAGTCGCTTTGGATAAAAGCGTCAGCTCAATGAAATGTGTGTGGTTTCATTACTGCTAAACTCAAACCATCTGCAGATAAACCAGAACGACAAACGTACAACTTACAAACATAAAGCCAAACACAACACACATGGTTAGAACAAACACACACACACACACACACACACACACACACACCTGCTGGTCAGTTACTCTCCGCTCCAGTGAATCTTCTTCACTTGACGTTGCCTCATCTCTCAAACTTCCTCGTAAACAGACGTCGTTCCCGCCCCCAAGAACCTGCGCTTCTCCCAGGTGACCCACACCTCGTTCAGAGCCACCTGGGAGCACGGGGCCCGGGACGTGGCCCTCTACCGCATCGGCTGGAGCAAGAAGGGGGAGAACGACTACCAGTTTGTAAGTGAGCTGCAGTCAAACATTCACACATGGACACAAGGCAGCAGGAGCTTTTACGACTGGATTGAATAATTCACACAACACAGAGTTTGTTTAGGTTGATTTCACGTTTTCCTTTTGGCTTTTTTTAGATTCTGCTCCTGAAAAGCTTCATGTCACGTTAAGGGTGTTATGGGTCATGGACATTATTCAAGTTGATGTGGACGTATAAAAGAAACATGATACAAACAACCTTCATGTTTCAGCCTCAACTGTTCAACTAATCAGGGAAGATTAACGACTGAATTTCTTTAAATGAGATAATTATACAAAGGTGTTTTTAGTTAATAATGGTCCGGTTGTATTTGGATGTTCATCCTGAGCAGATACTTTATCCAGATAAGCTGCTTCTCTTGAAATATGCAAATGAATATAGTTTGGACAGCAGCGTCCGTCTGCAGCGACGGTCGAACATCTGGTTTCATTTCATCCACTGGGAATCGAACCAGTGGAGATGTTGCCTCCAGCACGGTGGTGTTTCCTTCCTGTGATTAAAACTGGAGCCAGAACTCAAATATATTCAGTAGAACTCTGAGTTCAGGTTCAGATCATTCAAAGAAACCCACCTGCAGATACTGACTTGCAGAATTAAACCATCAACCTTCCTGTAACCGTCTTAAATCTGAGAACGAGGCTACGACTGTGAAACTGAAGATGCTGTTTGCATGTGAAATAAGACTCGTTCTCCAGGGCCATGATTTAAACTGCTTCTTCTTACCGAAGCAAAACTATTTAAGGAATGATCCGCTGTGGTTTCACAGATGTCTTAAAACTGCCATGCCTCACAAAACGTACTTATTTTCTCCGCCAAGACTTAAGTACAAACATCCATCTCAGCCGAGGCAACAATAATGCTCTCTTTGTTTTCACTTCTGCGAAGCTCTGACCCTGCAGTTGTTTCTGGATCTGATTCTCCTCTCTCCACACGACATACATTAAAACACAAACTCAATCCAGTCTTAGTTTATCACATTAATACTTTACAACACTTGACCTCTTCCTGTCCGTGTGTTTCCAGTCCATCCTGAACAGCGACGAGACGTCCCACGTCCTGCCGAACCTGGACATCGACACCGAGTACGACGTCACCGTCACAGCCATCTACCCGGACGAGTCAGAGAGTGAAGACCTGATGGGAAGCGAACGCACACGTAAGTCATCCAACGCAAACCTCTCAGCGTCCCAGCTCCCGAACAAACAACCAGCGTCTTCTCCCCTCACAGATGTTTGTCTCATTCAAAGAACTGTAATAATAATAATGACGTTTTCTCAACATCTCTTTCTAGTGTTAAAGGCTCCGGAGGGTATGTGATAGGAGAAGGATGAGTTTCCTTTTCAATGTTCATGAGTCTGTGTGGAACGGTAATGTGGACGATAACAGTGTTGATGGGAGCACACTTTCGTTCTTAACTGCATGTACGTGCACTTCAGTGCCTCACTGTGCGTTCACACCACAACCAACGCGAGGAGGTGGACTGGAATGAGAACCAGTCCGGACAACACCGTTCCATAATTATACCGCTCAATGGAAAACATTGACTTTCATAAAGACTTCTGAAGTGAAGAGGTTGCTTTTCTTGATTCAATTTGATTTGCAGCACAAGCAAAGAAGAACTTTTTCACTCCGACTCTTTGGCTACTAGCTATTTGGTATTATCAGGCTAGTACGATTTATTAATGCTAATTATTATGTATATCAAGTGATTACTTATACGTAAGAGTGTTTGACCTCAACCCCACAATTTTCAACCCAAATCTACGCCCGTGGTGCTGCCGCTGCCAATCAACCTGCGGATGATGAGTAAATGATAAGAATGAATTTCAGGAGTCATTAGGAGTCTGTTTCCGTCGTGAGGCTTAAATTTATACTTCATTTGAAAACGTGAGCTCACATCCGAGGTTTTAGATGATTGTGGTGTGAACGTGGATCTAGAGTGACCCGACATGTCGTCCTCCAATCAGTAGTGACTGATTATCTCTGTGAGACATTTTGTGTCTGTTCCATCTTGCACCGTTTTGTCATCATAACATTTTCCTGTTGTCATGGTGCAGTTCATCCATTCATCGTAACGTCATGTCATCCTTCATCAGCGTTCACCTCAACCATCAAATTCATGTTGTTGCATGTTGTGTTGCATTTCTGAACAGTGGTTCTGCTGCGGCTGGAGATCTCTGCACTTCTAATTCAAATTAAAGTCATTTTACAAAGTGTCTGAGGAAAACTCCCCTCATTCAACTTTCAGACTTTGCCCCTCCACCATTTGTTCATAAGTTTTCATAGTGCTGCTTTAATTTGTTAGAACCTGCAGTTTAATATTCCACATCTAAAAAATGGACTCTTATGTTATCAACCCCTAATTTTGTTTTCTTTAACACCTTGTTTGTCCCATAATTAGTCAAATATGTTCAGTATTTGCTGATGTGAACTGAACAGTCAAATTATTAGAATTAGAACTGCAGTCCTGCTCTGAACAGCTTCATTGATCAAATCACCTCCCATGCTTTCATCCTAAAAACAATCCTTCCAGCTCCATGACCCGTGGAGACTGGGAGAGCATCATCATCATCCTCCTCCTCCTCCTCCTCCTCATCTTCATCACTGGTGATTTTTACTGTTTATCTCACTGCATGTCTCTCTCTGTGCTGCCAGTGCCTTCAGAGCCTCCTCGGAATCTGAAGGTTTTAAACGCCACCGTCTCCTCGCTGACGGCGAAGTGGGAACACGCCCCCGGCAACGTCCTGAACTACGTGATCAGCTACAGACCCAGCGCTGGAGGCGAGACTCTCTCAGTGAGTCCACTACACACAAACGCTATTCATTCAAATACCACAGATTTGGGTCACTTGCACTAATATCAGGTAAATATTTAAAACTTCAAATGCAAAATACAGGGAATAGTTAAATTAAAGTTGTTTTTAGTTTGTTTGCATCTGAATCAGAAAATGCACGGTTAGTGTATTTCTAAATTGAGCCATGAAGGAATCCCTGCAGAATCATAAGAGACAGCAACGGAGATAAAATCATTTAATAATGAATGAATTACATTATACAAAGTAAAGAAAGTTATAGTTCTGTTGTAGAGATTAATAAATAAAGGGGTAAATTACAGTTAAGGTAAAGTAATCAATCTGAAAATGGTGCAGATGTGTGTTTGAGTCTAAAGGTATATTTCAGAACTGCGCATTCCTCATCTGAGACCTCAGCAGGATTTATTTTCTGTCAGCTGAGTCTCCTGGAAAATAAAACTGCTTTGTATTTATTTAACCCCGATGGGACATTTTTTCAGTGCAATGTGTTTTTCAGCTGTTAAACTAAATACGATAAATGTGCCTCCAGAGGCCGAATCAGCAAGAAATACTTGTTCTAAAAGACACACAGAGAATAACTTGGCTCATCGTTTCATGGAGCTGCGTCACAGACACTGAACAATGGAGTTCTGACTTCTGATCTCTGAAACGTTGATTTAAGCTCTTACACCCAAACTGGCTTCAGGTCGTGGATTGTTAAAACTGCAACCTCTCTCCCGTCACCACACGTCTGTGAAAGTAACGAGAGGAGCAGTACAACTGAATTCCTTATCAGGGTGTATTTTCCTTACATGTTCCTACAAACACAGGTTTTTGTTCCGCTGTTGTCGGGCGCGGCGTTTCCCAGCGGCGCTGCTTTTTGACCAGCGGACATCTCGAGTCAAATCTGTCAGTGTCCTCACTCAGCGCGATTCCCAAAGCAGAAATAGAAGTTCATCATCAGGGGCTGGGTTTGATGGGAAGGTTTCTCTCTCTCTTCAGATACATGTTCAAGGGAATCCCCAGAAGAGACATTTGTCTTTTTATCACATCTCTATACACTGTCAAAATAAAGATGTTTCCTGTGCACAGTCATCACACAGGCCATTAGCAGCTGTGGAAGTACAGCGAGTCCTTTACTTTGAATGTACTTGAGCACTGTTACTTCACAGCACTGATTGTTAAGGGAATTTGAGGATAGATAATTAGCTTCATAGATGGGTAGTGGTGGATGGATGGATATAGATGTTAGATGGGCAGGCCGGTAACAACCTGATTCATTTCGTCAATGGTTTTTATCTGTGAATGTATTGAGACTGACCGTGAAGAGACGCCTCAGCCGCTTCATAGAGTTCTGTGTTAATAAAACTGAGTCTCAACAAAAACAATCAATAAACGGACACAAAAAACAAAGTAAAACCTGATCAAACTTGTTGCGTTTCGAGCCTGAGTTGGATTTTCTGTTAGAGCCTTTGTCTGGAGACGTCCTGAAGGAGTTCAGCTCTCTGTCAGAGGAACGTCTCGTCGCTCTGAGCTGCTCCTTCTTCTTGGCGTTGGGTTTATCACGGCGTCCCCATCTCCTGCGTTTGGCCGCTAGCTCTCATTCCTACAGGATGACCCAGCAAGTGATTAGAAGCGACCTGAGAGGAGAGTGTGTGAGAGGAATTTCAGCCAGTTAGACACATTTCACTGTGTCTGAGATCTGAGATGTTATGACAGTGTTCCCCCAAACACAGTGTCATGGTCTGATCCCCTCGCTGAGTCACACGTGTACACATCAGGAGTGAGAGCATCTGGTGTCGCTGTGTCACCTCTGTTGGTTTTAGCATCAGTCACTGCTCTGGAGAATGTGTAATGAACGATTTGGGAATAAGAATAAAAGTTGTTTAGTCTCTGTGCTGATGCTTTATGTGACATCATTAAATCCAGTGAGTTATGATAGCATCGGAACTCGCTGCAGAAGGAGGTGGTTTCTCTCTGTGGAATAAATCCCACTCATCACCCACAGAGACGGAGAATAACTGAAGAATCACTTTGAGAAGCTGCAGCTGAACTGAGAGATTCATCTGGGGATATTTTCTATTTGACTGATTATCGTGCTTGTCTCCAAACTCTGATACGTCTCGTTCCTCCGAGCCTCAGATCCTTTGTTTCCCCACAAGATGACAAACACATGAATGAGCCTCACTGCTGCTCTGGCTGACGTGTTCCTTCATCACCATGAACCAACACTGGGGTTTGTTTTGACTCAGCCCTGCAGCCCCCAGGAGCAACAATTCATTAATTCATTAATCCACCACTGAAAAGAGTGCCCAACAAATCCACTCTATACTCGAGTTTTCTCTTTCAGCACTTTTAAGGTTTGTTGCAGTAAAGTAAAGTCGTCTCAGGAGCAGCTGAGGAAATAAAACTGTCGGTGAAATAATCCAACCATTTGTTATGAACGGCTTGTCCTGGTGAAGTGACACGGCTCCTGTGATGAATGCAGTGTTATGAATGAGGATTCTAAACAGAATATCATGAGCTGGATCCCCACAGGAGCCGCTGATGGGCTGGGAGTGAGTTTAACAGCTGCTGGGAACAAACACACACATTCTTACATGTTCCTAACAACAAAACAACAGGATTCCAGACATACTGATGTAAACGTGGAGCGATGCTCTGTTATGTATCTCTTAGCTACCAGGGAAACTGTTTATGGCTTTTCACAAATGTGTTTACACTGTGGTATCGCTCCGTGATATACTGCACAGTTTGTTTGCTCAGGATTTCCCCAGCGCCCGCTTGAATTCCTCTCGCACAGAAATACTTCACCCGCGTTTCAATAATGTAAATAGTTTGAGGAGATTGTCCTCGGAAAGAGCAGATGAGTCTCCAAAACACGACACAACTGTTGTGCACTTTCAGTCTTTAAACGCATTTCAGGCCCCAAAGCTCAATTTGAGCCTTTTTAAAGGGATAAAAGCATTTGATTAATAATTACTGATATTTAACCTTATTATAACTGCTGACCTGTTTCCTGTCAACAGACGCAGGTCGGAGGGAAGAAGACCAGCGTCATCCTGCAGAAGCTCCAGCCCGACACTCCTTACACCATCTCTGTGGCGGCGCTTTATTCCACCGGCGCCAGCAAAGACCTCTCCAGAGACGGACGCACCAGTAAGAGTCCGACGAGACAGGAAGTCTAAAACATTCAGAGCAGGAGGGAGCGCTCACATTTAAAGTAGGGGTGGAAAAGGGGGGGGGGCAGATAGAGAGAATAAAATCAGCAAAGAAAGATCTTAGAGGAAGGATATATACCTATATACATTGAACCTATGCTAGTGAGTTATTGTGATTTTATCTTAAGTTCAAAGTAAAAACTTCAGCTTTCACGTTACAAATTAAAAATATATTAAGCAACATCTTCCAAAATATCAATAAAGTTACACTCGCAAAGCACAGGAACTGTCTTAAAGGGTCAACCTGCAGGGAATGAATCCAGAGTGACTGTGTCTCCTCAGAGCCTCTGGGCGGAGTGAGGAGCCTGCAGGTGCTGAACCCGACCATGACCACCCTGAACGTGCGCTGGGAGCCCGCCGAGGGCCGAGTGAAGGAATACAAAGTGGTCTACGTTCCTGCGGCCAGAGGAGCTGAGAGCACGGTAGGAAAACCAGCTGCTTCCTGGCAGCTCGCACTGAGCAGAGTCAAACCTGGAGCTGCAATATCAACGGTTTCCTGCAGAGACTCGGTTTATCAAAGAAACACTGAGATGCAGATTAAATCTATACATTCTGTTGCCAGTCCAACACAAACACAGAAGAATATAGAATGTGTTGAGTCTCCTGTGTGTTCATTAATCACTGTGAGCTGACGATGGAAACCGTTGAAACCTCAAAGCGTCTTTTCATCTTGTTGTTGAACCCAGGAAACAGTGTCGGCAGGTACGGCCACCACGACCCTGCGAGGCCTGCAGCCCGACACCCTGTACACCGTCTCTCTGGTGCCGGTGTACACCGAGGGCGACGGGAAGACCATGTCCGAAAATGGGAAGACAAGTAAGACTGAACACTGAAATACATCTAAGTTACAGAGTATATTCTGTTGGTGAAGTTGTGACTGAATTGAAGAAAATGTGTAAATCTTAAAAGATATAATATATAAATCAAAAGCTCTATAAATCGCCCTCACATTGATAAATGTAATATTTTTATTAAATAAATTAAAACAAAGTGTGGTTATCAAATATGCTCCAGTAAAGCAGATGGAATTAAAGGAAAAAGCAAAGTACGATTGATTTGAACAAATATAAGTTAATTTAATGTTGCTGAGTCGTCTTAACTACAGTGTTTCCACCAGAAATCCAAAGCGTTTAGTTTCATCAGATATTTAAGAAAACTTGAGTAAAAAGAATAATAATTCAGCGTGTTCACGACTCGTCCTGTGGTCCAGGGGCACTGGGAGGTGTGAAGAACCTGAAGGTCACCAACCCCACCATGACCTCTCTGACCGTGGACTGGGACCCTGCAGATGGCGCTGTTCGCCTCTACAAGGTCTTCTTCGTGCCGGCCGCTGGCGGCAAAGAGGAGATGGTGAGAGTCTTCGCCTGTCTCACCTCTCAAATAAAGATTCGTCTGCAGGTCAGGAAGCAACGTTTCAATTTGTTTTGATGTCTTTGTGAACAGGAGCAAGTTCCCACCGGCACCACCTCCATCATCCTCAGGAACTTGTTGCCCGACACTCCGTACACCGTGTCGGTGCTGCCAGTTTATCCGGCCAGGGAGGGAAAGCGCCAGTCAGAGAACGGAAAGACACGTACGTCACTTCAGAGCCTGAACTTTAAATCTCAATAACCTTCTAAGATCCCTTGAATGGCGTCATGTGACTTCAGCGGTTTGTATTTACCGTTTCTTAAAATGATTTCGGTATTCCCAGTGCCTTTGAGCGGAGTGGGCAACATGAAAGTGACCAATCCAACCTTCACCACGCTGACGGTGACGTGGAATCCTGCTGACGGAAACGTTCAGG
Organism: Hippoglossus hippoglossus; assembly: GCF_009819705.1. NCBI lineage: Eukaryota > Metazoa > Chordata > Actinopteri > Pleuronectiformes > Pleuronectidae > Hippoglossus > Hippoglossus hippoglossus. Next base: position 1,029,657 of record NC_047174.1, read on the forward strand.
GCTACAAAGTGATCTACACTCCCGCAGACGGAGGAATGGAGATCGTGGTGAGATTCTTCATCCATGAGATTAAACTGTAGTGACCCACACGAGTCCAGTGATGTGACTTCAGACCAGTTAAGAGTTCAGTTAAGAGCTCAGTTTAGAGAAGTTAACTTGAGTCAGTTAAACTTGAGTTGGGTCGAGTTAACCTGGGTTAAATTGAGTTGAATCAACTTAAGTCGAATCAAGTTAACTGCTCAAGTCAGATTAGCTTATTTTATCTCAAGAATCAACTTGAGAAACCTCAAGTTAACTCAAGTTAAGTAAGTTAACTTGAGCAGAGTAAAGTTGAGTCAACTTGAGCTGATTCAAATTAGCTCAACTTGAGTCAGACCAACTTGAGTCAGATTCACATCGGGTTCATTTAACTTGAGTAAAATTCAGATGGGTTACGATGAGTTAACTCGAGCTGAATAGAATTAAGTTAATTATCTTGGCAGTTAAACTTGAGTCGGGTCAAGTTAATTTGAGTTGAGTTCAATTAAAATAGTCTTTCAATTTGAGTCGTGTTAACTTGGATTAAATCTACATTAGTTAAGATAACTCGAGATGAGCTGAGTTACTTTCATTTGACTTGAATTAACTGATTCTGAGACATTAGTTAGAAAACAAAGTCAGGACAAATCGTCTGTTGTTTTGACTGTTGTCGTGTTTCCTGGTAAATGTTCCACTAGTTTTAAATGTGTCTGGCTCGTTGTGTTGTTAACACACTTTATCTACATTTACAAACTTAGATTCTGGAGGAACCAAAGTTTGCGCAGTAAAAAAAAACCTATAAAACTCAGATTTAGACAAAATAAGTTCAACAAACACTGGTTGTCAGACGGTTCCTCAGGATTAGTTAATAAAAACACTTTCAGTCTGTGTTTGAATTGTGGGAAGGATCAAAGCCCTCAGCAGGGATTTAGTCCTGTCATCCTCTCTGACATGTTAATACCGTCGAGCAGTTGCCTCACAATAGCAACTAAATCCTCTCTGGCAGCGCGGATCCCTCGTCGCTGCGCCGCATGTTGACGAGGAGCGGCGTGCACGTGTGTCTTAGAACATGTTGATCCTGCTGAGCACACGCCTGCCGTCCACAGTCCATACGACTCAGAATGTAAAGAGCCGTGAAATAACAGATCCACGTTTGTTTGAAGCTTCATTCGTCTCCGTCCTTTTTAAGCTTTTACACTGGTTTCAGTGGGACATGTTATCATGGTACAAAAAAAGAGACTTAGAGCATTAAAAACACTTTGAATGAAAACTCAAAGTCGTTTAGACTGAGCTGTAGTGTTTGTGAAACCCAGCTGTTTCCACAGGGAAACGGTTGAGCCTTAACCTGCTGGAGGTCAGAGGTCAGGGCTCTGGGGTCTGGTAGGAATTCGGCCTGTGTCAGACAGTTCACCGCATGTTTCCTTGCAGGAGCAAGTGTCGGAGAGCACCACCTCCACCGTCCTGGAGAAGCTTCGGCCCGACACCAGCTACAGCGTCACCGTGGTGCCCGTCTACGCCGAGGGAGACGGACCCATTCTGTCCGACATCGGCAAGACAAGTGAGTGAGCGTGTCCTAAAAACACGTGAACCTCAGAGAATCACTTCCTCTGTCTGAGAGAGACGCACATAATGAAGCTCTGCAGTGGAGACACAAGTGGGAACTGATGCTATTTAACCTTCAAACGTTATTGGTCCTAATAATCTGCAGCAAAACAGGAAATTCTTCGTTTTCTAGGTTAGTGTTGATTAAAGAAATCCACAGTTTACTGTCAGAAGAGTCTTCTTTCTTTTCACCTCGTTTCCTCCATCGTCTCGTCTTGTTTTTATCTTTTTACTCTTCCTCTAAAGTCTAAGCAGAGTCGGTTGTTTCTTTTATTTTTAGTCTCATAGATAAATACAGTTGGTTTTAGTCTGCGCTCGCTGTCTGTTGTTGATGAATCATTTCTGGTCATGTTTAAAGTTAAAGTCTTCCAGCCAACCCAAGAGGCTTGGGAATGACAAGTATGTGTTGTTAAAGTTTGGATGTGCTAAAAAAAGCTGATTTCACTGTGTCGTCAATCTTTCAAACTTGGGACCATCTGGGGCTTTGCATTGAAAGTTTGTCCATAAGTTGAATTTCAAGTGGTTTTGAAAACATCTTAAGTTTAAGGTCAACAGCACATTAAAACTGAATAAACCTAAAGTGAAGTTTCCTGGCGCACACTGAGTTTCTCCTCCTGTTTCGTGTCTGCGCTCAGAGCCGCTGGGTTCAGTGAGGAACCTGCAGGTGACCGATCCCACCACCAGCACGCTGAACGTCCGCTGGGAGCCGGCCGAGGGCAACGTACGGGAATACATCGTGATCTGGGTGCCGGCGGCCGGAGGAGATCGGGAAGTGGTAAGACCCATCGCTCAAGTCATCAATAACAAACACTGTTATCAGTATTAACAGTGTTTGTTGTGTCTTTTGTTGGATTCTAAACTTGTTTTTCAGAAGTGTCACCAGTAAAGACAGTAAAATGACAGTAAAGTCTTTCTATTTCCATCGCTCCCTTCCACTGATTCAACACTGTTCTTGAGCCAAGTTGATCTTTAGTGAAAACCAAGAGAAACTGAGCGGCAGAAGTCCGTCCAGTCTCAAACTGTGGGTTCCAGATGTTCTCACCAGAGGCTGAGAACCTCATCTACGCCCCATTAGCGTCTCGGCTGCTCACGACTGGAACGGGATATGTTTGTTTTAATTCAAACCACTTTACGTAAAAACCATCGTTCAGTGGCGGCTAGAATTTTTCATCGCTCACAATTTTCTGTAGAATGTCACGATTAAAATCCTCTTTCTGTCGCTGTATTTCTCTTCTGTGAAATAATGTAGAAGCAGATTAATCTCAGTTCTGGCCTTTTGTCATCACTTGTGGAGAAATGGCAGCAACATTAGACCATTACTCTCGTGTCCAAAGCAGTTTCATGCAGGAACTCTCTTTTCTTCTTCTCCTATGTCAGAATATGGAGTTATTAAAAGATGAAAGCAGCTGGATCATGTTGTTTCCATTAAAATCTACATTTCCTCACAACCAACTGAAAACATTTGACAGGGATGTGGGAGAGTTTGACTCGTTTCCAAGACTTTTTGATCTGTTTTCTGTAAAAACTGGGACAATATCTTGAAAGGGTCCATTTCATTACCTACCAGATTATGTCACTTGGTCTAAGACATGTCATGAAATGAGATGATTTGATTTGGAAACAATAGAAATAGACCCCTGGCAGGTTTAAGGACTTAATATTAGATCAAGCGGACAAAGAACAAATGTAGACTTTCTCTCCTTCCTGCCAGTTTGCTGCTGGAAGGGTCAGATTGTCCCTGGACAGTTTTTTAAAGTCTCCGAGCTTCTGCCGTGACTGAGTTTCACAAAGACAGATCCTGATTGAAGCTGCATCCAAGAAACCGGATCTCAGGAGACATTAAACTGAGACATCGTTCAGTCATCCTGCAGAGAATCGTCCTGCGTCTGCCAAACCCTCATTTCCTGGATATGGAGTTTCTAACCGTTCTCCAAACCCTCCTTTCTCTTCTCCCCCGACCAGGACCAGGTGTCTGGAACCACCACCTCCACCGTCCTGAAGAACCTGGAGCCCAACACCGAGTACACCGTCACGCTGGTGCCCGTCTACCACGAGATGGAGGGCAAACCGCTGTCGGAGAACGGGATGACCAGTGAGTTGTTTTGATTGATGGACTTGACCCGAGTTTCGGCAAGAACAACACAGCTGAGCCAAAAGTCATTTTCACTAAATGTTTTAAAAAAGTAACTTTAGCTCACTCAAAGATCTAATAACACACGAAGAAGAGTGACTGATGGATTGAAAGAGCAGAATAACAAAACCAGTTCAAATCACAACATAGTGAAGCATTTATCTTGGCCTCTTATTAAAGGGTTTAGAAATATATATTCATCATGTTTCAATATCCAGGACGTTCATTTGGTGCATTTGAACCAGTTTGGAGTACTGTGGTTCTGTGGTGTACTGTAGTACTCTGGAGTACTGTGGAGTACTGTAGTACTCTGTAGTACTGTGGAGTACTGTAGATGCTGCTAATAATACCATCAGATGTTACCATGGCAACCAGTTGTATGAAGGAATACAATGTGAAACCCAAACTACCCAGATCAAATGAAACAACAGACACATGAAGCTGGTTCAGACTCTCAGATTATTAAACGTCCTGAGTTTCCTTCAGTTATTATCCTGCACCATGTCTTTGGAGGTTAAAAGATGATTGAACTCTAATTCGGTCTGTAAATCACCCACTCTGCAATCATTGATTTCTGACTGAGGCTTGCTCCTCCCCCTCAGATCCTTTGGGTGGCGTGAAGAACTTGCAGGTGATCGACCCGACCACCAGCACGCTGACGGTCCGCTGGGATCCAGCGGTCGGCAACGTCCGGAGCTACAAAGTCTTCTACGCTGCTCAGCCAGGAGGAGAAGAACTAATGGTAAAACCTGTTTGACTCAGTCCGTCTCACCGTCACCGAGTCGTCCTCCTGCTGACGGATGTTTCCATGTGTAACAGGAGGAGGTGACAGGCGGCACCACCACCACCACCCTGAGGAACCTGGACACCGACACGCTCTATAACGTGGCTGTGGTTCCTGTTTACCCAGACGTGGAGGGCATACGACAGGCTGAGAAGGGAAGGACGAGTGAGTGAATCCTTCACATGGACACACAACCAGTGCAACATTCAGGATGTGTGTTGTTGTAGAGCGATTCAGATAACTGACCCTGCAGCTTTGTGTAGGATTGTTTGTGTCACACAGACGGAAACCAGACAAAGGACTTAGTCACACTTCTGATTCAGAGACCCTCCTCTCTGCCGTCAAAACCCAACCCCCCTTAACACATCTGAACTTTCATTGTGCTTTAACCTGATTTTCACCTGCAGGACTAAACAAACACTGACGATTATCTCTGACTTATTTACCATCTTGTTCCTCTGGCACGAATCTTCACAGACTCTTTGGCCTGACGACGCCATGAAACTGTATCTTTGTTTCTATTATGATATAAATTTATCTTTGAAACCAATAGAGAAAATTATTCCAAACTGAAATCCAACATTTGGCAGAGAAAGGCCGGATTACTTAGAAATTCGTGTGCGTCTTTAGTTGTTGGATTTCGTATCATTAGTTGGAGATTCACCGTAAATCCTTCACTTTGTTCGTCTGGAGCTGGTTTCAGTGTTTTAGTGAAGCTGGGCCGCACCATGAAGATGAGTGTCGCAGCTGGTCAAGACTTCACGGACATGTAAATCATCTGTACATTATTTATTAAACTGGTTCTCACAGTTACTGGTTTGAACTGATCCAGGATTGTCTCCCTGTTGGTGCATCACAACAAAAGTTTTATGACAAAACATGCAACTATAAAGCTCCCATTATTCTTTTTATTCTTTTATTTATTCATTCGGTGGCTCTTTATTTTTTACTGGCAGTTGGTTTTATTAGAGCTTGATGCACAACAGAAGAACTGAGGGGAACAGAGGAGACATTTTTTGAGGCAATTTTAAATCTTTATTAGAGACCTCAGGAAAAAGCTAAGGAGAAAGATTTAAGTGAGAAGTGAGAGAGGTTCCCAGAGACACACGCCCAGAGGCCAGTGCATCGCACCGTCATCATCCTCCGTCGAGGGAAATCAAAACTGACACAGAAGCACAAAAGGTGCAAAGGCAAAATGTAGTAAGAAATAGCACACAACAGAATCTAGAATAAGATAAAAATAAATCAGATAAAAATAGAAATACGAGAAGTACGATTTACAAATATTAGGCTGTTCCATAGATATGAATATGATCTCTCCAGCAGCTGACTGCTCGTTCATTGAGTGCAGGTTTGAAAATGAAGACACGACAACAACTTACTGTGAACTGAGATGATCTGAGACCAGTTTGTCCAGACGGCAGGAAGTTCATCTGATAACCTGCGGGTGATGTGGAGTCAGATTCTGGTTGATGAGTCGTCCTTTCAGACTGAGAACTCGAACACAGACCTCGTGTATACGAACACTTGTGGCTCACAAAAGAAAATAATAAATGCCAGAAAGTTTAGTCAACTTCCTGGCTACATCTGGACGCCCCTCATGTGGTACACCCGCCCATCTGGTGCACCCTGCAGGACGAAACAAATGCTACAAATTATTCGCAGCAGTTACTTAAACCTTGGAGGAATTCTTTCAAGTCTGAGCGACTCTTTAATGAGGATGTTTTTGTTTCATAGAAGACCCACAAAGTTTAGATGTTCACAGGAAACGACAAAGACGCTTGCATGTGATCGACATCGTCCCCGACTTTGAGACGTCTGGTCTGACGAGGGGCAGCGTGAAGCGAACAGCCAGGATCGCTGCACACTGTGATTCTCCCGTGTCTTTCAGAGCCTCTGGGCGGAGTGAAGAATCTGAAGGTGACTGACCCCACCACCAACTCGCTGAGGGTTCGCTGGGACGCGGCCGAGGGCGACGTCAGGACGTACCAAATCATCTACGTCCCCGCCGCCGGAGGAACCGACAGCGTGGTACGATCCACGTGGTTTCTACACCTGCTCAGTGCTACAGGGATGATTAGAATAGGTTTTAAAGTCATGATAAAATCCCAGTTTTAAGGTCTAAGTTCTTGCTTATCAGCCGTTTGTCTCAACCTACATGTTTAATGTTGACCTCCCTTCTCACTCGTGTCTCGTTGTCCAGACTCAGGTATCCGGGATGTCGACCAACACTGTCCTCAGAGAACTGCAGCCGGACACCGAGTACAAAGTGACGCTGGTGCCCATCTACGCCGACGTGGAGGGGAAACGCTCGTCGGAGAACGGAAAGACAAGTGAGTTAGGACTGAGCAGCTGTGACCACCTCTCGTCCACGAAAGCTCTTCTGTCACTTAACACTTAACAAGTCAACGCTGAATATTACAACACCGTGAAAGTTTCTTTCGACATTTTACTCCGTCAAGCCTTCTTCTCTAAAGCTGTTTTCAGTCCTGCACTGAAGACCACACATTTCCCTGAACCTCCCTGGAGCGTTGAGCTTCACCCATCTGTTGCTCTGACGGGGTCAAAGCTAACTCTCTGCCTGTCACTCACATGTGACAGTGTTTGACGACCCTCTGTTGTGTCGACAGAGGCTCTGGGCGGAGTGAAGGACCTGCAGGTCACTGATCCCACCACCAGCTCCCTCAAGGTCCGCTGGGAGCCGGCGGAGGGCAACGTCCGGCAGTACCGCATCTTCTACGTGCCAGCGTCCGGCGGCGCCGAGGACATGGTGAGATATCAGACTGACTTCCTGTGCTTCGCCCAGCTCATCAGACGTTTCTGTATTTCAATGCGTGAAAACAGATGCATGACAACAATATTCATGTTTCTTTCTGATGTGCAGAAAACTCCTGCTGCACATTCACTCGACAAAAAAACACATTCAACTGCTTCAAATCACTTTATTCACAAATTCATGTTTTAGATCTAATGAAGCTTTTGTCTTTACACTTTATTATAAATTAAAAAACAATAACAAATTTCAAGCTGCATTATTTTGCACTATGTGGATTTTACAGTCCTGCACACGTCCGTGATTGAAAGACTAGAAGCTGCACCGTTGTGTTTGCATCATTTGAAGTTGTGTTTGTGTGTGTGAGCAGGAGCAGGTGTCGGGCGGCACCACCAACACCGTGCTGAGGAACCTGCTGTCGGACACGCCCTACACTGTGACCGTGGTGCCAGTGTACCCAGAGGGAGAAGGTCTGCGTCAGTCCGACAATGGAAAGACTCGTGAGTCTCCTCAGACGTCAGCGTTCACCTGACACTCGCATTCCTCACACTGCAGCTGAAGACCCCCCCCAGGTTTAGTTTCTGATCATCGTGACGAACAAGACGAACAAGAACCACAGAAAACAGCTCATATAAAACAGGTCCCACTGCTGAATGAGACCTCCAGTCATGTATATATATATATCTATACAACAGAGGCCTTTAACAGGTATTGCAGGTACTAAAGGTGAGCGAGGGCAGCTTGATATAACAAGAGATGACCTCTGATGATGAGCTTCCCTCGTCCAAGACCTAACCATCTCCTCCAGCTGGAGAGGGTCAAAGGTCACTGAGCCACTGTCCAGCAGCTCAGGGTGATGAGAAACAGAGCCGTCATTCCTTCGCTGAGATAAACAGGGACATACCAACCGGGTTAATCCGTCTGCACTAATGTAACCAAGACAAATGTTCATCACTGTCCTGACGTGAACCCGAGTCCGACTCTCAGAAATCAGAAGCAACCGACAAACACCAGCTCCCAGGTGAACCAGTGGAAAAACCACTGTCATCAGCCAAAAGCCCTGAATCTTTAAAAGGCTCTGAAACCCCCCCCCCCCCCCCCCCACAGATGAGTTCACGGAACAAAGGAGAAGTGAGGAGCTGTTTTCAAAGTGATTGATGGCATGAAATAAAAAGACAGATAATGTGGACCTTAAAAGCTCCTGTTGGCAGAGGAGGAGCTTGGATGAGGAGCTGGGCTCACTTATGTCTGGAGAACTGTTCAGGCTCCGGTTGCTTCTGTGTGTGTTGGTTTTGTTTCTGCCCACACTGCCACGCTCAGTCAGCAGAAATGCATCCTGCCGTTTTTTTGTAATTGGAAAACTCTTGAGTGAGGCACAAAGCGATTCCACTGAAACCTCCAGCGGTCCAACAGAACGTTTTGACTTCTTGTCACGACAGTTGGGAGGCTGCTGTGGTCCAGATGTGATGTGATGTGCCACAGGGATGTTTGTGGACAGTTTATGAAGAAGTTATTACCTTCGCCAAGGAGGTCGTGTTTTCACTCGTCTGCTGGTTCGTCTGATCGTCAGCAGCATTACACACAAACTACTGGGCAGGTTTCCACCAGACTCGTTGGAACAATGGGACATGAAATAAGAAAGAGGTCGTTACAATTGGCGGCAGATCCAGAAATTTTTCAGCACATTCTTTATTTTTGCAGAATCTCGCATGCAGAGGTGCATGTGAACCAAAAGTTATTCATAGACACAGCGAAGACGTGGCGCTTCCACGTCCTCCACTCTTTGTCTTTCTTCATGTTACTGCAGCACTGTCCCTCGTCTCACAAGCTGCTCAACAACACATGACACACACCGTTTGACTGGCAGGACGCAGACAGGGAGATTCTGATCAACCCCATTTGAAAGCATGTGAACATGAGCTTGTAGCTTTACACTCAGAAGCCATCCGAGGTTTCGACTGACTTTACCACTGCATGGAAAAACACAAACCTCTAATCCTGCTCAACCAGAACAGGATTGCAGCAGCGCAGCAAAAATGCTGACACAGAGCGAAATAAGAAAAGAAAAGCTCAGGGAATATAAAGTTGAACCTGGCTCAACTTGGCTCAACGCGACCTGGCGTCATGCAGCGATCCACCGGCCAGTCACAGAACAACCTGCTGCGGTGTGGTTCTTCTTGTTGGTTGAACTGGTGGTTCTGGTTTGGGGGTAAACGTTTGGCTCAGGTTTGAGGTTTAGTGAAATATTTCATCATCTCAACAGTTCCTGAGGAAACTGAGCTTTTCTCAGGGTCTTGATTCGGTTTGTCTCTTTTTTGTTTAGCAGCAGGAATGAGATTTTATAAAGTGAAAACCAGAACAGACATTGGTTTGAAATGGTTGCAGCAGAGTTTAGTGTAGCGTCACACGTGTGAGGTGCGGCGAGACTTGAACATGTAACCATCTGGCGTGTTCCTCTGTGCGCCTCCGTCTGTCAGTGAATACGAGTCTCTGTGCGACGTTAATCATCTTTTATTATCACCAGCTCAGTCCAGCTTTACTGTTTCCATCCCTGGGGGAATTTGTCACATTTAGTTTGGACAAAAACAACACTTGAGTCCAAACAGAGGAATAAACTCAGTCGCTGCTGTAAAACGATTAATAACAGAAGATTAGAGCAGGATGACATCATCTCTCGTCCTGTTCCTGGATGAAAACAGTGAAACCTCCCGACGGACGCTGTCCTCTGTGCTCTGGAGGTTTGAATGATGATGTTTTAAAGTGGTTACACAACGTTTGGAGGAAGGTTTCTGCTCTGGAGGGTTTTTTCCCTCCTGAGGACGAGGCTACCTTTTACGTCTTTTTAGTGTTTTTTAATTGAGTAGAGCTCCAGGGGGATGTGCACATCTGGTTCGGTTTAAAAGGAAAGTTTAGGGCTTTTGCATAAACTCAGAACTCTGCTACTTCTCTCTGCACATAGACACAAAAAAAAACGACTCGTCCCTGCAGGAGGTTTCAGATTCATAGATTTTGTAAAAACAGAAATGACGATTAAATTCTCTGTCAGTTTTTTATTTCTCGATAAAAATACCGAGCAAAAACACAGCATTAAACACATAGATGTCACTTCTCTAAATATGCCAGATTGTTTTCATCAACATCCAGGAATTATTCTTTCCAGAAAAATTAAATATATGTATATTGAATGAAAGTGAATATTCTTGGATCCCTCCCTGTACATCCAGTCATGCCCCGTCCTTTCACAGTTTCATGGAAATCAGTTCCTGCAGACACACAAACAAACAGACATAAATCTGAGGTCTGCAAAACTATTTCAATTTCACTGGATTTCTGAAAAGTTGGAAGAATTTATCTTCAAATTATCCAACTTTTAAAGAAATGCAAAAACCTAAACCGACACTTTTAAACATCAGCAGCTTTAACTGTCCCAGCGGCTGAACTGGGACACACTGGGAACGAGCCCTTCGCTCAGATGTTTTGCTGCCGAGTGAGAAATGTCAACTCTCCCTGCTTCCTCACTTCCCTCTCTCTTCACCTCTGTGACCTTTGCAGTCCCACGCACGCCACCCAGGAACATCCAGGTGTACAACCCCACCCCCAACAGCCTGAACGTGCGCTGGGAGCCCGCCTCAGGCCAGGTTCAGCAGTACCGCGTGGCTTACACCTCCCTGAGCGGAACCCGATCCACGGGGTCGGTGAGTAACTCTCTCCAGGCGCTTCAAACTCAAACTGTCATTAGCAGCGCTGTTGGCCTCAGGGGCAGGTGGGTTCCTCCTGAGATCCCGTCTCTGCTCAGGAGGGAAAAGGATCAGAGCAAAGACTGTGGAGGTACAAAACTACACACTCTGACATGTTGTTTTATTTTTAAACTCTTATCAAATCTGCTTGTGGGATCAGATAATTACTTTTTTTGGTTGTGAATCAACTTGTCGGACATTTCGTGCCTCGAGGAAATTCTTGAGATAAGTCAAATGGGGAATAATTTCATCCCTCCAGCTGATTGAGCTGCTTGTTTCAAGATAAAGAAGATTTCAGAGCAGATAGAACTACAACTAATGGTTTGCATTAATACTGTGTAATCTATTCAAGTTTTGAAATCTACTCAATAAACAAATGACTCAAGGTTTCAGGCTTAACACTTTAAACTTGTTGGCCGACACTTGGTGCTTGATTCCATAACCAGGACCTTTGTATTTTCTTTTTCCACTTTGAAAAACATCTGTATATACTGATTGTAGACTATACATAATATAAAATATGATATAAATAAAGTGAAATCAAAGTGTGGTCGCAGCGTTCACTGGTTTCACTCAGTTTATTCCGTGAAAACAACAGGTGGTCCCAGTTGGTTGGACCTATTTGTTTCCCTCAGTGTTGGTTTTGATGCTGCACAGATGTTTGCACAGCAGTAATTATGGTAATGTGGAAATCATGACTTGTCAGTTTTTTGTATCTCTCCATCAGCTCTGATTTCATGCTCTGGTGCAAATGTCTGGAATGCAGGGAGAGAAAAGAGGGTTTTATTCTCCCCACGAAGATTCTGAACTCTGACTGATGTTTGGAACAATGGCACAGCGTACACATCTGACTGACATCAGGAGGGGGTTGAAGTCTTCTGGGGTCACGGGGCTGTCGCGATGACTGTGATCGTCTAACAGGGTTTCACAGTTTCTGTCGTTCTTCTGCTTTTCATTCGTTTCAACTTCCTCTGATTCAGTTGAGAGGAAGTTGGTTTAGCAGAGACACAACGATAAACACAGTCGTAGAAAGACCGACTCGGCTGATATTCCATTGGTTAAACTTCACTGGGTTGACCCGAGAATGCAAAATAAGAAAAACAAAGAAAAACCCCAAAGTAGCCAAAAGTACGTGGACAATCGAACATTACACCCGCGTGTGATGGTTTAGCATCTCGTCTCCAAACCACGAGTCTGCAGCTACGAACCTGGAACCGTGGAACCTGCAGGGATTCACTTCCACTCAGTCACGGCAGCAGGAGAGAGTTAAACATCAGCCATGTGACAGAAGAGCACAAAGAAGACGGGTTTCCACTGCCACGCGTTCCCACATTTGTATCACAAGATTGACAGATTAAAAGCCTTCATGGTCATTTGGAATAACTAGGTAACGTTAGTGTGGGAAGGTAATGTTTTTAAGGCATTAAAAAACCACGGCGCCTTTAAATTACGTGGACGTGGACCTGTCTTCTCTCTCTGACCAGCAGGGGGCGACTCCACTGGTAGTTTCTATAGAAGTTCATGAGAAAATGACTCAACTTCTCATTTTATAACGTCAGTAAACATTCTCCTAAGGAGTTTATGTCTCAATCTCCAGTTTCAAGTCTGTGTGCAAGGGGCCAAAAATGTTTTTTGGAGCAAACAAACCTGTGGTATTATTCTGAAGAACTGGCCCCATTTGGCTCCTCCCACCCAAACCCAACGTAACCAGTGCGTTGATCCTCCTCCTGTGATGATTCCGGATTTAACCTCACGACAGGAGGGGAAAATGCTTCTTTGACATTTGGCTCCAAAACTGTCAGATATTTTCTTTTTAACCAAAACTAAATCACTTGATGAGGATTCGATTGGAGCTCGACCAGCGGGTTCCATCCCAGTGATGTCATGACCCTGGTTTTCATGGCCCACAAAGCGTCGCTGTGATAATCCCAGTGACAGGAGACGCTCCGCAGTCATCTCCCTGCCTGAGCCGATGACAGAGCTCCGCACTCTCCAGCCGCATCTTAGCAGGAACTGTTTATCCGTCAGTCCACTTACTGAATGAAGGATTTGTTTGGCATCAACCCCCGGTGCCTGTGTTAGTGTTTGAGGGAAACTTTGGCAGCAGGAGATCACTGGATATGGGATGAGCAGTGAGGTCATTATGTACATTATCAAAGCCAGATCTCTGTGTAATGCATGAGGAGGCACATTTGAAAAGGAGACGCCTCCGCACTGTGGCTGTCACGACCATTGTGTCTGTATGTTCTTTGACCCTTTGTGGGTTTTTGTTTCTCTGTGAAAGGTTCTGGTTTCAGGAAATATTAACAACGCCTTCCTGGACAACCTGATCCCAGACACTCCCTACTCAGTCAGCGTCTCCCCGTTGTACGCCGACGGAGAGGGATCCCCGGTGAGCGACAACGGCAAAACACGTAAGTTCACCGACGACAGTTTATACAGAAAGCACCCTGGATATTACCCATGATCCTCTGCTTCCTGAACCTGTAAAAAAAAAACACTACAACTTGTCCAATTGATTTCTACATAATCTGACATGTTGTCGTTGCAGTGCCACGCGGCGGTCCCAGGAACATGCGTGTGTTCGATGCCACCACCAGCACCCTGACCATCGGCTGGGACCACGCAGAGGGGCCGGTGAGGCAGTACCGGATCGCCTACGCTCCCCTGACCGGAGACCCCATCACCGAGTTTGTAAGTACATTCAGTCTAATCTAGTCTAATGACAAACTGAAGTATTTAAACCGGTTTCGATAACTTTGAATGGGATTCTTTATAAAAATCCGAACCTCAAGCTTTTCCCTCACACTTGATCTTTTACATTTTAGCCGTCGTGAGAGAGAGTTTTCAGGTCATTATTATTTCTTGTTTTGATAAAGGTCTCAGATAAACTCTCGATACACTCTCTCCGATCTGCGTTCACCGTGACGTTCAGCTCAAACTATGCAGTGAAGTCACATCTCTGGATTCCTTTGGCTCCTTCAGGTTATAAATCACCGATTAGTGAGAATAATTACAGGCTCAGTTAAACAAACAGTGCAATTTGGGCCATAATAACGTTATTAATGGTCCTAAATAACGAGTTGGAGCCGCGGTGGCGGGCGGAGACGGCCCAGCTGCTCTTCCCCTCCGCTTGTTAGCGAAGCACCTGCTCGCCATGAGTCAGCTGTCGGCAGCGGAGGGTGATGAAAGGATTTCTCCAGAGCGGGGAATGACTTGAAAACCAGTAACAGATCATTATTTAAAAAAGAGCATCTGCAAGGTTTTAGTCGATAATCCAGAGGAAGTGCAAGTTTCTGAAAAATAATTCCTTCCTGTCTATTAGGGTGCAGATTAGGTGCAGATTAGGTTAGACAACAAATATGTGAGTGAACAAGTTCCAATCTGTGCGAGCGAGGAGACGTCCTGTGGCGAAGGAGATCTGCAGCGTGGAGAATTTCAATAGCAACAACAAGTTGACCCCACTTGGCTCTCGTTGGCTGTGCTTTTCATCACGAGCCAAGATGGAGGAGACCCTGAAATCAGCTGGGTCAACAACCGGTCGCAACCCAAACACAGCTAATCCAACAACCACAAGCAGACCGCACAACTAGTTTCTGTGTGTGTCTCTTCCTGCGCTGATCACATCGAGGAAGCGGTGAGACGTGGCTCCGCTCAGCAGACAACCACCTGGATGTGTGAGCTTGTCTGGAATCAGCAGCTCACAGGATGTTGCAGCTGCTTGAGAATCAAAGCAAAGATGTTTCACTGCACATGTTCCTACTGTTTGTCGTCTGAGAGATAACTTGATGTTTCCAGTGTTTAACAGTCTGAAGTTGAACTTGTTGAAACCTTCAGGAGCTCTGATGTAAACTCACAACAACCATAGTGGCCCCATGAAGGTTTAAAGACAGATCCTGGATGGACATAATTTAGATAAGATGAGATGTGGATGTGTGGAACATCCGATGTGTCAGTGAGCGGATGTGTGTGAAACACATGGAGGACGTGCCCCCCCCCCCCCCCCCCCCCCCCCCCCCCCCCCCCCCAGCTGATTATTAGCATGTGTAAGAGAAGAGCAGAAAGTCAAAGTGCTGTCACAACATGTTTCTGGAGCTTGTGTTTCTGTGGATAACCTCTGAATGTAAATAGGGTCATTATGGTATAAAATGGCGCTCCGGTGTCTGGAGACGTCTGACGCTGCGGTGTTTTCATCCTCAGACTGTGGTCCCTGGAAACAGAAACAACGCCATGCTGCAGAATCTGCAACCAGACACCCCGTACAACATCACCGTGGAGGCCATCTACGGCGAGGGGCCCGGGGGGTCGCTCAACGGACCCGGACGTACAGGTGAGGGGCTCGTGTTCCTATCAGACTGAACAAAAGTGGTTTGAGTTTAGTTTTAATGTCACAGACTCACTTCTCTCCTAAAGCAACAGAATCCGAGGATCAGGAAAAGTTTGCTGAAGAAGTGGTTGTGTTGTTTTGTGTCTGAGACAAACTCTTTGCGTTGACGTGCGTTCTCTCTGTCGCAGTCGGCCTCCTGAGCCCCAGGAACCTTCGTGTCTCAGATGAGTGGTACACCCGCTTCAGGGTGTCCTGGGACCCAGTGGCAGCTCCTGTCCACGGTTACAAACTGATCTACGCTCCTCAAGGTGAGCTGACGAACACTGGTGCTGCTCGTGTCTGAGCTCAAAGAAAAACTATGTCTTCAAATAAAGGCTTTAAACTTTAAAAAGAAGGTCGAAAGATGTGTATTGAGGTTATTTGCTCATTACAATTTTGGGTTTTTTCTTTGGTTGAACAACTGCAGTGATTTAACTTCGTCTTGTTCACAGGGACCAACCAGTTTGTGGATTTATTTGTGGGCGACGTGTCCTCTTACACTCTGCACAACCTGCAGCCTGGAACCACCTACGACGTCAAAGTGATCGCTCAGTACACCGGCGGTCTGAGCGGCCCGCTCACTGGACCGGGAACGACACGTACGTACTGAGATGAACTACACAAGAGCCTCAAGTCTAAAGATAACGAATCCCTAATCTGTGATCTGCATTCAGAGACCTAGTCCTCAAATCACTTGACATCTCTGTGGGACTTGTTCTAAATAATAATACTCTGGTTTACTACTGAGACGTTACAACACGTTACCGTGGAGATGATCCCACTCAAGTTCACTGTACTTCAGTTCCAGCTTCACCTGTAAACCTCTGTCCTCCCCAGTTTACCTGAACGTGACCAACATCGAGACCTTCGGCGTCGATCACGACAAGTTCTGCATCAAGTGGACTGCTCACAGGGCGGCCACGTCGTACCGCATCAAGCTCAACCCTGTGGACCGTGAGTCTCCTTCATCTTTTCATGAACTGCAATGTCTCCACGCAGAAGAATTCAAGTTGTTGATTCAGCTCTGATGATGTGTGGGTTAAAACTGCAACAACACTGCAATGGTGAAAACGACTAATTGATTGAAACTCAAATCGATTTCTCGTTAGTTATAATTGATCGGGGAATTCCCCTCTGAGGCGTCAGGTTGGCGTGTGTCCCTGGGGACGGCGGGGTGCTCCTCCATCACAGCATCCTGATGTTTGCGGTCACATGTGCGATAAGACTCCCAGCACGTGTGTGAATCTCCAGATGAGGTCATCTGCTGCTGAGCAGAGCGTGTCGCTGACGTCAGATCACGTCTAGACTTTTTTCTTTCTCCCCCTCGGAGCCTGTTTGTTTCCAGGCCTCCTTCATGTGATCATTACTCGAAGCAGGATGCAGGGTTTGGCCGGGATTGAAAGCGGCCGACCACCAAGCTTAAATGTCAGAGAAGATAACATTCTCTTCGATTACTGCAGGGTCTTTGATTCCCATCTGGTTCAGATTCACACCTGGACACGGGTCTGCGGTTAGACAACAGGAAAACCCAGGAAACGAGCATGGATAGTTTAACATCTGTATGGTTGTCATTAAGACAAGATGCCAGAACAAATGTGGGTCTTTTAGCGTGAGACAGACGACGGGTTTAACCACGAGGATCGGAAACGCTCCACGATGCTCTCAGGTCTCCGTCGACTGTTTGTTCTGAGGTGGAAATGCAAACAGACGAGTGAGTGGGAAAACATCGAGCTCCAGCCTCCACTGATCTCTCCATCATATTTTAAAACGCTGGTTGGAGACGAACGTGTGGCCGCCGGGTTCTCAAGATGCAGAATCGTCTAATATCCCTCTGGAGTGTTTCTTGTCAACATCGCTCACTGCTCAAATCTGTGTGTATCTAATATTCTGATGAACGAGGGCCACTGTTCTGGAATCCATCTGACTGTGTGTGTGTGTGTTTCCCGGAACAGTTCACATGAAGTCACCTCCAGTGTAACGTGTTGATATTACAGAGATCAGTCCGAACGCGTTGCATCACCAGAGCTGCTGGATTCTGTCATTGGGAAGAAGATGACGAAGCCCGTCTTGTTTAAAGTCGTCCGCGCTGATACGTGTCTTCATCGTGCAGCTGTCTCTGCAATAAACAGGCTTTGTTTGTTTGTGCTGACCGGAGCTCAGTGTAAATAGGAAACCTTATTATGAATATATCACTGCCCAGCCACGCAGAGTCGTAAACACTTCACTGGAAGGGTCAGACGTCGGCTTCGTTCATCACAGACATGTTGACAAAGAGGTTTGAGATTCAAGCAACAGTTCTGTTGTTCAGCAACAAAACAGTTTCATCAGGCTGCAGGTCCTCCAAAGTTTCTCTGTCTTTTTATGTTTAAAATGATTATTTTTAATCGATTGCGACGCTACGACACAGGCAGAGGTTTTCTAAGATCCCAGGCCAGATGTGTAAACACCTGGGGAAGCGATCTCTGAGTCACTGTTAGTGATCAACAGTCGTGTGAAACTCCAGGAGAAACACGGAACGAGTAAATATCTCAGTTTTCACCACCTCCATTAATCTTTTATGATGATTCAGAAACAAAGAAATGTTCAGGGTGTGGTCGACAGGCCGAGAGTTTCCAGACGTCAGTGTCGTCCTGATTTCAGTCTGTGGCTCCGGTCACAGACGAGTCAGTGTTTCCCTGTGATCGCTCCAACTGACTCGTCCCATATCAATAAATAGACAAATAAATTCATCAGGAGGTGTCGGTGTCGGTTTAGCTTCACGATTCTTTACCAAAACATCAGGTTTTCTAGAACGTGCGGTTTTTGAAAACCTATTGAAAGATAAGTCATGTCGACCATCTTTATTTACCGTCTGTGATCCGATCCTGTGATTTCAAATAATAACTTTATTCAGGACGATGACGAATACGTCTTGGTCCTGATTTTAAATCTCATTCTGACGACTGGTGAAGTGAACACGTGTATTTCCTCTGCAGCCTCCAGCAAAGGACAGCATGAGATCACCATCCCGGCCGGCCTGCCTCAGTACTGCTTCGACGGACTCTCGCCCGACGCTCTGTACACCGCCACCGTGTTCGTCCAGACGCCGAACCTGGAGGGCCCAGGCGTCAGCGCCAAGGAGAAGACACGTGAGTGATTCACAGAACAGTTATCTCATCTATCGGGGCTGATCCTGCTCCTTCATACAACCTGTTCACTGTTGTTCTGTATTTATTACAAATACGATGATGCCTCTGGTGTTTTTCCTGCAGTGGTGAAGCCGACTCCAGCTCCAACTTTCCCACCAACCCCGACACCTCCGCCCACCATCCCCCCCGCATGGGCAGGTAAGCGTGCGACGCCACCATCCAATCGGTGGAGGTGAACTCTACAGATCCACACTCAGAAACACCAGGTTCCACAGAGACGTTGTTCACTGTGAAAACCCTCTGATGAGAACATGGATCCTCCGGGACTGAACAGATCGAGACTTTTCATTCAGCTTTGACTTTGGGCCGAGGCGATAGATTTGACTCCTGCTGCGTCTGACTCACCAGCAGTGAATTAACAGCCCACACATGTTCCACTGGAACCGTTTGGAAGACACAACGGTCCAAATGATATTTTTGGGCCGATATATTGTGTAAATCAAAAGGAAGGATGGAGAAGATTAGAACGTACGCTGTGTCACATGAGGCAAAGATTATTCAAAGCTTTTTATGCGATTCGTGTTCGTCTGAGAGGAATCCATTAACGAGAGCTGGGTTTCACTCTTCTGGGGACCAAATGTTTTTAATTAATTTTTTATGAAACCATGAAATTACTACACGCAGCCACAAAGCATCGTTTCTCCTGATGGTTTTGTTTTGTTGCACGTTCTCAGCTGATTTTAATGCTTCCAGGCTCACAAACAATAATTATGCAGCACGATGCAGTTTTCTGGTTTCTTGTGACGCTGCCCCGGGGCCTGAGCGCCGGACGTTCAACAACCATAACGACGTGTTTTCTTGCCTCAGTTTGCAAAGGAGCCAAAGCAGATGTGGTGTTCCTCATCGACGGCTCCTGGAGCATCGGCGAGGAGAGCTTCACCAAGGTCCGGCACTTCATCTCCGACATGATCGGAACCTTCGATGTCATCGGACCCTCGGGAATGCAGGTTTGGATTTTAAAATGTTTGCTTCAAAAGCACTTGGACATCATGCCGCTTAGGTTTTATTTGCAGAATTAAAACATCACGTTAAAGACACAGTCGTGAAGCTGAGTGGAAACGTGCTGGGGAGGAAGGAGCCTTGTAGGAATAAATAAACTAAGATCCACTGCTGGTGTAGATGTTGACTCTCTCACCTGCTGCACATCTGCTTGTGCTGAATTCCTTTCCTAGTTTCGTGTGATCTTCTCCTCTTTTAAGATAAAGGATCGTAGTTGTGATCTCGCTCCGTAAACTCGACGTCTCACTAATGTCAGCGACTTTCCAAACAGGTGTCGTTTGTGCAGTTCAGCGACAGCGCGAAGACAGAGTTCAGGCTGAACGCTTACCAAGACAAAGGTATCGCCATGGCGTCACTTCATCACATTCGCTACAGAGGAGGAAACACAAAGACAGGTTCGATCACACGCACACACACATCAGACCTGCTGCTGTATCTGGTGGATCGTAGCAGCTTCTCTATGATTTCCTGTGCGTCTCTGTGGAGCAGGAATGGCCCTGAAACACACCTACGAAAAGGCCTTTTCACTGGAGAACGGCATGAGAAGAAACGTCCCCAAGGTTGTCGTCGCCATCACAGACGGACGATCTCAGGACGAGGTGAAGCAGAGCGCCGCCAAGCTGCAGCACGCAGGTACTGCACATCACGGTCACTGGAGCTGGATTCGGAGCTGGATTCCATTTGACCTTTTTTAACAGATTCTGTATATAAACGTTTCCCATGACAACTGAACTTGAAGAAACATGTTGGTGTAAAAACTGTGTGAATAGAAACAGAATTAGAAGTGACAGGAGACACAAGCTTGTTGACCTGTCGAGGATTCTGCTGGTTTGTGTTCTGACAGTTTTTGAATGTTGCCTCAGGTTACAGCGTCTTTGCCATTGGCGTCGCCGACGTGGACTTCGTGGAGCTGCAGGAGATCGGCAGCAAACCCAGCGACAGACACGTCTTCGTCGTAGACGACTTCGATGCTTTTGACACCATCAAGGAAAACCTGATTACCTTCATTTGTGAAACTGCATCGTCCTGTGAGTTTACACAAACTTTACTGAACCAAAGAAAAACATGTTTCAGCCTCTATGGACTAATTTGAATCTTCTTTAATTCTCGTTTCACAGCCTGTCCCCTGATCTTCTTGAATGGATTCACTTCACCGGGTAAGAAATGACTCATTTATCAAGAACTTAAATTACCTGCTGTGCTTTTAAAATCTCCATCTGTGGCTGTGCAATAAAAGGTTTGATTACTTCCACGTTACGAGCGCCTCATTTACACACAAATCCCCTGATGTGTTGTGTTCCAGGCTTCAGGATGCTGGAGGCGTTCAACCTGACGGAGAAGACCTACGGTTCCGTTAAAGGCGTTTCCATGGAGTCGGGCTCCTTCAACAGCTACCCAGCGTACAGGCTCCACAAGAACGCCTTCCTGACTCAGCCCACCACGTGAGTTTCACATGGGTTCACTTGGATTTACATTAACTCATAAGAAGTTTCCCCAGTGATGGTGCAGATCTGTTGTCGTTGTCAATCTTTTAAACACGCGTCCGAGTCGTCGGTGTGAGGAACGCGTCGTGCACAGCTGCGTTCAGACTCTTTACGAAGTGGGTCGGTGGATTTACGGTGTGATGTGTGTGTCTGACGGAGCCGCACGTCGTGACACAGCACAGCCACACTGTTAACTTGTGACTGTGGACTCTCCAGCATGCCCAGTGACATCAGGGCGACACATGGGAAACATCTTGCTCAAACTCCAGAACTCAAACAGAAGTTCTGATTGAATCTAGATAATTTAATACACTTCAGTATAAAGGAACATGATGTCCTGACCATAGGCTGTAAATAATGATATGGATACGAAGGGTGGACGTCATTTAGAGTCAGTCTGTGCTGCAGCGACCCGATGATGGAGCCACGGTATCATTGTGCGTTCAGTTATAGTTTGTTCTAAATACTGGATATGAACTCGTTTTTATTGATTTAGAGTTTAGATCACGATTCTCCGTCAGTTTGTCTCCTGTCTTTCCTTTTGTGTCTATTGTCTTTTAAAATGTCTCTTCATACGTGTCCAGTGAACCATGAGGAGTTTGCGTCCGATCAGAGCCACAGAAAACCTCCCTCCTCTTTTACCATCCGTCCAACATGTCTGTGTTTTTGTCTCCCGAACAGAGAGGTCCACCCTGAGGGACTCCCCCACGCCTACACCGTCATCCTCATGTTCCGCCTGCTCCCCGACTCACCCAGCGAGGCCTTCGACATCTGGCAGGTGTCAAACAAGGACCACCAGCCAGAGACCGGCGTCACCATCGACCGTAAGTGACCGACTCCGCTCCTGTGATGTGTGTGAGGTGAGAAGACGGCACTGGCATGAAAACGCAGCGTGGACGTGCGCGAGGGGACGCGGAGCAGCTGGGCCTCATTGTGTCAGGTCTGATCTTGAAACAAGCTGAGTGGGGTGTAATGAGCCAGCTGTGCCCTCCGGCTGCTTCGCTCTCAGTCGAGAACTGAGCCGAGTCTTTGTCATCGCCGCGCTCAGCTGGCACCAGTAAAGTCTCGGTTCCAGTCCGTCAGCGGGACCCTCTGCCGGGCTCCGACAGAAACACTCCGCTGTCCGTCCTTGTTCTGGCTGTTGACTCTTGGACGACACCGAGGTTCAGATCCTCAAAGAAAAGTTGTGTTATTAAAATCAGAAAGAGTTATGACTCATTTATGCTCAACGATAGAGTTGGAAATGGACAGACCTCTCTGTCCACAGTCTGCGTTCAGTTCGTCCATATTTAAACACGACTTCTGAAAGAGTGGCAGTGTAGCTGTGAGTTCCAGATCATACAACACGAGGAGGAAGCTTCAACAGGTACACAACGTTTTGAGGACAGACTTTGTTAGAACACTTTTCACAGTGGTGACTTTCTTAAGAGGAACATTATCACTACCTGATGGTTTGTTGTTGTCAGAGACTCAACTCTGCTCTGCCTCCATGTATTCCAGCTTATTACACAATGCAACCCACAATGTTTCTAGAAGGTGAACCCAACGTGCCTCTACCTGCAGGTTATGGGTTTGATGCACACATCAGGGAAAACTTTAACTAAGGGTTATTAATGAGATGTCAGCGAAGGAAAAGTTGTTGAAGTTTGATTAAAGCTGAAAGTCCTCCGGGCAGAAAGAGAAGCTGAGGAGCAGCAGCTCTGATGTACAGACAAGAAGTAACGTAACTAGGCAAAGCAGCATTTCTTTTAATGTCTCTTCTCTCTGTGCTCAGCCTCCAGCCAGACCGTGTCCTTCTACAACAAAGACGAGCGCGGCGAGACCCAGAGGGTCACGTTCGACAACAGTCAAGTGAAGAGCATCTTCCACGGGAGCTTCCACAAGGTAAACGCTAAAGATACAGAGAAGAAGAAGTATCCAAAGTCAGCTTAACGTGAGCAGAGTCCAGCAGAAAGTCAGATGTGTCTTTAATGGTTGGATTATATACCATTTCTAATTTCTTGGTGAGTTTGCTTTGTTCTCGCTGGACGTCCAGGGATCATACAGATGCCTGAGATTCCAAATATGTTGTGTATTACAGGCAGAGCTGCTCACATGCAACTCCAGACGTGTTTCAGTGGAGTTATGTCAGCTCACACAAACAGATGGTCCTGGGCAGGTTGTAAAACACATGATGCTCCGGCTCTGCAAGCCGGGGCTGCGTTTTATTATTCTTGTTTTTGACTGTGTTCAGGTCAAACCGTCTAATTGATGGGGAGGACATCTGTGTCCTCTGGATGTTATAAAACCATCAATAGACCGGAGCTGGTTCGGTTTAAACATTCAGCCGCAGATTGATGCTGCTGATTCTGTCGCTCTGCTCTTGACATGTCCCCCCCCGTTTTCCACTTGAACTGGAGAATTCCAAGATGAAACGTGAAGTTCGAGAGAACTCTTTGAAACATCACGTGCACGAGCGACTCTTCGGTCACTGTGTGTGAGTCTGTAAACGATTTCACTCAACTTACAGAAACAGAATGAAACAGAAACACACAATGTTGTTTGACAGTAATTCTGACTTTTGACGTTTCAAATTACACCATTACTTTATCACCTCATAGACGGACTTTCAAAGTACACTATTGTTTTACCAATAATAAAACCTTAAATCTTAGAGGTAACATAATGATCAAATACATCATTAGACTCAGTTTTCTTCATATTGGAAACATCTGGATCAAACTGAATATATTACAGACCTGCAGTGATCCCTCCTCCAGAGGTAGAGGTGTGATGGAGGATGTAGTTTGTGTTTCTATTACTTCATCAATATGTTGACGATATGATGGTTTATATGAACGAACGTCAGCTGAATAACAAACTTGTTTTCAAGTGCAACAGTGGAACATGTTCTGCAACTTGAACCAATCCTCACTCAAAAAGCAACAATCACATCGGATTTGCACCTTTTTCATGAGACTTGAGTCTTGGTCGTGAGATCAAACGTCAGAATTTCACGACACAATTCAAAAGAAAGCCTTTAGAAGCTCAAACTTTATTTTCCTTCCGTCTCAAAACAAATAATCTGTGGCCTGATGTGGGAGAGTTTATCTGGCGCAGTGCAGCTGAGGCCAGAGGTTCGATGCTGATTGCACCACGAAGACGTAACGCTGAGTGGAAGTCGTGTGGACAGCCGTGAACAAACATTGCAACCGATCTTTGAGCTCCTCTGAGGGGTGAAAACGCTCTGTGGTCCCTGCTGGGACGCTCGCCTGGAAAATACAATGACATCAGGGCAGCGGCAGCAGGGAGGAGGTTCCCTCACCTCCATCCATCTCTCCCTGCCGCCTCCCCCCTCTCCTCCCGGCCTCTAGTAGCCGACCACAGGGGAGTTCTTGTGGTTTTACCTCCCAGCATGCCCCTGTGCACTGCGTCTGCTGCAGGGAGGCGTTAAACTATGAGCAATTTGTAATAACAGCAGAGAGTCTCAGTGATTATGACCTGCCTGCAGATCACCTGCTGACAGCTGCCCTCTGATAATAACACTCCTCTGGGCTCTTCTCTTCCCCTTGTCCTTTATTAAGTTATCTCTTTCCTCCCGCTGGCACCGAGACAGAGGCTGTAATTTTAGGTTCATCTTCAGACGGCACAAAAACAACTTCTTTTAAAATCCAGGGTTGGATTAAGATTCACCCAGTCGGGCCAAAATTAAAATTCTTGTTGGTGGAGTTTTTAAAAGACAGATGTGATAAATGATTCGGACCTTCACAGAGAAAGAGAAAGTGATGGAAAATTGTTCCCTCAGGGTGAAATTCCTCCTCCTCCCTCCATCGGAGTTGGCAGTAAAACCCCAGTTGCTGCCTGGGTTTCAGTTTGTTGCTCAAGAGCACTGCTGCAGCCTGGACACGTGTACATCAGTGGGTTAAAACCTCTGCCGTGTTAACTCTGGAGGTTTTTCTTTCACAGTCACAGACAAACCACCAAACGATAAAGATAAATGAACTGCTGAATGATTTGAATTAACGTCAGATTAAAGATCTGCCAAACCTCACAGCTCACTGGGACATTTTGAGCTTTGCAGAAACAACCATGATTTATAAAGTCAGCTTGAACCCGACTGCAGCTTCACTGTGAGCTGATGTCTCTGCAATGTGCCAGATCCAGGAGACGTGAGCATCATCACGCCTGACTTCACGAATCCTCTTTCCCCTCGCGGAGCTTCACCACACAGCTCGTATCTGACGTGGATACCTGGTGTCTGAGCGTCTCTGTGGCCCGACGGAGGATCCTCTCTGCGAGTTCTGTGTTACCCATCAGCCATCACAGAGAAACACATTCACAGATTCACATCAGATGGAGAAAAAATCACACAGATAAATCTGAAAAACGACACAGAGCCAGACCGTCGGTGTCAGACAGAGTCCAGAGAGAGGATTAGAGTCTCAGCTTCACTTGGTCGAGTTAGTTTACGTCTTCATCTCATCATCAAACATGAGAAATCAGTGGAACGTGAACCCGGTGTAATGTAAAATGTTGAATATCACCAGACCTGTTAAATAACATCAGTATAAGTGTTTGACGATTCACAATGGTTGTAAACATTTAATTAATATATGTAATATTTGATAAACCCAGAATTCTGAGTGAAGATTAAAACCTTTCCCTGATCTGGAAGAAGATCTTGACTTTGGCAGGTAACAGCTGATCTTATCCACAGTGAATCAGGTTCCTCTGAAGGTCGGAGGATTTTCCAGCCTGTCGAGTCTGAGCGACACACTTTGGATCATATTTAAACATATCATTTATATCAGCAGCTTCACGTCCATCATGTCGCTGTTATTTCTGGCTCTTGAAGTCAATATCCCGTGAGCTGCAGTGTCCCCGGATGAGTGAAGTGTTGAGAGCGACACTCTGAAGCTTTGACAGAACCTGCTGACTTCATGAAAGCTGACGACGGCCTGTCTGAAATCCAAAGCGTTAATGGAAACACAGTCGTTGTTGGACGTGTGTGTCTCTGTGGTCTGTTAAACATGCCCCTGCATTTCCGCAGACGCTGGCCGGCCGCAGGCAGCGAGCCGCGGCCGCCTCGTGGCTTTTACAAAAGCAATGTTTTCCCTGCGTACAGTTGGAATGGCTCCAGCCGGCCGCTGGGTTTCAGAGGGGCCCGGGGCTCAACCACAGAATGACATCATGAGGAGGATCTGAGTGAGGAGATGATTCCTCCGCTGCTGTTTTCGTATTCACGATCAAAGAAGGATCTTTGTGGCTGACATGAACAAAGACATTGTTCCAGCTGCTGGAATCTGTGTGAACGTTACTTGTTACACAGCTCGGGCATCGAACATTTCACAGCGAATCTTTTTATTTCTGCAAAACTACCGCTGATACAACATCATCAGTTTCAGTACTTTACTCACAAGAGTCCGACAAGCAAAGAGGTTGGTCCGTACCTCGGCTTTAAGGTCATTGTTCCGTACGCACCTCGGTTCTGAGGTTTTTTACGTTTCGTACAAACAAGAAACACTAGTTTAAACTTTAACACCACCAGGAAGTGATCATGTGGATTTCTACACGTTCCTCCTCTGGTCCTCTGGTCAGAACTCGAATCTCCGTGCAGCAGTGATTTAGCTGTGATGGAGTTTCTTCTTTCTGAATGAATGGAAATTAAAGGAGCGCTGGTTTTCCTCTGTGCGAGCTCTCTTACATTCCAGAGGTGTTTCAATAAACAGAACTACAGCGGAGACGATGGAGCACGTCCCCCCCCCCCGATCAGGCTCCACCGCCAGACTCCGCATAACCTAATAATTTGCAGGCCATCGGGATAAAAACCAGACACAAGACTTGGTCGTGGAACAAAGAATGTGCCAATAAAATCTGCTCTTCCTTCTTTTTCTTCCTTTCTCTTTCTCTCTGAAGCTCCATGTCCTGGTTTCATCCACCGGCGTCAAACTCAACGTCGACTGCCAAGAAGTGGCTGAGAAGGAGATCAAGGCTGCCGGGAACACGTCCAGCGACGGCTACCAGGTCCTGGGCAAGATGTCCAAGTCCAGCGGCTCCAAGAGAGAATCTGCAACTGTGAGTGGACTCTGATCCTGCAGAGGGAAAGATCCCACTGAGGATGTACAAGGACTTTAAACGTCTTTTACTTCATGTTAGCGTTTGACTGCAGCTACCACAGCAACAGTGTAATGTGATGACAAGAAATCAGGCTTTGAGCTGTAGAGACGAACTTCATTTATAGAAACACTTTAAATCAAATTCATCACAGCAGCAAAGGATCACTTTCTCTTTTTCATAAAGTGTAGATTTAATATAGGGATTTGAAACATGTTATTTATTCATTAAAATTAAATTAAACCTGCTCCCAGTTGATCAATAATGTTGGAGGCTGAACACAGATGACTTAACTTAACTTAACTTAACTTAACATTAGCAACTGGAAGAATCTACGCTGGAGCATTAGGGTCAAATTAGACTAAGAACATTCTGAGAATAAAGTCATAATATTACGAGAATAAAGTCGCCAACGATAACCTCACAGTCGACCAAACTTTTCCTCCACTAACGAGACATTTGGTTCTTTCTTCACAATAAAGAAACCAACACGATCTTTTCAACTGAGACTTTATTCTTGAAATCTCAGAACCTCTGTTTTTAGAATCAGGGGCTGATCTTTATTAATATGAGACCATACTTTACCAGGACTGTGTGTGAATCCGTCAACATGAGACGCTTCCTCTCTCCCCCCGGGGCTGATGGGACATCACTTCTTGTCCTCAGGGAGCCGTGAGGGGGGGGGGTTTCACAACACCTCTCCCATGTTCTGTTTTGTGTTTCTGTTCGACAGTTCCAGCTCCAGATGTTTGATATCGTCTGCAGCTTGGCCTGGACCAGCCGGGACAGATGCTGTGACCTCCCGTCCATGGTGAGCGAAGCTGACCACTTGACTGATATGTACAAACTCCACCAGCACCGTCACGCACTCCTTTGACTCCTTTGACTCCTTTGTCCTTTATTCATGATATAAGTTTGAACTCATGTTAAACAAGAAGCGGAATATTTGGCAAATTGTGACGAAGACACAAAGTGTAATTATACACGTTTAGTTTTGAAACCTTGAAGTAAAGAAAATTAGGTTTAATGTAAAAAGACGGTTATTTTGCATTACACACATTAACTCTGCCTCCTGACTGAGAGTTCCCTGTGTGTTCGTGTCTGTCCGTTGTCTTTGTGTGTGTTGTTGTTTGTTGTATGTCAGTAGTTCATCTTTGTGTGTGCTGATGGATTTTCCTCACAGAAAACAGACCACCTGGTTTTTCCTAAAACAGATTTCCAGAGAAAGTATCCAGACACAGGGACGGCTCAGGATTTAGTTTTGGAGACACTGGCTGCTGTGGAAGTATTTACAGCCTCTTCTGAGTAAATAGCAGACAAGTGTGTTTATCTTGTAACACACATTCATCCGGATTGTGCGTGTGTGTGTTTTATACTCAGATAAGAGCTCAGGACTCGGAAAAGACCCAGAGAGAGAAATAAACAAGTTATTGTACATGAGGCGGCTGAACAGAGATAATACAAGATGTTCATCAGAGCTCTTATGAAGCAGCATCAGCTGTTTTCAGACCGGAACTCGAGTCCTGACACTTTCCTGTCTGAGTCAGTGTCTCTGGACATGTTCTGGATCATCTCCTGCAGCCTCCTAGTAAAATGTGTGTAACATGTCCTCGTGAGTCCATGTGAGGACACAGCAGGACAATGTGTGGAAGCTTCCCAGAGAGCGAGTGGACGTGTTGATGAGGTTTCTAACACGTGACGGACGTGAAACTGGAAGAACACAAACATCTCAGGATGAAGAAGAGGAGCCGTACACGTAGAAGACGAAGACGTCCACTTGGAAACACGAGGAGGTTCCAGATCTTCTGGTGATGAGGGCCGACGCCGGTGTGGATGAGCTGTAAACAACAACACTGATCTTTCCACAGCAGAGTTTATACGTCATGTCCGGCCCCCTGCTGCTCTACAGGCTCCGCCCCTGCTGCTCTACAGGCTCCGCCCCTCGCCTGGATGTTCCCCACATGTTCCTGTTTGAACGAGTCGGACCCGACAACCTGCTGCTGCTGCTCCACAAACACTGACTACAGGAAATGTCATGTGTGTAAACAGCTTTAGATTTATGCATTCAACAGCATTGTGGGGTTTTTTTTGTTTATCCTGCAGTGGACTTTTAATTTTCTCACGACCTTTATCCTTATTTTTCTGAACTCGTCCGTTTTCATTTTCCTAACTTCCTCGCTCACATGTGGGAGTGACTCTGCAGAACACAAGGTCCAAATGAAATCAGATAAAGTCCCTCTGCAATGCATAGCATGAAACAGAAACAGATGTGGACACTGATGTTCTGCGGCATGGGAGGAGAAGGGCTCGATACTCTGGTATAAATCTGCAGGCAGCAAGAGCGTATGCACATGAATGCCATATTTACAATCGTCTCTATAGTAGGAAAAGTCCCCCTTGTTTCTTTATCCTCCACACACACACACACACACACACACACACACACAAGCTGTTAAACATTTGTTCGTCATCAGCAGCAGCAGCAGCAGCAGAATGAGGATTTAAAGCAGCTCGGCCTGTTGCTCGGCGTCTGGACTCTGGACTCTCTCAACATGAAGGCTTCTCTCCTCGGTCCCAGCAGAGATCTCCAGAGACGCTGCAACAAACAGAGCTTTGTCTGAGCGCAGCACGTCTCCACTTAAACATCCCAGCCCCTCTGAAAAGGATTCAACTCTGGATTATTATCTCAATTTGCTGCAGAGCAGAGACAGCTGCCTGATTGGACTGTTTTATACAACATTCGGTTAAACGGTCCAAATGGAGGCGATCAGCAGGGACCCGGTGGAAAGAGAGCCGGAGTCTGACGTCCACACATGAACGGAAAAGTCCGCAGAACAAATCCAGTGTGTGTTTGATTTAAAAACCTCCTGCAACGAAAATCTAATTTCTAACCTCGTTAACGTGTCCATATGGTGTTTTTTAAAATATGATACATATAATGAGCGGAAGAAGTCGCCACCACCATGACCGAGTGTTTCCACTTTGAACATCACAGACCTGAGAAACTGATCCTGTTATAAGGGGCCTTTCTATATGTCTTCACCATCGTGAGCCTCTGATGCTCCCAGAGAGCGAGTGGACGTGTGGACGAGGTTTCTAACACGTGACGGACGTGAAGCTGGACACAAACATCTCAGGATGAAGAAGAGGAGCCGTACACGTAGAAGACGAAGACGTCCACTTGGAAAGACAAGGAGGTTCCAGAGCTTTTGGTGATGAGGGCCGACACCGGCTCAGGAAGAACATGCAAACTCCACACGGACACCAGGGTTCAAACCCTGAACCGTCTCATTGTGAGACGACAGTGATAACCACTGCACCACCAGTACGGAGGTGTTTTTTCTAACCTCAGCTCTGCAGTGGAACTCTGGGAGATATTTCACGGGGCGTTCAGGGACAGGCCCAAAGCGACACTGGTTTAAAATGTTTCCTCAGATGTGTTGAGCTGGTTCCTGCCGCCGCTCTCGACACGTTGTCAGGACGTTTCCTCACAGTTTACGTCAGTGACTGTTTATGTTTCAGTTTGAATCCTCTGCTGCTGAGGAAGTGACTCAGACGATCTCAGACGTTTAATCACATTCAACTCGGATCTGACTTCTTCATCTCTACAGTGTGGTTGACGTTGACCTGTTTGTTTTCCAGAGGGACGAGCTGAAGTGTCCGGCTCTTCCTAACTCCTGCTCCTGCACCTCAGAGGGCTCCGGGCCCCCGGGGCCTCAGGGTCCAATGGTAAGAACCAACTCAGCCTGTTTCTGTTACATGTTATTAGCAGAAGGGAGACATAACATTTCCTGGAGTCGAGGGAGAAATCCTGCTTCTATACTCGAGTGTTTCCACTTGGACACTTTTATTTTCCCGTCACTACATGTCAGAGATAAACTGATGTGACAGCTCAGCTCTGTCTCGTAGAAAATGACTTTTCCAGCTTCATTTGTAGGAAACATGATGGTTGCTGGGTAATGTTCAGTCCCAGGATCAGTTCCAGGATCAGTTCCATGAACCATTTCCCTCACATATAACAGATATTTTAAAATCATGTGCTGTGACACATCAGACCAGAACACTCACACTTTTCTAGAGGTTGATGTGATGAAGAAACACAGAAATAAAACCTGTCTGTATCTAAATGCAGGGGTTTTATTTTGAAAGTGCGACCTCTGAGGGGATGTTACAGCTCAGACATCAGCTGCTCTCTCTCTTTATTTATGGTTATTTATATACTGTATGTTGTACGAGGCAGAATATTGCGCCCTGAAGCGCAGTAACCTCGGAAACCTTCTGTGCGACGCCTCATAAAATGTTTTAAGAGGGGGAGAAGGTAAACGCTGCTGCGAGTTCTGAGTCCAGCCGTCTGACAGTTGAAGGATAAACCTTCACCCTCACTGCACTAATTTCTATTTTACAAGATGTGGGTGTTTTTGTATCGTTAACAAATCAAGAAAAATCACTAGAAAAATGTTCTAGACCAAACATTCAAACCTTTATTGTCCAATAATTCAGGCATCAAACCAAATACACCTTTCACTGGTGTATGACACACAAAATAATACAACACACAACATGTTCTTTCATATTTATATGCTCTTTGAATTTCCTAAGAAAACACTCACCTGAGGATGTTTATTCAAGTTGATTTTATCATGAAAACATATGAAGTTAAAGCGACACATGAAAGATTTGACAGCAAATCATCAGTGGAGTTAATGTGAAGATTTTTCCTCTTTCCTACCAAACACTTCTGGTCAGTTCCCAAGTTTATTAACTGATGTTTTAAACACTGGATTTTTAACTTATCTTCACATTGGATGTTATCAAATAAAATCAAGCAGGTTTTCTGTGTTTTTAAAGAAGATATTTTCCACTGTAAAGGTCGAGAGTTGCTCAGTTTTGCTCTTCGCTCTTGTGTCTGTTGTGATAATGTGATGATTGCTCCTCTTCCTCCTCCTCAGGGTGCCCCTGGAAGCAAAGGTCCCCGAGGGGAAAGAGGAGAAGCAGGTTCTGCTGTAAGTATCTTTAAAACAACGTCTTCTTTCTATACCGTCCTGCAGAGGAGAAACACTAAATGAGGATCAGACTCCTGAGTTATCTGCCCTCCATGAAAACAAAAGATTGTTTAAAGTACGAGAGCTTTGAAGCGAGTGAGAACATCTGATTCCACTTATCCAATGAGTGTTTTTCCCTCTGATATGAAGGGAGGGGAGGTTCTGTTCGATCCGCGCTCAGCATTCCTCATCTCCTGTAGCTCTTTTCCACAGATTAGCATAGCATACCTGAACTATGACGAGAGACGTCAGCAGATATCAGCAACAAACTCCTGCTGTGATTTAATGTTTCTTATCTTCTCTGTTTGTCAGGGGCCCATCGGCCCGCGGGGGGATAACGGACCACCTGGGCCCATGGGTCTACCCGGCCCTCAAGGACCCAGCGGGATGTCGATTCCAGGAGAGGCTGTGAGTCCATAAACACACACAGACACACACACACACACACACACACACACACACACACACACACACACACACACACACACACACACACTGTGAGCCACACAGGTCGACCAGATTCTTTAGTGATTTATTTATAAGCTGGGGGAGAATCTGAGGTTCATGACTCAGAAGAAGAAGTGAAACCTTAAAAAATGCTGATAAATCTGAGTTTGGATCTGGGAAATGAAAATGTTCCCAAATCAAACAGACACGTTCCCTGGTTTAGTTTCCAGGAGAAGGTGACATCACTGAGGACATTAGTTCAGGTCCTGTCCTCAAGAATCTGTTCCGTCCAAGACCAAGAGGTTTTAAAGATTCGACTCCTGATTCCTCTGTGTTGTTCTCCTGAAGCAGCGAGGATCCGTCCACGGTCCTGCAGCTCTGACTTTTAAATCAAACACTACATGAGACATTCAACCTGAGGAGCTTCACCTCCATTCAGGCCTTGAACGGCTCAAACGCTTTCAATCAGCTGCTTCTTCACCAGCGGCCATTTTGACATCACATTTAACTGCTCGTGTGAAATATCACAGCAACAGAATCGTGTGAATGTGTAACTGACATGTTTCCTCCCTTCAGGGCCGCCCTGGACCCAAGGGAGACCACGGAGACTCTGGTTTACCTGGACAGAAGGTGAGTGCAGCTGAAAGGAATCAGGGATATTTAAGAGTTGAAGCCACGTGGCTGGGGGCAGACGCTTTTCCAGCTGTGGGGGGATTCAGAGAGAAAAGAGGGAGTTTGTTTCTCTGAATATTACTTTTAAATTAAACTTCAGCGGAGGACGAGCCAGCAGCTGCTCCGTCCTCCCCCTGATGTCGGTTGTTTATCTGGGAATTTACGAAGAGCTGCCGTCCAACCTGAGATATTTGGCAGAGAAAATCACACCTTCGCTCATAAAGAAAGTGTTGGCGTGCGCTGCAGCTCTGATTCATCGACTTACGCTGTGAGTTCTCTGCAGGACGTTTTATGAAGTGGTAAGAGATTGATTATTCATGAAAAGTGCAGAATCATTCAGAGATGGAGGCTCTAGACAGAAAAACTAAAAGATTCAAGGAAATAGAAATAAATTCAGTGAAGTCGTCGGGTTACTTGGTCAAACTTAGAAATGTAGTTGATTGTTGAGTCTCATCCTCGGGACGACTTGGGAGGAACGATAGAAGCTGCTCGTCCAGAGGGAACATTCAGGGATTCTGAAGCTTAGTGGAAATCAAACCTGTGACACAGCAGCTGGTACAACCGGGGGACATGACCCACAGTATATTAACAGTTATCATCATAAATGTTACTTTGTTATTTCTGTTACGTTTGTGGTTTAAACTCTTTACGAGCCGAGAATCACGAACACTTCAGTTTTGTGTTTAACCTCCTCACTGAGATTCTTCAGCTTTATGTTGAACTCCTGTCACGGTGATAATAGTTGATATTGTTTTATTGATCAGCTCGAACAGCTGCAGGCTTCTACCCCCTCTGATCCGACTCGTGACCAATCAGCTCTCTGCTCCAGTAAAACCTCCCCGAGTGAATCTGTTGGTGTTGATGCTGCAGGTGACCATGTTGGAGCAGCTGCCATAGCAACGTGCACTTAATGACTTACAGACCCTGCTTTATAATGGCCAATAAAATGGATCTGGAATATATTAAGTTCCCTGTAAATCGTATGCATCAAAGAGCGGAGAGGACCGACAGTAAAAGCCCTGAGCGGGGTTCCTGAGTAAATGAGGTTGGACACGCATTAATCCGCCTGCGAGACAGACAGCTTGAGCAGAGGTGACCTTTTATTCACAGTTTGATTTGTGTGTTTCCAGGGTTCACCTGGTCCTGCAGGGTCGCTCGGCCCGATCGGACCGGCGGGAGTGAGGGTGAGTTCAGACGAGCTGCTTTTTAATGACGACTCTCTGATCTGCATCCTGCTCAGGGTTTAAGTCCTGGTCTTTTCATTCCAGGGCCCTCAAGGAAAGGAAGGACCGGCTGGACCCAGAGGCCCCACAGGGCCCATGGTAAGGACGAGTACACCCAGCTGAGCATTTAAGTGCCTTGCTCAAGGACGAGCTGGTGTCAGACTAAACTTGTGATGATAGAACATTTCTTTTTATCGGGTTAGGGACATGAAAACGTTTTAATCGTCTGTTTCCTGAATCTTCATCATTTTCTGTCCGTGTCCTCGCAGGGACCCCCAGGATCTCCTGGGACATCAGGTGCCGCAGGACAACCAGGAAAGAACGGAGACTCTGGTCCTCCTGTGAGTGTCTCGCTGTCCCTTTGCACGATCGCCCAGTGTCGTCAGAGTTTAATGTTTTAACCTGTTCTGTGTTTTCAGGGCTCCCTCGGCCCCAAAGGAGACAGAGGAGAGAGAGTGAGTACATCTGATTTAAATAACAACTTTCAATCTAAAGTGAGATCATTGAAAATGAAGCTTTTATGGTCTCGGTGTTTATTCTTTGTTAAGATACTACTTTTGTCATTATACTTTATGTACATACAAATTCAACAAAATGTGAAAGACACACAGGAGCACACTTTATTATTAGTCTTGATTATGTCTTCAGACGTTTGTCAGGACAAATGTTTGACTGAAGTAAATCTTAATGACATCAGATTGAGCTCCAGTGAGAAATGAAGTTTTAAAATTAAAATAAAGACAACAACATATCAGGAATATCACACAACCATCAGGAAGAACCCGAGAAACCTTCAGAGGAAAATAAAACTCCCTCCTCTCTGTGCTCAGGGCGATTTCGCTCCTCAGAACATGATGCGATCCATCGCCAGACAAGTCTGTGAGCAGCTAGTCAACTGTAAGTGGTTTCTTTTTATTTATTCCATTTGTAAAAGGCTCTGGACTGAACTTAAGTTTTCCTTCTTTTCTGCAGCACAAATGTCTCGAGTCAACACGTTACTGAACCAGATCCCCAACGGCATGCAGCGCAGTAACAGCCCCGGACCTGCAGGGCCCCCCGGAACAGCCGGCAGGCAGGGACCCCGCGGAGAGCCGGGCACCGCAGGAAGGAACGGTTTCCCCGGAGGTCCAGGTCAGCCCGGGCAGCAGGGAGAGAGAGGTAAGAGCCTGTGGATCTACCACACAGCAGGAGTTATAAAAACAAACCTCAGCTTCCAATGAGCACCAGAGATTATTTACAGAGCGAGAGGTTTATTTAAAAATCACAAAACCATCACATCACACGTTAACGAGCATCAGCTACTCTGATTTCCCACTGTTGACTCACAATCCTCCTCCTGCTCTAAAAGCAGAAATGCAAATTTCTGCCTTTGTCATGAAAAGACAAACGAGCTGCAGGAGACAGACGATAAAACCACGTGACACTGATTCACTTTGTCTGCTTCAGGTCTGGCAGGAGAGAAAGGTGAACGAGGACTGTCGTCCGCCGGACAGAAAGGATCGAGAGGACCTCCAGGTACGTCACAGGCACCATGTTTGTTAGCCCGCAGCAGCTAACGTTAGATCGCTGGAGAGGTGTCACTCTATGCAGACGATGAAACGCTGCTAACTGGACCTACGAGTCCAAAAACATGTCGTTAGCATGAAACCAATCAGGATCAATAAAGTCTGTGAATCAAGTTTAAAAGCTTCATCACACGACTCAGCTCAAACGTCAACCACAGCATCGTGATGTCATCCCACCAGCGCCTCCACCAATCAGCGTCCACTAGTCCTGCTGCCGACCAGCAGCCAGACTTCAGCCTCGCAACCCCGAGCGCATCCAGTCAGGCAGCTGGAACAAAATGTGTTTTCTAAAGCAAACAAGGTCGAGTTGTGGAAACGGGAGTCAGGAAGTGGACGGCAGTGAGTCACGGTAGACGAGGTTCATTCACAACACATGCAAACGGCGTCGAGCAGGAGACGGACCAGCAGGGAAACTTTCCAAGTCGGCTTTGTCCACGTCTAGACATGAGGGGGGGAGGGGGGTGTGGGGGGGGGGGAGTCAGGATCAGCAAATCCTGCCTCTTTCCTTTTCCCCTCACACTTTTATTCTTCTGTCAGCAGCAGTTACTGCAGCTTTTTTCAATAGATCATGTTTCCAGCTGGAAAACGCAGTGATGACACTGAGCCATAATTATCTGTTTGCTTCAGAGATCACGAAGCGCTGCCAGGACGCTGAGGCAGTTTTACAAGAGAACAATAAACTCCAAATCATCACTAAATCAATCGTTAAAAACTTTTCAAAGCTGAAGTTTGATCATAAAAACAAATACATGAAGAACAGTCGCTGTGAAACTCAAGAGTTTCTCAGAATCAACATTTTCCACATTAAAGTTTCTCCATAAAATCTTTTGATTATTTAATCTTTCGTCCACAATTTGCCAAACGTGGACAAAAGTTCCAGTTTCTTTACACAAATGTTAACTGTTAAATATAAGAATAGAGCAGTTTGGTTTTCTGTTGCTTGTTCTATAAAATGTCCTGATAATATCCTGTTTGGTCCGTTTACCCCTCAATTAAAACACAGATCTGTTGAGTCTGAGAAAAGTTTTACTGGATCTAGTTTTGCTTTTCAGTTTAACTTCCAGTTAGTTGAATATCATGAAGTAAAGTTGTATCATGTGTCTGTCGCACCTTGAGTTCTGATGTATGAAGTTATGTTAACCCCCCCCCCCCCTCCGACAGGTCCACCAGGAGAAAGTAGGACAGGATCTCCAGGCCCGGCCGGCTCCACTGGACCCCGCGGTCCCCCTGGACGTGCAGGACACGCTGGAGTGCGTGGTCCTCCTGGACCTTCTGGATACTGCGACTCCTCTCAGTGTGTCGGTATTCCTTACAACGGGCAAGGATACGTAGGTACGTATCAGGATCCGCAGCCCGGGACTTAGGTCGTTATCTTTAAAACTGTGTAACTGGTAAATGTAGTTGACGCTTTCAGCTGGAGGACAGTTGAATTTGGGATGAAACTATCAAAACTTTAACATTTGGGGGAATTCTCTTGTTCTCCGTCAGAACCTGAAGTCAGATGAGAAAGAAATATCAGGTTGTGGCTTTTACACACAGATCATTTTACTCATTCATGTTTGTAAGATTACAACAGTGACACCTTCAGACACGTTTGAATCATGACTGTGACTTTTGTATTAATAATCAATTTGTTGACTGATCAACATACACCAGAAGATGATGAAAACTGCTCATCACAGTTTTCTGGAGACAAAGCTCATGAAATTCTTTGTTTCAGACAAACGGGTCAAAAACAAAGACACAAAACTCCACAGAACTTCTGAGCAGCTGAAACATCTCGACTCTGTATCCAGAGACGAGATGTTACGATGCAGCAGATGAGAAGTTCAGGATTTAGTTTAGTCGTGTTTTTATCAGCACAGATTCTGTCGAAGACTTTTCACATTATTCTATAACTTCTGAATCAATGTATATATCAATCATATATATAATGATTTATCTTCTGGTCTGACTTGGGGTCTGATGCTCAACAGGAGAATTCCCTGGTACTTTTTCATGAGGACTAAATGCATGTGTGGAATCTAGATGACTAATCATTACAGAGAAACGTAGAAGTTGATGATTCGCTGTTTCCTGCTTTGACCTGACACCTTCCATCCTCTGGCCTGTTTCAGGTTCAGCATAGTAAACTTTCTCACCTGTGCTGCTTTCGCTGACTTCCTGAAAAAACCCAAAACTCAAAACGTCCTGTAACTGAACGCTCGCTTGCTCGCTCTAGAGCTGTTTTAGAGGATAACGGCCAACGGAAACCATTAACAAACTATGCTGAGAAACAACACAACAACAAAGAGGGAACCAGTACTAACAACGACTCACAGCCACTAGACAAACAGCAGCAGCAGCAGCAGCAGCAGCAGCAGCAGCAGCAGCAGCAGCAGCGGCGGCGGTGATGACACCGACCTGTTTGAATCTCGGAGACCAAACAAAGGAACCTTGTGTTCAGTGGAGGAGCATGAAACAACAACAGCAACAAACAACCACACAAATACTAACAAAGGTGGATGTTTAACAGAGAAACATCTGCATCCTCTGCAGCGTCAGCCGGCAACAACAGCAGCAGCAACCCTGTTAACAGCATTTCTCTCCAGGTGCCGTGTAAATAAACTAATTTGTGCTTTGTAAATGATGTTTGAATCAAGTCCACTGCATTAGTTTCCAGATCTGTACTTTTAAAGCTTGTGCCTTGCAAACCACAACCTGCTGCTTTGCTGAACGCCGACCAATCGCCTCTTTTCTCCATGTGTTGGAAACTGCTCAGGGTCAAACTGAATCACTTCTGCACATGTGGCCCTGGAGGTTCAGATTCCACTTCATGTACAAAACCAGCCACGAATCCAGCTTCTCCTTGTTTTATCTTTCTCCCCGAGCTGTATCTGTGTTTCATGAAATACTAACAAAGATCCCAAAGCCGTCTCCCTCCAGAGGAACCAGACTTTATGTGACTTCTTCCTTTCTTTTGTCAAATGAACGAGATGTGCAGAAACACATGAACTTCTCACATCAACAGTAAATTAGATTCCAGCACTGAAACAGGACCAGGGGAGTGTCCACAGTGGGGGGGTGGGGGGGGGGATTGTGTCTCAGCCAATGAAAATCCAGTCACATGATCTTCATCACATCTGCTGATGAAGATCATGGGATGTGATCAAAAGCTCCTGAGTGGCTCAAGGTCAAGAGGAAACCTTCAAATTCACAGAGGCTCCAGTTTTCCAGAACAGAATCTGCAATAGTTCAAATTTTAAGAATATTAAAAACTCAGCTTGTTTGCGAATAAAGAGTAAAATTAAAACTTGAATAGTTTAATACAAGAAAAGTAAAATGATTTGAACAAGTCACTGATTGTCACTTTTCTAACTGACTGACTTTGTTAGCTCGTATCTTACATAGCATTAGCAGATAAATCACGAGGTTACGTTTTACTGTATGACGCTGTGGACACGCCCCCTGTTGTTGACCACCTGTCAGTGCACCCTCAGTCCGGCAGAAAATCATTTCTACCACTTCCTCTTGTGCATGTTGAGAAAAAGTGACGAGAAACAAGTTGTGCTGAACCGAACAAACGCTATCTCCGAGCAGGCCAATTCCCCCCCGACCCCGACACCCGAGTAGTCCCCGTCCCCGAGGAGGAAGACGAGTCCTTTAGACGCCGTCGAAAGAGGTCGCTATCAAGAAAGGCCTCCGCCAGCCTAACATCATAAGACAAGTGTCCTCCTTCCTGTTGGTCTCTGGAGTCGTGCACACACACACACACACACACACACACTAAAGGGGTTTGACACCTCAACTTCATTGGAAAATACCCAAGTGCCTGAAAACGTATGTGAATATTCTTGTGGCAGGTGAAGGTTTGAACGGAGGAAGTTTGAGGCGAAAGAAAACCTGTGATCGTTGTGTTTCCACTTTGTGTCTTTGGCTTGTAACATATTCGCATCGAGTTTGTCTGAAGTGGTCGAGTTGAACATGTTTGTTCGGTGCCGGGACGTCACGTAAAAAGAAATGATCTGTTTTCTGTCACGTTCATCTAGTATGTTAAATATAATCCTTCTCATTCAGCGTCATCAAGGAGGTTTGGTTTCATGATGTCAGTTAAACACAGCTTTCATTTTGTATCTCTAGACTTAATATTTATCGGTTTTCCTTTATTCCGTCACAGCGAATTGTACCGAAGGTGGAATTGCATGTCTGTGGTGTATATTAAGTATGTTTTTTTATTTCATTTTGTTTTAACCAGAATATAGTTGTTCTCATTCTTGTCATTTTCTCAGTATCGAATCAGTTCAAGCCTGCGAGCGAGACTATGGAAATGGTTTTGCTGCTTCATGTTTAAACTGCAGATTGTGAATTCCACAGCCTTATTTTCTTATTTATTTCTGAAAACAGAAGAGGCATTTTTCAAT
This sequence comes from Hippoglossus hippoglossus, assembly GCF_009819705.1. Lineage (NCBI taxonomy): Eukaryota > Metazoa > Chordata > Actinopteri > Pleuronectiformes > Pleuronectidae > Hippoglossus > Hippoglossus hippoglossus. The sequence continues at coordinate 1,070,181 of NC_047174.1, forward strand.
AAAACTACTGAAAATTTACATCCATGTGGTTTTTGAGTCGTTTTTGTTGCAACAGGAGAACTTTGTTTAACTAGAACTCGTAGTTTGCTATTTGTTACTCCCCTTACAACTAGTGGGGCCAACTAGGGGGTAACCTGCAGGACATTGAGCTGGGGGGGGGGGGGGGATACTCTGGGTAACTCTAACGCCGCCTCTGGGACACTTGGAAACTCTGGCCAGTACCTCCAGTACCTGGAAGAGCGTCCGGGCCACATAGAGCGGCACCGTGAGGGCAAACCTCCGAGGGACCGTAACTCTGTAATGTGATGAAGTGTCAAAGGGCACAGACGTGGTTAAATAAAGGTTTATGGGTTTCTGGATTATCTGCTCTTTCCAGAAACATGCCAGCGAGGGAAAGACCTGCGGTGGAAACTTGGCAAGTCGGGTTTATCTACGACTGTCAGGAAACAGGGGAAAGTGGCTCAAAGGGCTTTTCTCCTCCACTTCTCTGAACGCTCACATTTCTGAAATGACCCCGAGTCCAGGAGCTGTCGAGGATTAGAGAACTTCCTCGGGCTGATTCGCTCATGGCTATTTTCTCCTCATACTTTCCCTCTGAATCATCGCCGCAAACATAAAGCTTAATAAGCCGCGGACGTGAGTGAGGCGCAGTAACCATGAATGAGCTGTAAACATCAGACCATGGAAACACCTCATCATCGGCCTGAGTTCATCTACACTCGACTGTGACTCATGTGAAGCCACGGACCCACGAAGACGAGGGTCAGATACCAGGTTATCAGAGGAAGAATGAAAGGTGCAGGACGTCACATGTGAACCGTCACTTCACTGGTTCTCCGGGTCAAACCCAGTAAGACGCTGGGACTCCACAGTAGAAACGTAAAGAAATGAAAACTCGTCCCTCCCTCGTCTTGTTTGGTCTGAACTCGACTCAATCTTTACTTAAACCTGACAGATTATATATTGTTTGAAAGCTCAGAGACTCCTGATTACATCTGAGCAAAGTATTTTAAGATCCTGAAATCACTTCTCCAGCTGCTGACACAGAACCGCTCCTGACTTCAGGCTGTAGATTCTGTGTCTTCCACATGAAAGGCCTCAGATTTCCTTCAGTGTTTGTGCCTCTTCTACTTATTCTGACTTTTGGTTTTTAAAACGTAAACAGTTTCCTTTCCAACGAGACCAAAGTTATGACCACAATCAAAAGGCTTGAAGATTCGTGACCTTCTGAGTTTGCATCATTTCTGGGTTTTTCCACAGAAAAGGAGTTCGTCTGGAAACAAGTCAAACTAAACAAATCAGAGGAGAAGCAGCTTTATTTAAAATCCACAAATTAATATATATTTAAAAAAACTATTTTGATCATCTTCATTATTTCAGTCATCCAATAAAGCTCAAACTTTCCTGGTTCCAGCTTCTTCAGTGTAAAGATTTGCTGCTTGTTTGTTTGAACAGGATATTTTAAAGTTGTGTGTGAAAGTCGCACAGTTTGAAGATGACTGTCGAGTCCACAGATGATCTGAAGAGCAAAGAAGAGAAGAAGCGGAGATGTTTTGGATCAGGAACCTCCTGAGGCCGGATCGGACCCGGACCCGGAGCCGTGTTCCCTCTGAGGCTCGAGCTTCGGCAGCTTTGAAGTTTGAACACAGGCCGCGATGTGATCGCTGATGCTGCAAAATTCAAACCATATCTGAGTCCGATGGAATATTGATGTTCTGACTGCAGACGAATGAAGGTCATTAGGAATAAACGGGTCCTTTAAACACGAGTTCGCACGCTGCCACTTCACGTTAGTTGAGAACGATCAAACACGAGGATTCTCCGACACATGTTTCACAGCCTCTTCACAAAGTCTCACTCTCAGCTGCTGTGGAGGAGCCACATTCCCTGGAGGAGGAGTTCGGCTCCATGTTTATACGTCACCGGTAAATTCAGTAAAACCTGCAGATCTATAAACTCAGAGGAGATGAGCTCATGGAAAGTCCGTCAGCCGCAGGTTGAGGTGTCCCGGCAGCTGCACCCCAGTATTTATGAGAGTGCGTGTCCGTGGGGGGGGAAGCCGTCAAACACACCTGAGGAGCTGAGCCTCACTGAGTTTATCACAGGCAAAGAAAAAGGGCTTCGGTGGAAATGAGCCAGTGAATCTTCAAATGAAATCCTGACCTTCTGCCTCCAGAGAACATTACAGAGCATCTGAAAACTGAAGCGTTAAATAAAATGTGAAAACTTTAAAGTATCATAAGACGACAAAAACCTGTTCACTCAGGTCTTTGTTCTCTAACACACTGTTGTTCTTTCCTTTCTTTACATGGATTCTTCTGGATTCTTCCTGCTTCTCGTTTGTTTCCTCTCTGCACTGAATTCCCTCGGATGCATTGATAACACGAGGAATAAGAAATGTGAAAGCAACAGTAAAATGTGATATGTCTCCAAGTCTCATTTAGAATCCGCTGGTTGAACAGACTTTGGGGAGGAACGCGCTCTGCAGCCATTTTATCTCGTGTGCATGAAATCGTGGGAAATAATGGTATCGTGTGGTATCGTGTGCGCAGGAGAGAACAGTTTGAGGTTCAATATCAAATATCTGTGGCCACTCCAGGCCTCCGTGTGTTTCTGTGAAAACTAACAGCTCTCTCTTCACATCTGTGAGCGAGTGTGAACAACGTGACGCTGCAGCACGAAGAAGAAACCGACCGAACCACGTCTGCTCAGCTGGAAAAATCACATCCACACTTTGTCATCGAGTGAGAAAAGAAACGAACGTGTCAAAAACAGGAAATATTCTACTGACACGTTTTGAATCGAATCTGTGAGGTCGTGTTTTTAAAAACAGTTTTTAGATCAAAGTTGTTGCTGGAAAAAATGTATTTAGTGACATTTCTATGAGTCATTTTCTGATAAAACATCAACATTATGATCAGTAGAAGCTCTTCAGTGAATATTAAACATTAAACACATAAACTGGATATTATGTTCATTTATCTGTGTGATAAAAACAACCTGAACTAAATCTGCATCCAGAGAAAAGTCAGATGATCTTCAGAGGAAATTAAAAAACCACGAAGAATAAGATCGGCCAATATATTGATATGTGTCGGACTCTAACGTCCAATCAGATCAATCCAAAGCAAACAGGAAGAGACTGACCCGCGTTCAGATTTTAAATAACATGTTTTCATTCTGGTTTATTGATCGTGGATTAATATCAAATCACCTTTAATCACGTGTGGCACCTCGAGCGGCTCTGACTACTTCCTGGAGCAAGGACCATGTAGTGGAGTCTCTTCATTACCACGTTCCCTGCAGCGGTTGGCCTGTTTCCTCCGGCAGCTGAAGAAAACAAACGTTAACCTTCAACATTAAAAGCTCTAAAGTTCGGTAGTTTGAATCCAGAGAGCTTCTGTCGAGCAGAACCAAACTGACACGAGGTTCTTTAGTCAAAGTGTTTCCACTCAGACGCCAAAGAAATCCCAGAGAAACGTGCGATGCTCTTTTCTGCGTCGTTCCTCATTCCAGGTTCACGACTTTGACCCAACAACAATCTGACTCTTTCAGAATCAAAGATCCTCTGATGATTCCCACATGTGACGCTCCTCTCTTTGCTCTTTGAAGAGAAGATTTGTGTCCTGGAGCCTCGTCAGGTGAAGAATGAAGCTGAGTCAGCACAGATCCACCTCCAGACGGGATCTATCAAACACTGACCTGAAGAAACCCAGTGATACACAACAGATATAACACACAACAGATATAACATATAACAGATATACGACATCGTACGAACAGTGTTTGTGCTCAACGTCGGGATCTGAGGCCTGAAACACCAACTGCAAACTGTTCTCTCTTACAGGAACGACTCTGAGTGTTTAACTCTTCATCAAACATGTTCTCAGACTGAAAGTGAAGCTAATGCAGAAGTGTCTGAACCCTGCGTTCTCTCCCTGACCAGCAGGGGGCGACTCCACTGCTAGTTTCTATAGAAGTCTATAGAAAGTGACTCTACTTCTCACTTTATAACGTCAGGAAACATTCTCCTCGGGAGTTTGTGTCTCAGTCTCTAGTTCCAAGTCTTCTTCAAACAGCTGATGTTCATTTAGTGAATTATGATCATTTAGAGTCAAAAAGACCATAAAGGGGGGGGGATACCACAGTGTGATTGACAGCTGGTCCCGTCCAATCAGGCCAAAGAGAGAACCTGTGGTAGCTTCAGTCAAACCCGGAGGTAAACGCTCAGATTTCTTGTGACTCGAGTCGTGTTCTTCACGCCGCTGACACACGGCTCACAGCACGTGAGGTCTGAAACGTGGCGGCGAGGTCGTGGGTTCGAGCGCTGAGTGCTGAGTGCTGAGTGCGTGGGAGGAGGCGTTCGCTGTCGGCAGATGTTTCTGGTTTCAGCTCGTTATCTGACCGCACGACTTTTATCTGGTTAGAGAATCCTGACGACTTTGGTCAACAAAGAAAAACAGTGATTTGTAATAACGTGGTTTACGTCCAGTGAAGTTAACACGTCTGAAAATCAAAGCTCGTGGTTTTAAAACACGTCTCAGATTGTTTGGAGCAGATTTGTGTTATTTGATCTCTGCTCGTCTCTCGTCTCTGTTTGTCCCTGAATGACTCGATGCTGGGATTCACAGTCACAGTCTCACGTCTCCTCCTGTGTCCTCACGTCTCCTCCTGTCTCCTCCTGTCTCCTCCTGTGTCCTCACGTCTCCTCCTGTGTCCTCACGTCTCCTCCTGTCTCCTCCTGTCTCCTCCTGTCTCCTCCTGTCTCCTCACATCTCCTCCTGTTTCCTCACGTCTCCTCCTGTCTCCTCCTGTCTCCTCACATCTCCTCCTGTCTCCTCCTGTCTCCTCCTGTGTCCTCACGTCTCCTCCTGTCTCCTCCTGTCTCCTCACATCTCCTCCTGTCTCCTCCTGTCTCCTCCTGTGTCCTCACGTCTCCTCCTGTCTCCTCCTGTCTCCTCCTGTGTCCTCCTGTCTCCTCCTGTCTCCTCCTGTGTCATTGACCCAGAACATTAATGAGCTGATTCTCGTTAGTGACGACCCTGGTGACCTTGAACAATCCGGCGGTGACGTCTCATTCTGACGTTTCAACGCTCAGACCCCAGATCTTTTATTTCTTCATGTTTCCCTCTTGTTGCTCCGACGACTTTCTGCGCTGCTCAGTTTCGTGACGGGTGGAAGTCGAGCTGATGAAGTCGAGCTGATGAAGTCGAGCTGATGAAGTCGAGCGACGCAGGAGTCGCAGTGAATTCCAGATGTTGCTCTTCTCTGCGTCATGTAAACTGATGATTGTCTCTGTGATGATGAATCACACTCACATTGTCTCTTTGTTCCAGTGGAGAACTAAAGCTGCAGCTGGAACCGAGTGAAGATCTCAGGACGTGAAGCCGAACACGAGCAGCGGGTCGTTCCACCACGTTCCTTCCCCCTGCTGGTCAGAGAGAGAAGACGGGTCTGAGAAAGGACCTGGAACCGTCTCCGACACCAGATGACGTCTCGTGTCACTTTGTGTGTTTTTACCAGAGACAAGACAAGCAGAGACAGAGTGAGCTCATGTTGTGGAGGAGATCTTCTGCTGTATAATAAATAAACTGTGAGCAGTGAGGTCGTTCACACCTCCAGAAGATTCCTCTCTGAGCAGATGGGATTGAGTCGGAGGTCTGTGGGTCACATGAGGCTTCAGGAGCTTCACTGTTATCGGTTCAAACTACTTTCACGTCCACAGCTAGTGCTTCAGCCACGTGCATGTTCACGTGTGTTTAATGTATGTTCAGTATAATCATGTATGTGCAGTGTGTTTATGTATATCCAGCCTGTGTCGTGCTGAGTCAAGAGGTGGTGTATTTGTTTTATGCGGCAGGGAGGCCCAGCCGGGTGGAGTCTACCACGACAGACGGGGTTAGGTGAAGGGACAGAAATGCAGTAAATGGACCTTGAAGCTAATGGGACTTAAAGGGCTGATGCTCATATTCATAAAATCGATTAGTTCATGAAACAACATGAGACGATTCCTTCAGACACGAGCAGGAAACCTGAAGGAAAGAAACTGAGTTCAGGGTTTAGTTCAAACTTTGAACCTTCGTTTATTCAACAAATCAAACGTCAGGAAACCAGCCTCAGTAGAAGTCTGATGATTTATCACCATGGTGCAAACACAGAGACGTTGTGTAAAACATCCGCTCAGATCTGTGCATCACACGCTGCCGTGATGATGTACGAGCTGTGCTCAGCGAGCTCACTGATCTGAGAACCGTCCTGGCTCCTGTACAAAGATGGAGGTCGTGTGAAAGGTGGAGGAAGCTGCTGCGGATTGAGAAGCTGACACTGATCGATGGGGACGGAGCAGAACTTTACATTTCCACAGTGGACATGATGTCAGTGGAAACATTTAGTAGTTTAATGAGATGGGGCTCGCTCCTCCTCCTCCTCCTCCTCCTCCTCCTCCTCACTCTGATCTCAGTGGGCAGCAGTGGTGACACGTTGTTAAATGAGATCCTGAAAATGACAGAGAGAGAAGATCTGAAGCTTCAGAACCGTATTCCTCATCACATGACGTCATGAGGAAGTCTCTGCCTCCGCGACCTGAAGCGATTACATCATGATGAGGTCACATGGGAATGCATCAGCTCCTGCAGCCAATAATATGAGCGACATGATCTTCAGCTTATTAACCAGTCGTCTGTCGTCATGATGATGTCATTATGAAATGTCTCTATTACAATATAATACGTTACTGAGACAAAGATTAAAGATTCAATAAATCTTCTCTTAACATCGTGAGATTCAACGTTTGGACATTTTCGTTGATTTTCAGAGAATAATGGATTTTTTTAAAGGGTCATGTTTATGAGAGTGATATTTATGAGTTTGGGTAATTTTATTATAATATCTAATGAGTTTAGTTTGAATCACATAAACCTGGAACCAGCAGGAAGGTGTGAAGAGAAGAGGACGAGCATCTCTCAGCTGAGTGAGCAGATCCTCAGTTAGCACAGTTAGCACCAGAGCTTCACGTGCTTTGCTCAAAGGCACTTCAGTAGTGTCGGACTCCTTCTACACTGATTTTAAACCAGCAACCCTCCAAACACAGGATGAGGTTAGTTTGAGGTTAAAATCAATGAAGCTGATGTTTTATTAACCAAATTATTATTAGATAATGACACAAACATGGATTTCATTAAATAAATATTATTGACGTGTTTAATAAAACACATCGTTATTCCAATGGTTGAGATGAAGAAATGATGTCACTGACAGATGTAAAACACACGGTTACTGTTACGTCTCATTAATTTGTTAAATCATATTTAATATTTTTAAGGCAGCTGAAAAACAGGAAATTAAATCAATTCAAATGGGAAACACACTGAACTGAGTGAGTGAGTGTGTGTGTGTGTGTGTGTGTGTGTGTGTGTGTGTGTGTGTGTGTGTGTGTGTGTGTGTGTGTCTGTGTGTGTGTGTGTGTGTGTGTGTGTGTGTGTGTCTGTGTGCTGCTTAATGATCCTGATGCTTTATCTTCTTCCTGTTGTTCTTTGAAAACTTGCTTCGACCTTGAGGTTCGCTGACGTCACGTGTTTGAGAATAAGACGAATTCCCCAGAGAGACGAGCTCTGGCTCATGTCCACGTTGTCTTCATCTCTTTGTGTTTCCTCCAATACTGATGAGGAATTAACTGATTATATAATATAATAAATATGTTCCTGCACTTTTCTTAATAATGTTACCAAGTGCTTCACAAAACATCCGACATACATCTGTAGTTTATGAAATATTTAAAATTGGCCATGTTAGTTATGTATTCTTTAACTCCAGAGGGTAACGAGTCTGTGACCCTGAGCTGTGACCTCAGCACCACAGACAGATCCATAAATCCATAAAGAGCATCCGAGGCCTCTGGTGAGCGACTCGGGCAACGTGGTCGTGTCCCGAGGAGCAGCAGCGTCCATGGTCGGCTGGAGACGAGAGCAGCTTCAGGCCCGATGACTCCAAACATCCTGAACGTGCTGGATTCACTGGTGAGTGGACTGGTGATAACACTGGTGAGTGGACTGGTGATAACACTGGTGAGTGGAGTGGTGATAACACTGGTGAGTGGACTGGTGATAACACTGGTGAGTGGACTGGTGATAACACTGGTGAGTGGACTGGTGATAACACTGGTGAGTGGACTGGTGATAACACTGGTGAGTGGACCGGTGATAACACTGGTGAGTGAGGGAATCTGTTTCTACGATGACGTCCAGTGTTTGTGAATCTGCTCGGTTGTTGAGTGTCTCCGTCTGGCTGCAGAGATGGAAATAAGAAGAGCTAAATCATCAGTGGGAGGTTTTAAATATTTATAGATCTGTGAGCGTGACTCTGCATTTTATGTCTCGTCCAAGTCAGGTGGAGACAAACGGGGGGGGGGGGGGGGGGGGGGGGGGCAGTAGACTAAATAAGAAGCAGCATTAAAAACAAGGTCACAACCTAAAGTCCAGAGAAAAGTGCTGTCGATGTGATATCTGTGTGAATTCAGCATTTTAACACAACATTTAACTGGGGATCATGTGGCCGTGGATTTTATCATCACCGCAGTAAAAGGTTTAATTAAAGCACAGGAGCCAGAACTATGAAACTGACTGGGAAGCTGAACTGGTCCCAGTGGAAAGAAGCTTCCAGCTGTGAAATACTCAGTTTGTCCAGTTTATAAAATACTTTAACAAACCGGAGCCACAAAGGTTCTCAGAGTTTGTCAGTGGCAGAGAAATGAAACACGTTAAGTGTGTCCTTCATCGTCCCCCCGGTCACATCCGATCCAGATGTTTATGACTTCAGGCGACTCGTAAAGTTTACAAATGACATGTGACCACATCCTATTAACTGTGTATTTGTGCTCATCAATATATAAATATGCTTTATCTTCAGATAACTAACTTTGGGAACGGATCGGTCAAAGGTTAGAGGTCAAGGTCAGTAAGACACATGTTGGTCCAGATAGAAATGAGAATCTAAAGGTGAGTGTTGGTCCCTGATGGAGGTTTGAGCTCCACTGAGAGAAGGTCCAGGTTCTCTGTTGTCACATGACGACCGGTGACAGGTGACCAGATGCAGCAGGTCCATTTACAACAGCACAACAAACCACAGGAAACAGTTCACCGTGGGATTCTGAACCAGGAAAACGTCATGTGAAGGTTTCAGTCCCAAACCCCCGGATTCATCCTGAAGATAAACAGCTCGACCTCGTGTTCCTGTAAATATCTTGAATTCAGATCATTTTCCTCTCAGACGAGGTCAGTTTGTGTTTGTGACTCACATGAGCTGCTGGGAAATCCTGTGACGTGTGGGAGGAGAACAAACCATTACATCAACGCTCGAGAAGCAGGAGAAGTTCAGAGATCGTTCCCGTGATGAGAGGATGATAAACAACATGATAACCACATCTTAGACCTTTCAATCCAGGATATAACCCCCCCCCCCCCCCCCCCCCCCCCCCCCCCCCCCCCCCCCCCCCCCCCCCCCCCCCCCCCCCCCCCCCCCCCCCCCCCCCCCCCCCCCCCCCCACACACACACACACACACACACACCCCAGTGAGTCAGACCACACGTCACCTGCTGAGTGACCTCGTGTCGTTTGTTGATGACAGACGTACCTGTTTTCTCCGGGAGTTCACAGGAAGAATTTTTCCTGTCATCATAAATTCTGCCAAACAAACAACCTCTGTCTGGGATTTTCTGTCTAACCGTGTCCACATGTGGCGAAGGTGCTGCACGCAGGACGGGATCGGGATCACATGTCAGACTGGTATCGGTTCACAGCCGACGTGAGGACAGTTTGTGTTTGAAAGCAGGTCGGAGAGTCTGATGTGGATTAAATCGAGTGTTTGTTGTGTTCTCTCTCCCACGACATTCGTCCGAAAGACGATAAAAGAAAGATGATGGATGTGAGAGTCCAGATGAACCAACAGATTCCAGATGAAACGGATCAATGACGAGACGTCGTCTGCTTACATTTTATTAAGTCAACACGACCCTCCTGATCTTAGGACTCAGGTTTCATGTCACATCTTCTGAAGCTTATCTGAGTCCAGCTGAACGTTTTGGTCACAGCCCAAAATCCTCAGGCTCTTTTCTACCTTCACACAGATTTCCACGTGTGGAGAGACGGTTCCTCTCCGAGTGTTTGAGGAAGATGTTTGACGAGTGGATTTTAAAACCTGTTGGTGACACTTCAGGAAACGTCAGTGCATCATTAGAACCAGGGGGGTTCATCCTCTGAGGGTCAGGAATATTTAAATCCAAATAGTCCAAAAGTCAGAACAAAACTTAAACATCTGATTTAATGTCTTGTTGTTTTCTTTAATGCAACATGAACCTAGATCCCTTCAACGTACAAAGGGTGAATTTATAATCTCTGCTCACGGAAGCGGTCGCACTTCCGATCCGTTGTTCCTCCGACAGATGACTTCTCTGAACGTCGCTTTCATCCGGACAAACAACGTTCAGAAATCTGCAGCCGTAAAAACTAGTTTATATCGTAGTCGTCAGTGTTTCGCTTTTTGTTTTAAATTAAAACGCGTCGACAAAGTAAAGACAGATGGAAACCTCCTTATTATTTAAAGTGTTAAGGGTGTAAACAAACTTTAAATGAAGATGGACGACATGGCGGCTCCCAAAGGTGAAGCCAAAATATCTTCATCGCCCCCCGGTGGCAGGCCAGAGTAATAGTCATTAACCCAGCCTCCTCCATGTTAGCAGATGGGACATGGACCAAACTAAAAGTAGACGTTAAATAAATGAAGGTTTCTCTCATTTCAGGTCGTTCTCATCTCACTGATGGTTCAAGTGTTTCTGATCAGTTTGGATTTGATTAGTTATGATGAGACGTCATATGATTGACAGCTGAGACTGACTCCTGATTGGTCGACAGGTATTAATGGGACCTTGACACCACGGCTCCACAGACTCTGACGTCAAATACACAAGATGGTGTCGTTCGTATTTTGGCTTCATTTTGGTTCAAAGGGAAACGTGAAGACGTGTCGTCCATCTTTATTTACGGTCTCTGAGTTTGACCAGCAGAGCGGCAGCGCCTCCTGCAGGTCACACGACTGCAATGACTACAATAAAACTATATTTTTCTGCAGTGGCTCATTTACACAGACAGATAATAGACTCACAGTGATCGTGCACATTCCAGTTTGCTGCCTCACCGACAATAATCATCTCCACATGAAACAATAATTAACGTGCGAGTGGAGCATCGTGATCTGGAGCCGATCTTTAAAAACCTTCCTGGCCTTCGCGATGAATTCAGCAGAACATCAGTCAGTTTCCTGCTTTTATTGGATTCATTATTTTATCTTCTCTGAGGAACATTGATATATTTTATTGGAGGTTTTGGAATCTGGTTTGATCTTTTTATTTAGTTTCTTCAGCAGATTGATGTTTGGATTTAAAAACACACAAAACATCTTTATCTCATAAGACTAAGATGAAGGAAAAATGTAAAAAAAAGACCAATATGATGCATTTATTTAATTAAATACTGTATATACATAATATACTTAAAATACTATCCATGCACATGTTGATAAGTACCTTATACATGGCGTTAAACATTAATATAACAAAAATATACTTGCATATCAAAAATAATTTCATTAAATATGTAGAACAGTATCACTACAGATGGGGGGGGGGGGGGGGGGGGTGGTCACAGCTTGGGCACCAGTGCACTGAATAAAAAAATGTTTACCAACTTGAAAAACTACTTCAGTTTGTGACGCACATGAATTAACTTTGTTCAAATAAAGTTAACAGTTATATTAACACAATTGATAACTTCAATTCTAAAACACTTTGATTTGAAGTTTTATTTTTCCGTTTGTGAGTTTAACACGTTCGACAGTCGATAACAAAATGAGATGTAAACAATGTTTACAGCTGTGACTCACTTCTCAAGTTGTTTCTTTTTAACGGTGTAATAAATCTGTATTATACAACATTAATGACGCAGCACCTCATAACTCTGCTGAGCATTAAAACATAAAGGAAGAAGCTCGTTAGATAATCGGTTCACTGAGATCTCATCCGCTGCAGTCGGCTCGTTTAAACTTCTTTGATTTTATTCTTTATTTTGTAAACGTTCCGAGGAAGTGGCGACGAAAACCTGTTTTCACTAAACTACACAGTGGATTTCTGCTGTCAGGAAATTTAAGACGGGAAATTATAATTGAATTTCGTTCAAACTAAAGCTCAAGAGTTTTTTGTACAAACTGATGTTGACAGTGAGCTGAGCCTCTGGAGGTGTCAGGCTCTAAAGTGTTTGGGCCTCGTAGGACGGGTCATCGATGTTCATGTGAAAAATAATGAAGTCGCTTAACACGATTGTCTTTTCTCCCAGGGTTCACGTGAGGTGTTGGTTAATTCCTTCTCCTCGTCAAAGCTCCAGAAATGTGCAGGCAGATGTTTCCAGCTGCAGCAGAGATAAGACTTCAGTGAAGTGATGATTTCAGTTTCCTCACACGTTTAAAGAGTCGGATTCATTCAGCGTCTGGACGGACGAGCTGTGAGGAGAAGGTTTGTTTTGGCCCGAGCAGAGAGTGACGATCAGATAATCACAATCTGAGTCATGTGTTAGATGATCATATCCCTGTGTGTGTGTGTGTGTGTGTGTGTGTGTGTGTGTGTGTGTGTGTGTGTGTGTGTGTGTGTGTGTGTGTGTGTGTGTGTTTGTGTGTGTGTGTGTGTGTGTGTGTGCTGCCGGTGACATCACCTCCAACACACTGTTCTAGAGAAGAGAGTTAACAAAAATCTAAATTATGGATTCATGAGATCACTGGTTTTTTTCCACACAAACACAAATTCAATAAATTAGCAAAAAGAACAAGAGACAATGTGAGAAGTTTGGAAATGACACATTTTCACTTTATGCATTCAAAAGAACCTGAGTGGAAACAAGGCTGAATATTTAAAACATGATGTCTGCATGTGGGACTTTCACACATTCTTTGTTCAGCTGCTCCAGGTAAACGACCTCTGACCCCGTTAGACCCCCGTCCTCCGTCCTCTGCTGTGTGAGACGTTCGTCCACAGGAAGCTGTGTTTGCTCTTCACGTTACACCTGCTGTTAATACACACGTCACACACGCCAGTAGAGTGGTTTTATTTTCCTCAATCCTCAAGGAAATCCTGCTTTCAAAGAAAACTAATGAGGTTGTAAATACCAGCATCTGGTATCAAAATGTTCGTTCTTTTCAAATTCGGAGAACGTGGTGGTGTTGGAACCTGCGTCCCACTGAGAGCAAAGCTCAGTGTGAGGCCGCGCAAAGAAAAACATTAGTTTTAAAATAACGGAAAACATTCGTCTTCTCAATCTTCTGCTCGAACGCCGGTGCCAAGCGGCTCAGAATCTGTGTCTTGTGTTTCTGATCCACAGCCTCGGCCCGTCACAGGAAAACAGACGTTTCTCCGTTAACGACGCGGCAGACGAACTTGAGAGGAAAATCAAAGACACATCAGCAAACCTGAATTTCTGAAATAACTAAATTCGTCTGTTGAGAGTCAGGTGAGTCCTGAACATGGAGGTTTGGCTCTGGGGCCGACAGGAGAACGGAAAACACAGCAGCAGCAGAATACACAGGCACAAGGTTTGGTTTGTACATGAAGTAAGAAACGTCCGATTGTCCACAACACACAGAAACATGGGACAGCTCTTGTTCAGGTCCGGACGGCGTCAGACTCTGGGTGGAGGTGGTTGGAACCAAAGGCCCCACGCTCTGAAGAGGGGATGAAAACAAGACGAGTGACAGGACGACAAACCAAGAAGAAATATCTGGAGCAGACACAAAGAGACACGAGGGACGAGTTCATCCGAGTTTATCTGTTTATATCATTTCAAAATGAAAGTTTAACTGATCACAGCTTGTGATCAGTATTTACTATTCAAATGATTTTTATTAGGTGAAAAACAATCAATTGAAGCGTGTCTGTGAGATTTGAGAAACTTTTTAGTTACCTGCCAAAAGCTGCATCTTCCTGCTGCTGTTTCATATTAAAAGCTTTCCACCAGCAAACTACAGGAACGCTTTTATTGTGAAGGAGCTAAAATAGCTGTTGGCAACTCGACCAGATGACAGCTGATCTTTAAACTAAAGTTTCACGTCAGATATAAATAAAAATATGAATAAAGTTGGACGATGTGTCTCCACCTGGATACAAACGCTGCCATCATCAGTGTCATCAGCTCATTTTATATCAAATAACTAATGAAAACGTGAACACCATCTTCTTCTTTGAGGAAGAAGAAGCTGCTCGTGGTCACGTGAGAACAGGAAGTCCCCGTTCAGAGACACAGAGACAGATGGTTGACATTTTACTGTCAAAGAATGAGAGACTGGAGGTTTCCTTGAAGAGCTGCAGTGGAGCAGCTGAGTGGTTCTGCTGTGGCCTCGTGGTCGGAGCAGGTCTGAGTCTGCCTCAGGCTCCGGGTTCTGACTGAACATCTGTGGGACACATGAGCAGCTGCTTGGGAAACACGAGTCTCACAGGTTCAAACTGTCCCACTGTCACCAAACCACAGGCTGAGGTCCAGCGAGCCACCGGCAGCTCCCTGAAGGGCCACGCTGAGCTTCGTGGGTTCAAGACCCTGAACTCACTTCAGTTTAAACATCAAGAACCTGAAAAGCATGTGACCAATCAGGGGGGATCAAATCTGATTAAAGGGGCTTAAAGTGATTCAATCTGTAAATTCTCTTGTTTTAGAGGAAACAGTTTGAGGCCGTTTCAACTGATTAAAACGACTCTGTCCTCCTCTGATTCAAAGACTGAAGTCTAATAAAATGTGTATATTGAAAACAAAACAAAGCCAAAAGATGCGACATCTGCAAACGGTCACATTTTAAGAGTCTGCCGTCCTTTTTAAAATAAAATAATAACATGTACTTTTGACTGAACAGTAAAATCAGTGAACTCCTGCGTCTCTTCCTCTTTATACGAGACGAGAGTGAACAGATGGACATCAGACGAATCAATGAAACGTGCAAAGGTCTGGGAAAATCTTTTATTTCAACATCATTATTTGTTATTGAGCAGATTCACAGTAAAACTCTGTTGACGTCTCCTCACACGTCTGATAAGAGACTTCATCACTCCTCACTTAGTGTCTGATGATGATGATGATGATGATGATGATGATGATGATGATGATGATGATGGTGAAGACCTCAGCCTGGTGCACAGCTGCAGACGACAGGGAGGGGGGGCCTCCATCTTTAAATACGATTTTTATATTTCATGTTTCTCACTATTTACATTTTTACAACCGTAGAGAACTCTTTGAGTCCGGCCCGTCTGCGAAGGTCTCCAGATGCTGCAGGTGAGAATCTGATTTCACAATGTCCAACAAATAAAGAGTTTGATTTCTTGGGAAATTGTTTTTATGTGTATAAAGTTTTATCATTAGTTTCATTAGATTCTTGATCACTTAAATAAATGGGAAAAAACGGGAGAAGCGATTTCCACAAAACTGTTGTGTTGTTGAAAATGTATAAGTTTCTATTATTTTTCCTTATTCTTACTATATAACTGACACTTCTCTGTATAATGCGATATTATATACAACATATACACATTAGATCCATGATCAGCCTCAGTCTCACATGTTATTTCTGCTGTATTTTAATTGGCTGCATTGAAGAGATTTTTCCAAATATGCAACGATAAGTTCAAGAGACTTATATTTTGATTAATTCATACCAAAGATAAATTGATTTGGACAAACAGCTGCTTCGTTTCAACCCCAGTTAACGAGCTGTAAGACTAAGACACTGTTGATGTGGTCATTTCCCAGAATGCATTGCGATGCTCTATAATGACACATCGGTCATTACCTGTGTAAAGAGATTTTACTTTTAGCTGAAATGGCTCTGAAGATGTAATTATGTGTATTTTTAACCTCATTTACTGTAACTGTGATCATTGGAGGTTGAAGTCA
This sequence comes from Hippoglossus hippoglossus, assembly GCF_009819705.1. Classification (NCBI taxonomy): domain Eukaryota; kingdom Metazoa; phylum Chordata; class Actinopteri; order Pleuronectiformes; family Pleuronectidae; genus Hippoglossus; species Hippoglossus hippoglossus. The sequence goes on from NC_047174.1 coordinate 1,086,154, forward strand.
GTGGCTGAACTTCACGTCGTTACACTTTTAACACGACGTCTCTGAAAAGCGATTAACGAACAAAAACACTGATTATTACGACTCAGTCCATTAATTTAAGTAAACAGACGTCAACCATGAGTCACAGAAAAACCACCGTGTGACGTTCTACGTGTCAAAGTCTTTGAGACCGATTCAAGAACTGAGGTGATCTCCTTTATGTTGGAGGACGTGTTGGTTCTTCTCCTCAACTTACACAAGACATAAGAATATAATAATACATAATACAGGCTAATAAACACTTTGAAATGATGAGTCACTCTGAGTCACTGCCTCTCCCACACTCTGAGGTAAAGATGTTGCTTTAAGCTGCCGTGAGTTTGGAGATGGAAACGTTTATTTGCAGAGATGTTCCAAGTGTCATTAAGGAGATTAAAACATTTGATCCATTAACAAGTCGCTGATGTTCACTTTGAAACGTTGGCTCCACTTTTCCTGCCTGAACGAGTCCTAGAGAAGGAGATTGTGATAAAGCTTGAGCGTAATGAGCCGTAACTGTTTCAACGTTTTAAAGCTGGCCCCTCAGGACTGGAGAGCTGGTACGATCCAATCAGGGCCCTCGATCCTCGGAGCTGTCATGGCGTTCCAACTTTATTCACAGTCGATGATCAGGAACAAAAAGTCCAAATCAACAACTTACACAAGCGTGATGTGGTCAAAATTATTTTCAATTATTTACCCTCTGTGTAGAAGTATTTTTTACCAAAACAGCTTCCACTGCTGAGGTGCCCTTGAGCACTGAGTGAGGGGTCGAGGGGGGGGGAACCGAGTTAGGGATGAAGTCATTGACGTGAGAAGTCATTGACGTGAGAAGTGGAAAAGTGGCTCGTTAGAAACGATTACACTGGCTGTTGTTGTTCCAGAGGTGACACACAGATGTGATAACAACCAAACACAGCTTCTCCTGTCACTCGCTACGACGCGACCTTCAGTCCCCGGGACGCCACCGCGAGGCCGAGCAACGCACGCATGTGGCGGAATATGCAAATCTGATCATTCGTTTTGACAAAACAAGAAAACATGTGTTTGCCTGATTTTCTTGGAAGAAGGGAGACATTCAAGATGGGATCAATTCTCACTATTTTCGGAACATCTGCCATCCTGACCTGGAAAACACTTTGTGGGTTATTGAGCAATCAGAGCGACGGCGAGGAACAATCACTGAGGCTGTAACGAAGGAGAATACACTTGATGTGTGTGTGTGTGCACGCTCCGTTTCTCCAGGTGTCATCATTTCCTCCTCACGTTGAGGTAAATGAGCCGCGGTCTCATCTCGGCCTGTCACCGTGAAGCCGTTAATCGGCCTGATGGTTACATCACGGCTCAGGAAATGACCATGAACAGTCACTTCCTGTTGTGAGGGAGGTGAGAACTCAGCTGTGAAACACCCGCAGCCTCTGGTTCTCCTGCTGAGGCCGCGTCATGGTTCCACTTCTCTCGCAGCTGATGCTATGAGGTCCGAGTGTCTGCGTGGACGGTAACAACTTCATGGACTTGTCCCTAATTATTACTCAGGTCACTACAACACCCGTGAGCCTTGGTTGCCGTTGAGAGGAAACTGGTCCGAGGCGTCATATAAATGAATAATATATTGTTTTTAAATATTGTTTTTCCCTCGACTGACGCACTAAAACTGTTCTGTGAATCAATAGTTTTTGGTATTTCCAGCTTTCTGCCTGTTCACAGATATGAATCCTGTACGTTTAAAGAAACTGCAGTGAGAGTGAGGAAAACACGTCTGATTGATGAGAAGCAGTGAAACCAGAGAGGAAAACAAATGTCCTCACTTCTCCGCTGCTTCAGGTCATAAAGGAGAAATAACCCAGTTAACTGCCGGTCGTGAACTTTTAAGACGGTTTGAGCGAATGACACAGAAAATGGCAGAAAACAAAACACATTCAGGGAAAAATATGGAGGTAGTGAAATAACAATTCTTCTGGGCGAGGACCCATGAATATGGAGAATAAACTGGGGAGAAATGAGCGAGTCGTCAGGATAATTACGTCCATTAAGTTTAGATTCTTGACTCGTACCAACTCCCTCCGGAGCCAAAGCAAAAGCCTCAATTAATCTCACTTGTTCTTTTTTCCTTCCATAATAATACGTGGTGACGCTAAACTCTCTTTTCCGTGCTTCTGTCTCGAGACTGTAAACCAAGTTGGACAATTTATTATCTAAATGAACACCCCCCCCCCCCCCCCCCCCCCCCCCCCCCCCCCCTCCATCAGTCTTTGTTTGCCAAAGAAGTGAAATCATCTTCAGAGGAGAGATGTGAAGTCTGATGACGTTCTGGCTCCGCAGGCTCACGACTGTAATCTCTTAGAACAAATTTCTATCGGTGAATATTTCTTTATTGGCCGTATACAATGACTGGATTGTGTACAAGGCACAAACTCAAACCATGTGTCCACACACCCGATCACGTCCAGAAGCAGTGTCCCAATTCAGGGGTCGCATCCCACGCAGGACTCTCGTAGGCCGAGTGGACGGGGGAGGATTTCACATGTCACCGGCTCATTAGCTTCTTTGAGCCGCTGCACTTTCCGCAGCTCAGACGTCCACAAGCTCGTCAGCTTCGTCACCAATGAATCACAAACCCTTTGACCTGAGGAGGATTGGATCGGTCTATGCTCTGGAATGCGAGGACACATGGAGGTGGTCTTCGGAGGACTCTGCCCCCGATGCCGGACACAGCTATGAACCGGGAACAGCCTCACTTCTCTGCACGGAGGATTGTGTGTTTCAGAAAACATTGGTTCAACAGTGGTCAACGTAACTCAGCCAAGACCCGACTGGAACCTGATGTTGGTGGTTGTTGGTTGTTGTCGGTTTGCAGGATCGTTATTTAATTTATCACCAGTAGAGTTTTAAATATTGATGGAGTCTGAGTTTGTTGGAGGAGCAGAGAACACACAGGGTTTCCTTCAGTCTGTGCTCTAACCCAACTCCCCCGGCACACTGGGCAGAGGAGGCTGAGAAACAGGAAGAGAGAATGAGTTGATGAAACGTCGGAGCGGAGTCAGACCGGGTGAAGAGCGGAGAACAGCCTGCAGGGAAACCTTGGTTAGAAAAAGGTGGAAGATTAAAAAGCTGTTCCAGAGAACTCAGCCCTGGTGGTGGATTCGCGGCGGAGGTCTCCCTGAAACCCGAACCACAGAACTCTCGGTAACGTGGCCGGCACCACATGACGCCTCCTCCCAGTCACATCACGGCTGCTGAGGATGACTCGGATTCCACTGTGTGGGTTTTATTGTGAGTGCAAATGAATCAGTGGCATTGAGCTGTGTGTCCTCCGAACGGGACACTGTCCTCCGAACGGGACACTGTCTGTGTCTGTCAGTGAGTGAGTCCTCCACTCGGATCCGGAGGGAAATGTCCACTGTTCAATAAACTGATACATCTTATACATATTCATGCTCCCCAGTGGATCAACCTCACTAATTAAAGTCATCTCTGACTTTCCTCCTGCTTCACGAGTAGTTTGACATTAAAGTGTGACATTGATTTGACATTTCAGACATTCATGCTCCCCTGAGGATAAACTGTCAGCACTTTCATGATCCTCTTTTCATTTTGAACCACTGGCATCAAGTCAGAATTTAGATTTGTCCGATACTTTGTTGGACAGTTAAATATAATAAAGTATATTTCAGCAATAACTTTTTATTTCTGAGCTTTTTTAAAATACCGCTCTTTACCAGTCGTAATTTCAACTTGGACTTTCACGAATGTGTCTTCGTCTCTTAAAAACTTACGTCTCATGTAAGAATTTTAGATGAAGAGACGAAATATAATTTACTTCATCATCTCATGGTCCAGATAAATATCTGGATATATAAATATCCACGTGTGTCTGTCAGGTTAGTTTGACCACGACTAACATCCTGTCTGTGGCTGAACTACTTATTACATGTGAGTCACCTGTTCACTAATGGGACAAAATAAATCCACACAGTTTAATCCAGAGACGTATTTATTTAACTCCGGTGTTCAAACCAAACCTTCGACCTAGTTGTGCATGGACTGAATGTGAAACAACTGTGCCCTGAAGTGGCCAGAGAACATGAACTCATCTTAGAAGAGGCTGCGTGGTTTATGAATTATAATCCTCATAATTCTGCTTAATGACCAGAACGACATCTGTGCAACATTTCTGTCTTCGCTGTGACAACATGAATTTGTGTTGTTTTACAGCATCTTGCGAGTCAACGATAAATCACCTGTCAAAATGAAAACATCAATTACACAACAAGTGAGACACATTCCAGAGCGCACGACTCATGTGTTTGGACAGACTGTTATTGCTGTTGATGCTGGTGCCTGAAATTAACTGTTAATTTTGTCAATTGCCAAGAAGAGACCACCCGTTGTGTGTGACTCATTATGTTTGTCTTCATTGTACACATGCGTTAAATCATTTTTCACATCATTGTTTTCTATGCGTCCACATGTGTGTGTGTGTCCCTGCTGGTGCAGATACAAATCCTGTGTGTTGTGACTCTAGGTCCCTGCAGGACGGGACGTGTGTCCTCACTCATTAGTGTGTGAGTGAGTAGAACAAAGGGAGTGGGACAGTTCAACCACAGAGACGAATCCCATGTGTTTGTTTTAATAACTTGAACGTTTGCCATCGATTCCTCAAATTATCTGAACACTTCAAGTTGTGCTGAAGCCTCAGGCTTTGCAAGACTTTACAATCCCCCCCCCCCCCCGCCCAACAAACTCAGCTGCTGTGGCCACGAAATGTGTCTCTGAAGAGTTTGTGTCTTGCTCCAACATGGAGGACGACAGCTCCAACAGATTCCAGTGAAAACCCAGTAAAGCTCCGCAGGCCTCCTCACGCCCGCTGGTTTTACACGTTTAATAGCGTCTCTCTCCTGGAAATGTTTAATACCAGGACGAGATGTTTAATGATCCTATCTGCTCCTGGTGCGATGACAGAAACACGTAAATCACGACAGATCATTGTCACAAATCACTCATCGGTATTATCTCACATTATTTGGACGATGCTTTTCATTCTCCCACGCAGAACAGATGCATGTGCAGGAGAGTGACTGGGACACAGGAGGAGCTCCGGAGCTTGAAGAGGAGCTGGTTCGGTTCCAGGTTCGGTTCTGAGAAGTCAGACCGCGAGTCGGACACAAACCAATGAGGATATCAAATGACATCTATTGATAAAGGTGCCATTTACACATAGAGAGATTCAAATGATTTTCTTTTAGCTGTAACGGTTTGTAAATATTAATATATGTCTGTTTTAGAAGACATGAGTGGACATATTCATGTTTTTGGGGCTTTTATTGGTATTGACCAGTGACATTTAATGTTTTCCTCTTTATTCGAGACTCTTTAAGTTTTAGTGCCGGACTCATTGATTCATGTTCTCATTTTGTGATGCTTTCACTCAAAAGCCTGCAAGTGCTGGGATTTGTTCCGTTTGTGCTCAAACTCAGAGGTTTTGTCGTTGGACAGATTTGCAGCTTCGGCTCTTCGCCCTCAGGCTGCTTCTGTGCACGTGAAACTTCTGCTCTCTGGTTTCTGCTCTGGATTGTATCTGTGCAACGAGTCTGTCAAACGAGTGTCAGCGCACAGTCGAAGCACAACAGGGGATATTTGAGTGTGAGCGCAGGGTTTAGTGAAAACATTACAAATCTAAATCTGACGTCCCTCAAACTTTAATACCGTGCTCTGGAATAAAAAGAGGAAAAAACCCACATATGAAACAGTAAGTTGAACTGGTGTGTGTGTGTGTGTGTGTGTGTGTGTGTCTGTGTGTGTGTGTGTAGCTCAGAATTCCACATGTGCGCTCGGAGCAGCTGTCAGTTAAATAACATCTGTCACACTGTCACGTCTGTGTGATGGGACACAGCGTGAACCTGAAGCTGCCAGGTTGAAAAAGTTCCGTCTCTTCTCCTCTGTGAGGTTTGGACGCAGCAGACGCTATGAATGCTGGGAAGTGTGCTTGGCAGCTTCGCTCTCGGAGCCGGTGACGCATTTGAATCTTCATCCTGACAACCAGAGGAAACATTTCTCCATTAAGACGAGAAACGTTTCTCATTTCTCAAGGTTTGGACGTCGCTGACAATTCTGTCACTGATCAACTATTTGTGGTTATGTAAGAAGACGCTGTCGTTGGGGGAGAATCATGAGGCTTGTTTGACTGAAAGGAATCATTAGATAGAGTATCACACGCGCACGCACACACACACACACACACACACACACACACACACACACACACACACCTACACACACCTACACACACCTCCTCAGAGGAAATATCTGTCGCAGGCCTGAAAGTTGCTCGTTCTGACTGATGACCTCCTTTTCAGAGATATTCTCTTTCCAGACGCGGTCGCCCGGAGGTGAAATGTGGTAGTGGAAAAAATCTCCTCCTCCTCCTCCTCCTCCTCCTCCTCCTCCGCTGCTGCCTGTTGGAGCAGCGAGGAGGTCGAGGAACTGATGGAAAATGATATCACAGTGGACCACCACCCATCAGCCCCTGCACCGCCGACACAGCGACCCCCCCCCCCCACTCCCTCCGAGGCCCTGAAGAGAGCGCTGCTGACCCCTAATGGCAGCTGGGCTGTTGAGACACTACATTCAAGGTTTTATGTAATAAATACAAAAACTACAATGATTAGTATCTGTTTGGATTAAATATATAATTTCACTGATGTGTTGCTTCATCAGTGAGTATTTGTGGTTTGTGTTTATCGGTGAATCAGGAGAGAATTTATAGAAATGTCCCCATTATCGTCTTTTAAGTTTTAATGCAAACTGAACACCGGAGGAAACTTGTTTATTTAGCTCAGCTTCAAATGAGGCTAAATGTCTTAACTTGGTTAAAGTTGATGCTCTGGAAACAATATGAATGTTTATCTTAATGTTTGAAACATTTAATCTGAGGAAATACCGAGACGTGTCGGCCAGAAACGTTTGTCTCTTATTACATTACTGTTATTATGCATGTTCTTTATTCTATATTTGAACCTTTCCTTTGTGTTGAAAAGCAAAGGAAAGAAACTGCAGAATCTGCACTCACGATCATAGTGATGAAGCTGATTTCATCTGATTCTAACATCTTGCATCCTACAGATGTTTCCATGCACCAAGGGGGAGAGATTCTTAACGACTGGGAAAAGTTACCTCTGCTGAAAAGGCCTTTGAACGTCCACCCAGATTTATCTTCAGTAGTTTCAAGTCCCTGCAGGAAATCAATCAAAATCTGCCAAATGATACAGAAGTGAAAACACATCCATCAAACTGAGCCTCGATCTCAGAAACTGGGTTCAAACCTGTTTCCCCATCGCCAGCGAAGCTTCGACGATGCACGAGTCTGAGCAGAGTTTCCTCTGGGACCAGGAGAACAGTTAAAGTGTCTGCAGCCCGGAGGCTCCTCAGCTGGATGCACGTGTGTTCCTGGGCTCAGCGACCTTTCACCTTTTGTTTACAGGGCGGACTCGACAGGTCAAGACTCCTTGTGACCTCCAGAGCTTAAAAATATCCTCCTTTAAACCTCTGACCCTGAGGACAAGTCGAGGCGTCGGCGAGGAAACGAGCAGAATCGACCCAAAGCAGGTTTTACAGCAAGAGACGAATACGTGAGTCACATTAAAGACAGAAGTCCTGCCGAGATGCTGCAGACGGGATGGATGTAAACTCTCAGCAGTGTAAATAAAACCTTCTGCGGCTCCGTCCTCCTCTGGACACACGTGTCCACCGGACGCCAACACGTCAAGAAGCTTTAAAATACCGGGAACTGACATTTTACTATTTTCTAAATCCTGGCATCTTGCAGGAATAACTGCTGCAGGATGCCAGGATTCTTTTTATTGTGTGTCTGTGCATTTATACTGAAGTCTGCAGAGTGTAGTAACTGTCTGGTTCGGTTGAGGAACATAAAGGACGAGAGCTGCGTCTCAATTCAGGCGCCGCCTCCGTCAGAGGCTGCGTTCAAACCCCCGACTGCATCAGGGCGACGAGGCCGTCCCATTTCAAAACCTCCTCCTTCCACTGCTGAGCATCAAAGGATTTAAAGGGGCCAACTTTTCCCAGGATGCATTGCACACCTGTGGGGGATCTATGTTATATGGGGGGGGCGGGGCTGCAGTAAGTGCAGCTTATAGGACATAAAAAGGATAAAATCTAAATTTTCGTGACTTCATCTGCTGTTTTCATTTAGCTAAATATCCACATGCGTGTGCACCAGGATCTCTGTGCCCGACCACCTCAGACAAACCACTTCCCTCACAGATGAACTTAAGCACATGTTTTTGTACATTTTGCAAAAATATCATCTCATAACTGATTTACTGCAGCTTCATCATTGCAACATGTTTTGAGCCAAACATCACGACACTGCTGTGGTTTTCTCCGTACACAAAAAACAAAGCCGGGGCTGTTGATTCATCTCTCACAGTGAATCATCGGAGCGTCGCTGCTGCAGACAACACATATTTCAACATGAAGCATCTCGGCTCGTTAACGACGAGTCGCCTCCTCTCAAACGTCTTCACATCAGGTGACGGCTGCGGCGCAGGAATTCTGTCAGCGACTCCATGCCTCCTTTCTTTTGTCTTTTGGAGAGACAAAGCTCTGAGACGATATCTTGACAGACATAAATAAAATCTATTAAACTTCTATTGCCTCATTATCTAGAAAACTGGTGATAAATCACAGACATCTTTCCAGAAATCCTCCTCGAAGTTTACAAGAAAAACTTGGTGGAAGTTTCTTGGCAGCGTAACTCATCCTGGTTCTGTTAAATCAGCCAAACGTCAAAAAGTTGACAGTTGTGTTTCAATCACGCAGGTTTGAAAAGAAACGTTTAGACCACAAATCAATAAAAAATCAGCTCAAACCCGTCAGGCACAGTTTTCTCTCACACATCTGCAGCTGGTTCACGCAGCGTCTGACCTCTGATCCTGCTCAAGTTCTCCACAGATGTAAGTTCAGTGACCTGAGTTTTTAATCCCAGAGCGAGATCTCAGGTACACGTCCTTCACTAAGTGGAAGTGGTTTTACAGAACTCACAGTGAGCTCCAGTCCCAAGAATTCACACGAGGGAGAAAAGCTCGGATTCCACAAATGTACGAGTGTTTCTTTTCTTTCCTCTTTTTTCCGAACTCTGAGCGACCATTTTAATCTGCGTTACATCGTCACTCCTCGAAGCCGAGACAGCAGAAGTTCTCGAGCTCGAAGATTCAGCCTCCATCAGATATTCGACACCAGGTACGTTTGGTTCTGTTGTCTTAACCGTTCGTGAGACTCAAACCAGAGACTGTGAATAAAGATGGCCGACACGTCTCCACTTCCTCCCGCTGTACAAAAAAAAACGAAGCCAAAATATCTCAAAGGTTTGAATTCAACATAGAGTTTGATTAAATGTCATATGTCAGGATGAATTTTCAGGAATAAAATGTGTCATGTCAGCACATCCAGTTACACGCTTCGTTGATCCCATTTGGGAAACGACTTAAACCATATCTTCATATATCTCCATCAGATATGGTTTGGTTGATTAGCACCGAGGGAAACGATGATTACAGTCACTTCTTCATCCACAATTCTTCCCATGTGTGGATTCCTGCATCAGATTGTAATGAACGTCGGGCGGCGCCGTAAACTCAACCATGAAAATGTTTGGAAATCCACATTTACACGACATGTAAAAAGTGGAAAGCAGGAGAAAGTAAATCTGACAGATCTTATTCCAACGGGTTTGACTGTCGCTCAGGAAAGAGGCGAGGCCCTGAGAGGAACCGTTCACACCTGGTTTGGTTCAGAGCTTCAGACTCTTCAGTTCAGTATGAACCTAAATCAGGTGTGAACGGTTCCTCGGACCAGAAGAGGAGATCTGGGTCTGGATCAGACTGAACCATGGCTGAAAACAATAGAAAACGTCTTATGGTGATTTAACAGAAAACTGTGATTCTGGGTGTTCGACCCTTTGTACTTTTGGTTTATATGAGTCATTTAAAACTAATGTTCCTTTGCACTATTTCAAGGTTATAAAACTTCTGATCAAGTAATAGATTACATCGGTTATTTACTAAACGAGCTCATCCAGAGAAGATTAACAACGACAGTAAACTTCATGTGTGCACTGATTTTTTAAAGGTGCTCGGTAAAAACAACAACAACAAAAGAATGTGAATCTCGACTGGAAAATATTCCAACACCTCAGGCAACTGGAAAACTCCACTGTTAATAAATCCTTGGCAGCGAGGAGAGTGTTCACTGTGTGTGTGTGTGTGTGAACATGCGTGTTGACGAGTCTGTGTGTGTGTGAACATGCGTGTTGACGAGTGTGTGTGTGTGTGTGTGTGTGTGTGTGAACACGCGTGTTGACGTGATCACAGAGGAGTGAGTGTACGACATGTTTCTAACAGGCAGTAACTGAGATGGACGACATGTTTGGGTCACGCCACGCAGCGTCTGTGAGGAACACAAACTTCACACGCTAAAAACATACATGTGTTTCAAACACTATGAATAACACGTGTGTGTGAACTCAACTGTTCTCAGAGATTTAAACACGGGAACATGTCGGTTTTCAGACGCAGCCTCCGAAAGATGAAGCCGCTGAATTGAAAAAATGCAGAAACAGAAAAGAAAATGAACTGATTGGATTCTGTCGACCTCTTTTCTTCCGACCTGTGCTCACTCTGCTCATCAGCGCCGGATGAATGTGATGACGTCTACATTCATAATGTTAAAGTCTGGTTCTCAGTTCATCAGGATGAGGCATGAGTAACATTTACAGTGAAGCTATGATCCAATGCTTCTCTTTCACTGGGTATTTATCTTTAATCTAGAATCTTTCCTACATTTTCCCTTATGTTTAATCCTTGGCACCGTGTCACAGCTGCGTTCTTCCTCTCGGAGCGACTGCAGAGCTTCACTCCGCCGACACTGATGCATCAGTTATAATAACAGGAAGCAGGACCCGAGCAGCTTCTTCTCCTAAAAGCTTCGTCGTCATATTTCTCCTCACAAACCGCAGAATTTATGTGAAGACCTTTCAGAGAACATATTTCTAAGAATGACTCCATCTCTCGTCTCTTTATGAAATAAACGAGCTCCGTGCTGAGCAGAGAGTCTGTTTACGAGCCGCTGCATCGAGATGTCTGACGTGATGATGTGTTTTACATGTGCAGCAGGTAGATCGTGTTCAAACCAGAACGACCAGGTCACTTAGAATCCTCATTACATGAAGTCACCAGGATTATCTCATCACTATGAAAACCTGAAACCTGCAGTTAATAAAAAAACACCTGACATATGTATTTAATCCTGTAAACTCACGTTCCTAATGCGTTCAGATTGATTTGCTCATTAAGCTTTTTGACCTTTGATCGCCCAGATCTACGTGTTGTCAAGGCAAAAAAGATTCATGAGGTCAAAGTGACCTTGACCGTTGACCTTGAACCACCCAATTCAAATCAGTTCATCCTTGAATCCGACTGAACGTTTGGACCAAATATTTAAAAACTTTATGATAAAGAATCTCAGTTTGTTTCTCCTCTATCACCAATAATGTTCTGTTCATAAAAACCCAGCAGAGATTTCAGTTTTCTCTTTAACTCTAAAACGATGTTGTGTAGAAGCTTTAAATCGTCCTCAGCGATCGGAGGCTCCGGCTGTCCCCACAGTTTTTCCACAGTGGAGCTCAGATGTTTTCTGAGACGTCAAATTAAAATTCCTGCGAGCACATAACTCTGTCGAAACCGTGACACGACGCAAACCTCCTCGGAAAATAAGTGGGTCCAGTTTTCTGTCTTTTAAGATTTTGTTAGACTCGATAATGTCAGAGCCGAAGCAGCTGATGGATGTTTGAGGAGGAATCCAGACGTCACAAATCATCCACAGCTCCTAAAGGTACAAGGCGCGGGGGGGGGGGGGGGGGAGCGCTACATGTCTGAGTGTAATCTCAGGATGAAGGACTCCACTGGCGTCATGAGAGGAATCACTGCAGAGAGTCGCTCAGGTTCCTGCACACGTTCTTCTAACTCCTCTTCCTACATCCACAAAATGAGCTTAGATTAGTTTGATGAATTCACATAAACACGTGGAAATAAAGATGGACGACACGTGTCCACTTCCTCCCACTGTCCAGAAATGAGGCCAAGATATCCTGGATATGAGAGTTTGTGGAGTAGCAGTGAAAAGTGGAGCCGTGGCATCTTAGTCTTAGCTCAGTCCATGGCCCATCTGCTAACACGGAGGAGATGAACTGGAGGACATGGCAGCTCCCAAAAGTCAAATCGTCTTCATCACCCCAAGTCATAAACCCTGCATCAAACAAATGAAAGGCCACAAGGCAAAGCTTTGGTTTGACCTGTCAATCAACGTCCTGACTCTCACCTGAGGTCATGAGCTCAGGGAAAAACAAGGTCGTGAATACAAGGTCGTGAATACAAGGTCGTGAATACAAGGTTGTGAAAACAAGGTCTTGAATACAAGGTCGTGAATACAAGGTCGTGAATACAAGGTCGTGAATACAAGGTCGGGAATACAAGGTCGTGAATACAAGCGGCTGAAACGAGTTTTCTCTGTGGGGAGGGAACAGTAAAATATGACTCCAGCGTTTCCTTCATCCCTTTCAAACTGGACCGAGGACAGTTTGCATGAGTCAAAATCAGATGTGTGTTTATATCGTTACTTCAGGAAACATTATCTCCAGTATTTGTCAAAATCCAAGTCGCTGCCAGACAACGGAAACTGTCGGAGAGTTTCAGCTCAGGCCAAATGCCCATTAACGGAAGAGCTGGCGATTCAGCCGGAGCCCAGCGTGGGTTCGCGTGGAGCCGGCTGCCATGGACTTAACCAAATGACCAATTAGAGTAACGAGAAGCAGGCGGAGATGTTTATTCTCAGTCACGTGTCGCCGGGAGGCAAAACACAAACATGGAAAACGTGAACGGCACAAATTCTGCTGAGTTAAGCTCGTCTAGACTTCGGTGTCGTCATGTGTGATGAAAATCCTCTAATTACAGTCGTTTCCTCGCCCAGTTTAAAACTGAACGACACTTTAACAACCTGCAGCAGTAAATATACAGGATTGTGCCAAGGTGACAAAACGGCAGCTACTGTTTCCAGAATATTAGAGATAAATGGTTTCATTCGTCACGAGCGGCTCCTGCAGCGGTTTGTCCAAACACCAAGTGGAAGTGGAACGTTTGACAAAAGACAAACAATCAAGACTGTCGCTCCATCGTGAACAAAATGTCCCAGCAGTTAACACGGAGCAGGAAGGGACACATGGAACTAAACGTGACTGTGGAGGGAGACAGACGCTCTTCGGCTCGACCAATCACCATCGAGCCGGCGCTCTGCGATTAGTTTGATCCCGCGAGTTCGTCGCCATGACAACTTCACACCTTCATCTCCTCCCTCTCAAAGTCTCGGCACATTTAAAACACACAACATCTGACGTTTCCACACAAAGTGACGACGTACAGAACGTTTCCGCCTCGTGTTTCTGCGTCGGAGTTGAAATGACTTACAGCCGTCAGACAGCAGAGGTCAGCACCGAGCGATTTATGGCATCTCTCTGTCCTTCATTAAATATCAATCTCACTGAATAACTCAAATCACTTCTTTCAGAGTTACGTCAGCGCTGCGGTTTCACAAACATCACGTTACAATATCATTCTTCTGCAAAGCAACTTTATTCTTTCTTGTAACTGAAGCTTCGTGACTTTTGGCAGTTTATTCATCGCCTGCACTCGCTGAACTAGTCCCCGGCTTCATGGAGTTAAACGTGATATATATGCGGTTTGTGAATGATCAACCACAGGCAACGATTGTAAAACGAATACTTGTGGAAACGAGCTCCTCGACAGAACAAACACTCTGAGACCAATTAGCTTTCATTGGGTAAATGTGACCTTTTAAAGCCTCGAATTGAAACATGGTCTCCTGCAAGTGGAATCAATAACAACACACATGTTGTTTATAAGAGTTTGAGCAGAAGACGAAGAACGAGAATCTTTTAATGAAAAGACACGATGCACCGAATCAATAATATAATGAATAGACCTGAAATGGTATTTGTACCAAAATATAAGTCACAATGACAGAGTTTGTTTTAGAAGAGGAAGGAGATCAGACGTATCTCCACTTCCTGCTTTTGTACATACTTGAAGATATAATGTGAACGCTGCCAGCAGTGATTGTTGTGTAGAAACAATCAAAACTCCAGTTTAAAGAAGTTTCATTTTGAATGAATTGATGGACTCGTACATTTCACAGCCCGACGTGGAAACTCAACGTTTTCGTCTCCTTTGACTCGTTGACCTCAGACCATGAGACACCCGGTCTAAAAGGAGCAGGAGGACGTTTCCATGACTCCTCCGCTGCAGCGCTCACATCAGCCTCTTCCTCACGATCGACTGTTTGGACTCTTCACATCGAACTTTGGTCTCGGACTAAAATAAAGGTTTTTCCACACGAGGTTTCCTGCAGGTTTGGTTGATGTCGTCACTGACGTCTCCTCGTACAACTGTGGAAACTTTGTTTTAAAGTAACTAAGCGTTAATGTGATAAAACTGAGGCTCGTGTGGAAAGAGAATGGGTTTGGTCTATTTTAGTTTGTGGCCATGACTCAAAAGATCCTCAGTGTACAAGTCAGGTCATTTGGTTTTAGACAGATGTTCAGAACATTAACAGCAAATTAACTCAATTCAACTCAATTCTGGAGTTAATTTAGCGGAGGGTGGAGCCTGACTGAGCTCGAGGACACGCCCACCTCCACCTGCCACCTGCACCCATTGGACGGCACTAGCTGTCAATCACACTGTGGTGACCGGCCCTAATGCATACGGTGCTTTACGGTCTATTTGACGCTAAATGGATCGTAATTTACTAAATGATCGGTCGGGATGAGAGTCTGCACCCGAGTGCGAGGCCATTGGTCCCTGCAGGTTGGAGGTGAGTCGCTGGAAGTGAAGGAGACCAAACATCTGGAGGTCACGATTGAGGAGGAGGAGACGAGTCGCTGCAGCATCAGCAGGAACACGAGCTTTGCTCCAGTGAAGTCCGACCTTCACCACCGAGGACCTCTGAGCACAGACTGAAAGAACCAGATTGGGAACGCAGGCTGTGTATTATGGTATTTACTTTATCACCGATGATATCGTTTTCACAGTTTCACGCTTGCTCCTCAGTCACAGACTTTACGTGGATTGCTGCAGACCTGTGCACAGTGAGGCAACGGCTTGTATGTTGGAGATGTGCACGTGTGTCAGGTTCACCAGGCAGCAGTTTGTTTTTGTGCTCGTACTCCTTCCCCTGCAGCGTTTCGGGGTTATGCAACCTAATGCAATCTTCAGTCATTTCCAACACAGTAATCTCCTTCCATAAATCACCAGGACCGTCTCCATGCAGCCGCCTGCACGTCTGAGCTCCCGCACACTGAACCACTTCTCTGCTGTTTATGTTCTCCGTCTTAAATCTCTTTTCTTTGGAGCCTGAACGAACATGTTACACGAAACATCTCTGCAGCCACATGTCGGATTCTTTGTGCTCTTTAGTCCGACGTTCTCAGAAAACATGAAAGAGAAGAATCTCCGCACAGGAACGTACAAGAGTCGCTCGATGTTTCAGTAATGTGGCTGAAAAGGGCAAGTGCAGCATGCTTTACATCACTGTGACATATGTAATAAGCTGCTGTGTTTACAGCCCCTGCAGTGGAGCAATAAGCACGAGGGTCAGCCAAGTTTCTACTTTGAGTCAAACATCAGTTTACAGATCATGCAGATGTTTGAGATGTTTCATACAAAGAGCTCTTCATGCTAAAATATGTCCTTTAACTGGGGAGTTGCAGGAAACTAATGGTACATGCTGGTTTCTTTCTTCCTTAATGGAAGTTATCACGGCTGAAACAGATCTCCAGCTCATCAGACTGCTTCATAACGCAGATTATATTTCACCATGTGGACAGAGGGAGGCTGAATAACGTTCGAGTCCAAAGAGAAACTCTCAGCTCAGCTTCTCAGCTCAACACAAAGTGTTTGCAGAATAAAAAGACCGAAGGCTCCAGAGCAGCTTCTGCACGGAACCTGTGGGGACATCGTTTTGTCAGCTGCTGTTTTCAAAAAGGTCAAGAGCAGATTTTCATCCTCAGGTTTCAAAAGATAAACGTCAAGATAAACTAAGATCAGGATCCAGGCGGTTTTAATCTCCGTCAGTTGCCAAGGTTTAAAAAATAAACCGTTATATTTAAAGGAGACCCATGAACAGGTCAGGAGCTTCAGTGCTTTCTGTGCAGTGCAGGAGCTCCTTCAACCACAGACTTTGGTTTTTATTACCTTGTGAACTTTAATATTCAAAAATAAACTTAATACGCTAGAGGACGGAAACACTGAAAAATTATATTTCTCCTGAAATTAAATTCCATCGTGCACAGCCTCCAATGTCAGGTGGACTGGTCAAGCATTAAGCCTGGTCTCACATAGTCCATAGCTGGACTCAGTCGTCTGGATCCACTGGTCTGGATCCACTGGTCTGGATCCACTGGTCTGGATCCACTGGTCTCACAGGCTGCGATGTTCACGCTTTTAAAGCCAAGTGGAGCAAAAGCTTTCAGCCATTTCCTCCTGAGTTCCACCAGAGAAGAGCAGCAGCCAGCTCCGTCGTCCAGAGCTGATCTAACACGACTGTTTCCAGCTCCATCAAACCAGCGAAGCATCCAACAGACGGGATGATGTAACCCAAACTCTGTCCAGTAAATAAGAAACCACTTTGATTTACAAGCGCGTCCACTTGCATTTGGTCAGTGTGAAGCTGAAAGAGCGAAACAGAAAGAAGCTGCTCCCTCCTGACTCCAGAGGAAAGTGGAGTGGTGATCACATCCCGGTCAGATCCAGGTCCGATTCAACCCGCCGCTGCCAGACGGGCCGAGCAGCGACGACCACAGCTGCTGGAATTCAACGCCGGAAACACGAGACGCAGAACGAACCCACTCTGGTATCTGAGGTTAACGATTTACTCTTAAACGTGAAGCCGACACTAACAGACATGGAAGCGTCTGCTGCAGCCATCAGAGAAAAGTCAGCAAACGGTTTGTTTCTGTCACAGAAACGATAATAAAAGGTCACTTCGGCAGACGGGTGTCAGCGAGGCATCAGCAGCAGAGTCGATAAATCATCAAGATACAAGCTTTGGATAATTCTCCTCGGATACTGGAGGAAAAACTTGGAAAGCACACGAACGACCTTGGACGTTGACATATATAAGAAAGAGAGAGACATTAACTCTTTACACGACCAATATCCAATTTGCTTTATATTTCTGCCTGTTGTGATTTCTTAGCCAACGTTAGCTCTCGATCACAAACATGAAATAACAAATAATACATTTTCTGGTTTAAAATGTCTGGTTTTGATCAGTAAGGCTGAGACTGACTCCCGATTGGTTGAGTGGGTTTTACTGCAGGACCTCGATACCTCGACTCCACCCCCCCCCCCCCCCCCCCCAATCACAACTACACAGACCGACTCCACGAGACACCGGTGCAAGATGGCGGCGCCCGTATCTGAGACGTTGGCTTCATCCTTGTACAGTCGGAAGAGGAGACGCGGCGGCCATCTTTATTCTCATTGTTGCTCAGAGGGAAAGATACCGACTCTTGTTTTGTGACTTTTAGCTTTTTAATTTGAAACAAAGTTAAACTACAATCATCACAATCGGTTCTTTTGCACTACATTGATTTTGTTCTTGCATATTAAGGCTGTTTATGTTTTTAGTAACGTGCATTAAACTGGTTGGAGCTTTAAACCATCTCATCACAGGTGCAGTCAAATGGAGTTTTAATGTTTTCTCTGATCTGGTCACAAAAATAAATACTTTAGTTCTATTTTAACGACGCATGTGTTAAGTCATGTTTCCTCAAACACACTAAAAGTTTACAGTCATTGCTTCACACTGAACACTGGTGGAGGTTATATAACAGAGTGAAGGGCGTGCTGCTCCCCCCCCCCCCCCACACACTCAGAGCTTTTTACTGCGAGAGATAAAGTGGATGAGACTTTAAAAACTTATGTTTTCAAGTGTGACAGGATTATTTTTCTGTTAATGTGCTGATATGTGGTTCCAACATGTCACAAATATATTTAATGCAACATTGAATTTTACTTTCCAGTCCAATGTCAACTCTGAGGTTAAGGAAAGATTAACATCTGGTTTAATACAGGATCGGATCTCAGACACTCGTTTAAACACAGGTGTGTGTGTGTCTGTGTCGTCTTCTCAAACAACACACACACACACACACACAATCTTTCAGACGTGTGTACAACGAGTTTGAGTTTCTGAGCTTTGACCTCGTCGTCTCCGGGGGCGGCTTCATGGAGCTCGGCCTTTTGAAAGAGCTTTAAGATCCAGGTCCAAACTGCAGAGTGGCTGTAAAACAGCAGCTCAGTTTACACTGTGAAAGGAGTGAAACCTTTTCTTCTTCTGTGATGAGTCAGTGCTCACGAGCTGAATTCTGACCTTTTAACCTCCTGCATGGTCATGACACATGTTCCTCCATCTCATCCCTCGTCTCGGTTTGACAGCGACAGAGTCAAATATACAGTCAGCCTCCCCTCGGCCTGCACGTGTGAAACCTGCACTGATTCCATATTTGCCTCATTAGCGAGCAGCGTGCGGCCTCGTCCATCTGCCTCCCATTAACAGTGGCAGCCGGAGACGCTCGACCCTCACACAGCCTCAGTTTACGCAGCCCAGCTGAAAACCTCCATAAAAAACTTCCCGTCGTTTCCCTGGTGTCATGGAAAGTTGTCCTTTGAAAAGTTCCTACCTGTTTTATCCTAAAGCAAACCTGCCATCTAGTGGTAAGGTTAAGAACCTCACCTGCATATGAAGATGTTAGAATAAGACTAAATCTAAAGCAGCTTCGGTTCTGAAATAATGTGCAGAGACATTTTCTGCCACTTTGTCAAAGAGTAAGAGGAAACTTACTAAAAATCCATATTTTTAAAAAGAGCAACTTTTTCCTTTATAACACTGTAAATATGTCAGTTAGCCAAGAGACTCATTTCCACCTGTGGTCCCTGGAGGCCAAAAGAAGAAACTCAAACTAATTAGATTTTCTGCAATTAACTTCCTGAAAAACAAAAGAAAATGTCTGATACTAGTCACTACGTTTACATGAAACCAATATTCTAATTTGAACCAGATGAAGACACGAACATTAATCCTTCAGTAGAAGATCAAACTCAGAATAAGACATGTGGAGTTTTCTGACTTCATGTTGACACGTTTACGTCTTAATCTCATCCTGTTCCTGTTTTTGGACGAGCACAAACATCACAATAGTGTTATTCTCAAAAAGGTTGTGGGTTGTGGGAATGTTTACTTCTGTCACGGACTCAGCAAAAATTTGAATCATTCTTCTTTGGACATTTCTCGTCTGCTTGGGAACAAAAGGTCTTTTCCTTCCTTTCAGTGCAACGTCAGATTTGTCTCCAACAGAAACAACTTCTCTGGTCCAGTTTCAGCGGCTGATTGAGCCCAGATGACTCGAGTCCATCGTCCAGAGCGCTCTCTTGAAATATGGTAGCGCCAGCGCTGGAGCTGTGACATTCTTGCATTGTTTGATGTCCATGAGAACGAGAGTGGTCTGCCGTGCACGTGTTGACGGACCGTGCATGTGGCGCAGATCTCCTCGCTGACAGATGAGGAGTGAGGAGCTCGTTGGAGCTGCTGCGCTCGTGTTTATATTCAGACAGGATCTGATACACACTGAAGCCTGAGTGATGAGCACACGTCCAACACCAGGTTTTAATCTGCTTCGTCCTTCAGTACAACTCGGAGTTCTCCATCTTGGACCGACCATCACATGGACAACATGACGGCTGCCAAAGTGAAGCCCAGACATCTAGATTACCCCCTGGTGGCTGGCTGCGGTAAAGGTCACGAACCTGTCTACTCCATGTTAGCAGATGGGACATCAACCAAATAAAAGAAAATAAATCGCAGTGCAAATCAGAAATATTGTTTTTGTTCAGTTCTTATCACACTGATGCTGTTCATGTTTCTAATAAGTTTGGTTTTAATTAGTTATTTAATTATATAAAAACAGGCTTAGACGTCATGATTGACAGCTGAGACTGACTTGTGATTGGAGGTGGGCATGCATGGGCGGGACCTCCACTCCATCACCCTGCTCAGACTCTGACTCCAAATGGCGTCACTGATGCAACAGGTCTTTTCTCTCTGAGATATTCTGGCTTCGTTCCTACAGGAGGAGGAAGTGGAGACGTATTTACCGTCTGTTCCAGCGGAGTCAACCGACGCTGCTTTAAAATGCTCACACCGCATCAGACCATGTTCAGACTGGCATCGAACACTCGCACTGTACTGGTGTGCTCCTCAGAGGTGACCTGCAGGGCAGCGAGCTCAGTGACCGGAGGTCAGCAGCAATGAGGCAGAGCGCTTGAGGCCATAAAAGCCAGAGGGTCGGGAGCATCAACCCCACCTGGGCCTCCCCTCCACATGTGGGTCGGATATCCTCGGCTGTTTGAGAGTTCAAGCTGTGCATCATCGCAAGATCTTTGAAGTTATGACGTAGCGTCGCTAACGTTTATGCTTCCATCACTTTGTCGCAGGGATTTATCGAGCTGCTGCTCCATTAGGCAGCAGACCTGCTTCAGAGTAAAGATTTACGAGCGGCCTTCATGTGCCGCTCGGGCTTCGACTCGTGTTTGGACGCTTCTCTCGTCACGGTCACAGTCTGATTCAAGAGACTTAATGTTTCAAATTGATTGTTCGGTGCAGACTTACCTTCGACGTTGGTTCCGGCCCAGCTGGTTCTCCACCCGGGGGCCAGGACCCCCCAGGGAAATGACTTGAGTAGGTTGTTATGGAACAGTCACTTTCAGGCTGTGACCAGTTCAGTTCCTCAGGATCTCAGAGCCTGCAGACAGTCTTCAGCTGAGGTGGCAGCAGCGAGCGCAGATAATACGATGAACTGAGAAGCTCAAACTAAAGAAGCCTCGAGCGTTAAAGTGACGCCGTGAAAGATCTCTGCTGTACTCAGGCTCCCCCTACAGGTGGGGCGTGTAATTCACTGACGTACACACGATCTGTGATCTGAGCTTCAAGCACACAGTTGACAAGCAGACGGAGAAGAAACTCTGAAGCAAAGACACCGGACCGGTTAGTTTAATCTGTTGCGACATCGGAGAAGCAAACGTTTTGACTTGAAGTCGGCGTCCGTCCTGCAACCTTTCACCTCTCTTAGCTCTCGACATATTCAGTCCTGCTCAGTTTCCTACTCGCTCCCTCTGACTGCTGCAGGGACGTGATGCACATTCACTCAACGTGACAGTAACGACGGCAGCCCGGAGGATTAACCGATGAATGGAACTAGACAAGGATTCCAGAACGACAGAATGAGTGAACACTGGACGAGTCAAACCGTTGAAAGGGTTTTAAAGGAAGCGAGACAAATTCAAATGTTAAAAAATTACTATATTTGAATTGACAAATATTTAGCAATTTAAAATGCACAGGGACACGTGATTAAAACCTGGAGACTTGTAGAGGCCACACCTACTTCTAACATACTGCAAATATTTCTCACTTGTCATGTGATCATTTTTACGTCACACTTCAACTGCACATGAATATGAAAACAAACTACGGACACATTTGAGTAAAGGGAGATTAACAAGTCATGTCACATGCCCGACACAGTTTTACATCTAAACCTGAACTCGTTTGACTGTTTACAGGCTGAAGAGGATGATGAAGAGCAGAGCAGCTGGAAAAGTGAGCAGCAGGAAGTTGCTGCTGCTGCACGACGCGGAACTGAGTTCGTAATAATCGTCCACGCGGCACTCGCTGCAGTCGTCCCCACAGAAGGAGCAGGTGGACATGGTGTTCCTCTTCTCAGACATGTACGTCCTCACCGTCCTCCGTCCTGGAAGAGTCACAGTTCAGAATTTTATCTTCAGGCCTTCGTATACATTGACTAGCCTCTGCACCTTAGTGTGTGTGTGTGTGTATGTTCAAAATAACTCGACAAAGCAGGGACGGATTTACACCGAACTCGGACTGATTGTTAATTAGGAGTTTATCTCCAGTTGATCAACTTTTGGAGCTGATCGCTCAAAGATCAACATTATGGTCTGAAACATTTTCCAAGATATCCAGAGACATAATCTAAACCTTATATTGATCAGAAATTCTTCAACAAATGACGACGTGTTTGGTTATTAAATGCATTTTTCAAGGTAGCTGTAGATCCGACCAGAGCTTATATAGATAATATAGAAAAATAGTCTATGATCATGTGATAGGAACGATGTCATGATTTAACTATGATATAATAAAAAACCCGTTATGATCAGCTGACAGTTTCCATCCTCTGGTATTAAAGTGCGTCTACTGACATTTGAAGCATTTTACAGGTTTGATAATTATTTCAGACTGCGGCTCCAGCTCGTTTCTTCGAGTTCGACCCACAGATGAAAACTTTTAACAAGTTCTTACTTGGTTCATAATAATCGTAGATGGAAACAGTCGCCTCCTGCACTTTGGCGACTTTAAATTCCACGTCCATCGGAATCTTTACACACATCTCGTCCGTCGTCACCTGGAAACAAGTTTACATTCTAACTTGTGTGTGAAACTTAAAAGTGAGTCTGTGGTCGAGTGTGTTGACACGTACAGAGTCCAGGTACAAAATGACTTTCCCCTGCTGCATCTCCACCGCCCTTATGACCTCGTCAGTCTGGATGGCGTCCGGTGCCACGGTGAAGCCGCTCAGCAGACCCACCTCCAGGATGGCCATGCCCGTCGCACTCAGACCCAGATGCTCCGACAGGCTGCAGGGGGCGGAGCAACAAACATTCAACAGCTGCTTCTCCCTCCTGGACGATTAGTTTCAGTCACATTTCTTATTTTTTTAAATACTACTTTTAACATTTTATTCAACATACAGCTGACAACTTACGCCTAAAGGATAAATTATATTATTAAATAAATTATGAAATTCACTGTTGTATTTTATTCATTGTCTCAAGGAACTTTACATATTAAGGTCGAGACCCGACACTGAGAAACTATCAGTTCACACAACGAGCAAACACGAGAAGTGGAGACAAAAAATACTTTGATTAGAAATGTTTTCATGTCGACAGGGTTGAGGTTGGGGGGGTTGGGTGGGGGGTGGGGGGGTGGTTGGTTGTCGAGCCGCTCACCTGCTGCAGATCTCCAGGTGTGGTGACGTCATGTCTACGTCCCACAGATCCACGTAGAGATGAAAAGCCTCGTGCTCGTCGACCTCTCGTCTCCTCCTCATCAGCTTCTCGCTCCTGGTGTTGTAAAACACGGTGAGCTGAGGGGACGAGACAGAAAGTCTTAGAATTTAGAAGTGTAAAGCTAAAAGAGACAAATCTACAGTTAGTAAAGTTAGTCTCTGTACCTGAAACAGGGCGAGGCCCCGACCCTCGGCCGTCACGTTCAGCAACAGCTCCTCCTGTGGCTGCACCTGGAATCACAGGAAACAAGATCGGTTCCTTCAGTTCTTTCCTGTCGGTCTAATGTAGCTTATAGAGTTTTAAGATGAGAATCTGGTTTAAACGTTAAATGGTTAATTTTGTTGACTTTAAATAAAAGTAAAACCAGTTTACTATAATTTGCAGCAGGTGATCGAGACGACTTGTGTTTGACCACATCTGGTTCTATTGAACTATGATGATATTCAAAGTCCTGATTAATGACAATGAGCTTTAACCTTAATTTTCTCTTGAAAGTCTCCATGACGGTTTAGAGTTCACGGTCAAATGAAGAGAAAGATCAGCACTTATTTTTTATTAGTTAAACATTTTGCTTCCACAAGGAACAACCTCTTATCTTTGTCTGGCGCCACCCTCTGGACACAATGTACGTTTTCTGAGCAAGGCCACATGTGGCTCTAGTTGTCCACTAATCAAACAGTTGGTGGTTTCGAACCCCGGCTTCTCTTGTCCACTTGTGAAAGTGTCCAGTGTTTAACCGGCTCAGTGTGACCGGACTCGACCTCGTGTACCTGCTGACTCTGCAGCAGCATGTAGTTGCTCTGGTGGATGTGGAACGAGGCGACGGTGTCCGACTCCGTGGTCACTTGGACGGCGAGGTCGAAGTGGTGCGAGCCGCCGAACGCTGCGAGCGTGGACAAGGCCTGAAGGGCGACGATTGTGTCCTGAGAGACGGGAAGAAGAGTCATGAGACATCAGCGGATTAATTCACATATGGAGCAGCAGTAACAACACTAGAGAGGAAACAGATTTATATTTTAGAATAAATAAAGTTATTTTGCATTTGGCACCTGAAAGTAATTATTACTCTAAGAACCATTTAGATTTATCTCCATCCTTCAGGTTTACTGGAATCTGCTGATATAAGTTTATTTTTTAACTTTAAGACTAATTTGAATCCATTTTTCGAAAAAGAAATGAACCGACAGCTGCTCGAGCTAAAAGCAACGACCTCGGCACATCTGACCCAGACGTCATTCTGACCTTTGACCTTTGAATCACCAGATCTTTGCAGTAAGTAAGTAATTATTTCTCAGACCTGAGTGCTTCCGAATCCTCCGCGGTGGTTCCGCTGTCGACTGAGCCACCTGAGGAGGCCGACGCCCTCCGCGGTGCGACCCAGTTTATGCAGAGACAGCAGCAGGTAGGCCACCATCTCAATGTCTGCAGAGCGAGGCTGCCACGACGACGACAGGCCGGCGTGCGGGGAGGACCACGCCGGGACGCCGTCTGACCACAGAGAGAGAGACACGTCACATTCTGATCTAAAGCTCAGTCACTGAAACTTTCAGAGACAGAGAAAAGTGTTTGTTTACAGAATTAACTAAATAATAGAGAGATTTAGATGAACTGAAACTTTGCATAGAGCCAGGCTAGCCATTTCCATCCACTTACAGTCTTTATGCTAAGCTAATGGCATCCCGGCTGCAGCTGCACGTTTAAAGGTTCAGTGTGTAGGATTTAGTGACATCCAGTGGTGAAGTGTCATGTTGCAGCTGAATATCCCCCCCCCCCTCCAAACGACAGAGAACCTGTGGCAGCTTCAGTCGTCATAAAACTCACAAGGTTTAGTTTGTCCAGTCTGGGCTACTGTGAAAAACATGGCTGCCTCCGTAGAGAGGACCTGCTCCGGATGTAAATATAAAGTAATTAAATATAAAGTAATTAAATATTAAGTATTTAAATATAAAGGACCAATTTGTATCAAGTAAACAAGTCGTACAATTCAGATGAGGCACTAGTGAAAACATCACTAGGATCGTGTTTCTAACAGTAGATCCTTTTAATGCAGACATGACAGATCCTCTCATTTCATTGGTTCTTCCTGAAGTTTCACACTCTGATGTCGTACCGGTCGTCTCGGCTCGTCCAATCAGCTGGCTGACTGCCGTGGCGGCGCTGGAGCTGCCGGACAGAGCCAGAGCGTAGCCGAGCAGACTGAGGCTGTAGTTGCTGACGACTCCCAGGGACAGACGAGTCTCCAGGTACATCATCGCTGCAGACACCTGACTCCCATACTGAGCCTGGCAGACGGGGAGCAGGGACACACGTGAGAACAGGTTTATGAGGATTTTTATTTATTTTTTTAAAGGTCACTTCAGTTTGTTCAACTTCCACTCGTGTGTTTTGATAGGCGGCAAATTAAGATCCAACTTTACGACGATTGTCCCTTCTCAAACTGAGCTCAAAGACCAAGGCTGGTTATATTTTAGATTCCTTAGTCTCTATGTAGATATCTGTGCTGAAAAGGCTAAAAGAAAAAAAGCTCATTTTAAAACCTTTACACATTTCAAATGATTTCTATCAAGCAGCATTTTATTTTATTTATTTTCCAAAGTACAAAACCGTAAGTAAACAACAGTTACATTTTATAAAACAAAGAAACATATTATAAATAAAAACTTGTATTCTCAGTAAAACACTGCGCTCATTTATCTTTGAAGGACTCTGACCTTGATGCTGTCGTCCTCCAGCAGCGCGATGAGGACGTACGCTGTGAGGGACACGGGACTGTCCTGACCTCCCTTGAGCTCGGTGTGGATGACCCGGCCGAGCTCCTCGAAGCTCCCGTCGGCCCCCTGCTGGGAGACCAGCCAGGTCGCCGTTCCCTGCAGCACGCGCTCGTCGATGGTGATGAAGGAGCGCGCCTGCAGGAAACACCTCAGCACCAGAGCGCTCAGCCTGCGGAGGAGAACACGCTTCCTTCGTCACTGACGTTTTCCTGTCGACATTTTAAATTCAACACTTTAAATGACTTCAGAAACGCACCAGGTGCTTCCGGATGAGTCGCGGTCTCCGAACGCACTGAAGGAGTTGTCCGCCCTCTGAAAGGTCAGCTCTCGCTCGTACCCTGAGGGAAGCAGCAGCGATTAGACGCAGATCAAATGAAAGGAAACGTGATCTACTCCGAGCTGGACCCAGGTCCGGGCTCTACCTGTCAGCATGTAGCCTGTGGCTCGGGCCGTGGTGTCCCGCTCGGCCTGTCCCGTGGCGCTCAGGTACTGCAGGACGTAGACGCTCGGAGCGAAGTTGATCATGTTCTGTTCGCCGCAGCCGAACGGCATCTGGATCAGAGAGTCCAGGCCGCTGATGGAGGGGCCGAGGATGTCGCCTGCATCGCCATGGAGACGGGACGAAATCAGACATGAGAAAAACAAGAGTCACATCATCAGTCTGGGTGGAGCAGCAGCAGATTGGCGACAGATATTTTTGGAATGATTGCGGTTGTATTTAAACGTTCATGAGTCACAGCAGAAGATGAATAACGAGGAAAGTTCAGTTGGGAGGAATCTGCAGCTCACGACCGGTTTGAGTTTGTGTCTCCGATTCAATCTCGTGTTCTTGTTCCATTGGAGACGATTTCTGTTCATGAGGCATTTCACTTTTGGAAATGAAGCATGGAACTTTATTTTCTGGGAAACTATAAATACTCTGCACAGCTGGTGGAGATTCATTTTGTTTGGAAGGCGTCGGGTCAAAACGATTTGAATTATCCATTGTGGTTTTTAAATCAGACATCTTCAGTCACAAGTGCCTATTTTACTAAATCTAAAGTCAAAGTCATCATTGTATTTATTTTATTTTACTCTACACAGATTTATCCCTTTTACCTCTGCTGTTTTTATTCTTTTATTTTTCTTGAAAATGGTTTTAAACTCTTTCTGGTTTTAAATGTATTGCTTTTAATGGTCTGTTTGAAATGTGCGTTGAATCTGTATGACACTACGAACAAGACACATTCTTGAGATGAAGTTTTGGGATGAGCCCAAACAAAAAGGTTCGGGGACATCGGACGTACGATGTAATGACGTAATGCGTCGTAACCAGATTCTGTAACGTGGAAACAGGAACATAAATTAATGTTTCATTCAGAATAAGGTTAATATTCAGATCATCGGGTCCATGGAAACCTCACTGTGGTGGAGGTGTTAACACAGGAGGAGGAGACAGTCATTTTACAGTGTTGTTATTTTAGATGTTGATCTTCAGATTAGATTTTTCATTACTTGATCTTGTTAATTTTCTATAAATATTCCGCTGCTTATTCAACATGCATTTAATAATTCATTCATTAAATTACTGTAATCTACAGGTGGGAAACACTGACAGAAACATTATGTAAGTTCTTATTTCCTCTCCTGGTTTTCACTGATCCATTTTGTACTTTGGTATTTATGTGCAATGTGATATTAAATTTGACTTATTTAGTATTAAAGTCTGATTTAGCTTTAAACACTGGTTCCATCAGAATGTGACTGTAGAAACTGTTCTGCTGCAGTTTTAGGGTTTTAAATGAATTCCTTGGACACTCGGATCCAAATCTCAAAGTCAAACACATTTCGTATTAAACATATTTAATCAAATGGAGGTTTAACAAGACTTTCCTCTGTGTGTTTACGTACCGATCACCGTCACCACAGCTCTCTCGCTGCCCTGCACCAGATCTGCTGGTAAGGTGAAGGCGACGTGCGTGGAAACGCTCGACTGTGACGGAGAAACCTCCAACAGCAGCGAGGACGAGAACGTCTGCTCGACTCCTTCGGCCTGAAACCACACAAACAGCGGTGGTGAGTAATATTTCTGGGAAAGATCAGCAGATTAGATTCCTCGGTTTGTTTTGCAGCTGTTAGACGAGCACTCTGATAAACACCACGTGAAAGGTTCAATTCCCACTGGTGATGTGTTTCGTTGAGCAAGACGCTGAAACCCTGACCGATGGAAACTGCTTCTGCTAATAAGAGAAACACTGATCCACGCTGGACCAGAACCAACGAACCTGAGGGTCACAAGTTTAACAAGCACGGACAGAAAAAGATCAAGCCTTATTCATGATTTTACTCAAACTTCTGCATTTTTTGATGATACTGGACAATTTCCCCCTCTTTCCTTTTGGGGGTGGGGGTGTACCTTCATCAAACTATCAAAAACAAAGCTTTAATTCCTTCAAAATCTCAGATGTCGTCTGAATACTTGTCGTGTGAATACTTGTCGTGTGAATACTTGTCGTGTGAATACTTGTCATCTCAGTTCTAAATCTTCCCACATGAAGGAAACTACAGTTTTATACAACACTGGTCACATGTTTCTGTCTGAACACATCCAAAACCAAGAGAGAAGTTTTCTCTGATCAGACATTTTTAATATTAGTGTTAAAAACAAGATAAAAATCAGCCAACGTGACAGAACCCAACCCACACATCATTCTCACACTTTTCCACTGGTCAGAAACCACACCGACATCTGGCTTTTATCTGGATTCAGTCACTTCCTGGTCACATGACTCCAGTCGACACATGACACCCGGGGGGGGGGGGGGGGCGGCAGTTTGTCGACAGGTGAGAGATGTCGATCAGAAAAACCTCCTCCGGCAACAGGAAAGGAGTGAAAACCCTTTAGGAGAGTTTAAAAACTTGTGTATAGCATCTAACTTTGGTGTAAAAGCTATAATACGCACATGTTCTGGTAGAAAAACAAAATCAACCTGTTCACACTTCAAACGCGTCTGAAAACGAGGAGGAAACCTGCAATCCGTTACGCACCTTGACGAGCACCGTCCTGCGCACGAAGTCTGACGCCGCGTACGACTTGGCCTTCACCGAGATGGGGATCTCTCCGAGGACCAGCGGCTTGATGGGAATGAGGACGGCCCTCCCGCTCTGGCTCCCCATGGACAGCCGCCGGATGCCGGGCATGGCGAGCCCCTCAACGTCCGGGAAGACGAACTCAAAGGTGTCGCTCTGCGCCACAGTCACCATGACCTGACAACAAAGAGACGGGAGCATCCACCCAGATCACGTTAAGCTGAGTACAAAGTGTGGCAGGAAACAAAGGAGCACGTTGTTGAAACCAAATATCAAATTAAACATGATTTGATGTCTTTTATCAAGGATTCAGTTTGGGTCAGATCCTCAGAGGAAACAGAGGAAGGTGTTAAACCACTGATGCCGCGTTGAGATTATTGGAACCCGACGACCCACAGTGAGTTCACACCTGTAACCAGACTCCTGCTGCTTGTACATGTTGACACTGTTCGAATCAGACACGTCCTGTTTGTCCAGCGCCAGTGTTCAGTGACCTACTTTCTGAAATCACAGGATCGGACACAGCTCCACCATTTGAATCCAATCTTCAGAATCACAGACTGAAATTCAGGGGAAATAATAGGCTCAAAGTTCAAAAGTGAATAAACTAGAAACCTTAATATTCAAATTTATTCACTCATAACAGGACGGATGTTAATCTCAAATCTAAACTGGGCTTTCGATCGAGTCGTTTATATCTTCATCAGCAGCATCACACCCTCACGTCTCCACGATCAGCCAGTGTCATACAAAGCTGAAACTAGTACACAGGATTAAATCAGCGCAGAAAGATGTGGAACCTGTAAATGTGAAGTTTGTTTTTTATTGTCTGGGGCTTGTTCATCATTTCCTGTTTTACAGGTCAGAACAAATCCTTTTCTAACCCTGAGCACAGATTGTTTTCTGCAGCCGAGCGGGCGGAGCAGCACTGACCTCCAGGTCGTGAAGCAGGTAGTTGAACAGGATGATCTCCAGCAGCAGCTCCTCTCCTCGGATGATGAACGCCGGCAGATTCAAGGACAGGAAGAAGTCCTGGAACACCGTGAGCTGCGGGAACGCGACATGGAAACCGTCTCAGAGGACAACACTGCAATGTACAGGACTGACGTCAACACAAAGTCCCAACGCGGGGGTTTGAAGGGATGGGAATACCTCGGCAGGCTCTTTGACCACGCCCAGTCCCAAGTTCTCCGACACGACGAAGGCGGTGGCGACCCAGGTCGTGATGCTGTCCGGTGCAGTGACACTCAACTCTTTTGTGTCCGAGTCACTGTAGAAAAATAATAAAACGTCCTTCCAGTTTGTAATGTTAATATAATAAAATGGCTCCACATCTGGACTGTTAGATCTCCTCCTCCCAACCAGTTCTTTATATTTGACCACTTTGGATTTTTAAACCTTTTACTTGTAATAAATGTCTCAACACAAGTCTCTGTACATAACGTGCAAGAGAAGCTCTGCTCAGACAGAATTCCAAAGACCCACCTCACGTTGGTGTCCAGCCACATCCAGGTCTCTGGGAAGTTGAGTCGCTCTCGTAGATCCTGCTGTGGCTGCATCGGCGGATCGTCGTCCTGGGAAAGGTATATTCCCTCCCCTGCTGTTGAGAAGACGAGCATCAGTTATATTAGCTTCACAAAGTCGCCATAGTTGTGATATTTAAGCGAGTAACATTAATTTTAAAACTTACGAAATGTAGGCCTCAGTGCATTTTTCATCTTGTGTAAACTGGCATCGGTCAGAGCCACGAGATCACAAACCTGAGCAGAGAAACATGTCACTGGGATAACGTTCTCAGATGATCCAGGAACATTTCCACTTTATTATGCAAAAGAACATGAATCAAAATATGTATTTTCAGGGAAGTAATATTTACCAAATATTCTTTTAACTAGAGAGAATTCATATTTAAATTCTCTTAGTTTAATCTAAACAGTTTTATTTTCTGTGATATTATAATTGTCAATAATTAAATACATTTTTAGGATCCCTTGAAGATGTAAAAAAAACAGCTAAATCAGGAAATCAATAAAACAAACTATAGACTAATAACTATATCTATAAAAACAAGCTATTGTCAATTCTTTTCTTTTTATTCTTGGATACAGAACTTTTCATTTAACCCTTTAAAAAGCATTAGAACTTGAACTTTGTTAGAGTTTTTTGTGAAAACGTATTTTTCAGGGGAGAGAAATTTATCATAAATCCTTGCTTTTTGAAACTGAATACGATTTCCACCTGCACTTTCCACTCCCCACGTAAACTTGTGCAAACCTTCAGTCAACAACACATAAAGCAGCCGTGCATCTCATCCCAAACATCAGGACCAACCTCGAAGACAGAGTACGGATCTCCCATTGTCAATGTGTCGGAGAAGGCGTCAGCCGGGGAAACGCTGTACGCCTTAATCTCCTCCATCACCTGGGAGAGGAGCAACAACATCCTCATTGTTCCAGCAGACAAAGAGGACACAAAGAGGACACAAAGAGGACACAAAGAGGACACAAAGAGGACTGGTATTGTGAGGGACCAGTCTGACCGGTGCTCTGGGTCAGAACTGATACTGGGGGGCGGTGGATTGGGTTTCATACGTGCAGGAGCGATATGGGTGTGAGGGTGATGCACCTGGAGACCGTTTGAAAATAGTAAACTGAGACAAACCTGGAGAAACCACATGATGGACCTTTGTAAACTAAGTGTTACATGAGCTGCACACGGTTTTAAAAACAGTCAACAAGTCACCACGGCTTCACTCATCACGGTCATGGTGTTAATACTGTTATGGTATTATTGGTCATTAGTGTTTTTAATATTCTGCAGATTCGGTTCAGTTCAAAAACATCCAAGACTAAATTCATTGTTTGTGTTCTAAATAGTCTGATGAGGAGTGAAGTCAGAAAACTGTGTTCATCCTACCTGGTGTATCTGCTCTGAAGATTGAATAGTAAATAGATTTCACTGTCTGTGGTTCTCA
This sequence comes from Hippoglossus hippoglossus, assembly GCF_009819705.1. Taxonomy (NCBI): domain Eukaryota; kingdom Metazoa; phylum Chordata; class Actinopteri; order Pleuronectiformes; family Pleuronectidae; genus Hippoglossus; species Hippoglossus hippoglossus. The sequence continues at coordinate 1,118,286 of NC_047174.1, forward strand.
CCCTCTTCTGGGTGATGTCGTTGTTCGATCCCCTCCCCCGTGTCGCCTTGTCCACCACCAGGATCGCGACCAGCGAGCCGGGCTCCGCCACCTCCACCCTGAGTGTGACGTCCTCACCGGGCTGCGTCCTCGCGTGGCTCCAGCTCAGAGAAACCTGCCAACCACATCAGTGACATCATTAAATACCTTCACACGCCAGTTTGTAGATATCAAGCAAAGTTCAAACTTTAAGACAAATGAGATTAAAATGCCCGGATGTAAAAAAAAAGAAGAGAAAGCAGAGTTCAAATATGTTAATGTGAACTGGGACCTGGAGCTATTCTTCTGTTTGTATTGAGTCAAGTAGCATTAACGCTCAATGGAGTTGGTTTGGAGTAGTGGACTTTATTTTGAAGGTGGATGTAGATATGGTATCAGGACCGACGGGTTTCAGGCAGATGAAGGTTTTCTTACCAAGATATGAGAGACGCCGTTTTCCTTCGTTTCATTGTTCAGTTGCCAAATGGTAAAATAAACCCCAAAACACGAAAATCCAAAATCCCGCCGTACATCGACTCTTTGGGTTTTCCCCTGCGAGAGACTGATCGCCTCAGCAGCCGTTTCATTTTGAGTTGAGAGTCTATCAATTAGTTGAGGTTCAAAGTTTGAGCCCAGATATAATGAAGCTCCTGTGCAGCCAGTTCACAAGTTTCACCTTCTGCTCACTGGTGTTTCCACTTCGATAACATTCTCAGATTCTCCCTCTGAACTAAAGCGTCACTGTCATTTCAGTAAGACTTCACCTGGTTGTGTGAAGTTGGTTTGATTGGCAGCTGCAGCACATCGTTGACGATCTCCCCGTCAGGACGAACACAGTAGACGAGGACACAGGCCAGAGGAGCCCAGGAGACGTCAGGGACCAGCGTCAGGTCCCCGGAGCCTTTACCTGCAGCAACCACCTGACCTCTGGACTTCACCTGCACGGGAAACAGGCGTAAAGCATCATTTAAAGTGGTTCGATATATAAACGGACATTTGAGGCTTAAAACTGTCCTGTGCACATTAAGATTATAACAGTAAGATATAAGTATCAAGATTACAAAGCGTTGCATATAACAGTTTAACAGACAAACAACAGAGAGCAGAACAAAACTATATAGCTTGTGAAAATATAAAAACAGATTCATTAAATTAAAATACTCAAATCAAGACAAAGTGAGAAATTCATGTTCATTTCTTACGATGTAGTGAATCTCCGTCGTTGGAAAGTTCTGCTCGATGTGCAGCAGGACGGGAAAACCGACCTGACGGAAGAGGAAACGTTTAATCTTCACTTATTACGAACAAGACGAAACATGTTAACGACTTGAGCGTTTACCTCTGCATCGGTGGAGGGTTTCTGAATCTGCAGATACGCGTGACTGGGTGATGTGTAGCTTCTGTACAGCTGAAGAGTGCTGTGGCTGTCCACAAAAGATGCCTGAAAACAAAGAAACATTTGAAATGATTCCATAAAAATGTCCTGCATCTCTGTAGCTGACATTGAAGCTGCGTTTGTCCCTCACATCTAGAGTGAGTGTTTCGGTTTCATTCATGACCAGGACGTGGAGGGGTATGACTCCATCTGCAGGAACTGGAAACTCCATTTCTTTAGGTGGCATCTCCTCCGGAATTTGAGGACCCGACATGTTCGACGCATGAGGCCTCATTTCTAACAGCTCATCCATTTTCCAGTTCCACGGACTCTCCTTCCTCTGCATCACCGACACTTGAACCGTGTTTCTCCGATCCTCCAGGGTCAGCGGCTGATCGTTGTATGTGGATATTTTCAGCTACAACATGAAGAAATCGTCAACCACTGGGAATATACTTTAAATTGTATGTTTTAGAACAGTTTGTGAAATCTATTTCATGGGTCAGGAGAGATTATTGATCCATGTTGACATTCAAGATTTAAAAAAAAATGTATGTTTTGCTTTCCTTACCATGGCAACAAACGTTAATGAGGGCCTCAACATTTTGGAATAGCCGTGAAAGGAAAGTTTATATTTGTATTGTGCCAGAGACACAATGGCCGAACTGTTATAGGTGAGACCTGAAAGACAGGAAGAACAAACCAGAGTCAATAAAACACAGCATCGGTCATATCGGACTTCAAGACGAAACCTGAATTCATGTTGCATCACATGACAGGAATCACTAGAAATACAGATTTGGATCTTAAGAATAATAATAATCTTAAGAATAATTCTGACATTTGGGGACGTCTGAGTTTCTAGCGTGGAAATAAAAAGATGTACCTGTGAGATGTTCTGTCACATTAACCACGACCGTTAGATACTGCTCCTCCATGTATCCTTCGTAAAAATCCATCTCCACAGCTCGCGTGGTCCTCGAGTGGTAGTCGGGAAGAGAGAAGGAGAAGTCTTTTGTGCCGTCAATCTAAAGCAAAGTGATTTAACCAGGAAGGTTTTTAATGGTCACTTCATCTGTTCTCTAGTCGAGAAAACATTTTACAAACCTCAAGGTACCAGATGTTGAGGTTATGTTTAAATAGACACATTTAATCCTCCAATAACCAGCAATGAGTCGTCCTTAACATTTATAAAATGAAGTAATGTCTGAAAACTGTAAATATAACATGGAAGGTAAAATTAGTTTTATAGAACTCTGCATGTTGGGTTTATTAAGTGAGTCTTGATTATATATTCAATTTTGTTGTCAGATAAATATGTAATATACAAATATATAAATAACATACCTCTCCACTTTCATCGTACTCGTCTACAATACCATGAAAATGGTGGGAGAACGTTAGAAACATGTGTCCTTGGACAGGTTTCCCGTACGTGTACCTGAGGACACAATATTAAAAGGAGATCATGAGAATACAAACATGTAAATGAAGGAATCAAACGTCCCTGAACGAAACAACGTTCTCACTCTGCAGTGACGGAGCCCAACAGAGAGTCTTCGTGAGAAATGACCTTGGGGACGTCAATCGTCACCTCAAACTTTGGCAGCACTGCAAACAGACACAGGGTGTTAGACGTGCGACACAAGATTAAAATACGGCTTTCATAGCAAAACTAAAAGACGCCTGTATACGTGTGAAAGTGTACGAACCATAATAAGCCACGTTGATTTGCTTCTTGCTTGAAACACCCTGTAAATCAAACAATTTAACACTTGATTTAACACCACGACACCCTCAGGAAAGCTTTTCACACTTTAATGGCTCCAAAGTTTTCCCACGCTGAAGAAATCGAACTTATGTGATAAAAAAAAAAAAACTACATTTCTACCTCTAACTTCAGTTCCTCACACTCTGACCTCATGGTTGTAAAATCTGAAGTCACGTTTCAAAAGGAGACAAACATTAAAAAAACCAGAGATCCATGAGAAAGTGGGAATCAATATACAAAAATATATACATGTGTTTTCTACGCTGCAGACACCAACGTCCAAAGCAAATTTCCAACTAGGACAATAAAGTCTGTCCTCGAATCCAAAACCCTCTAAATGAACTGTTATTGCTGACCCCAAACCAAACAGGCGTCTGCTCCTTGGGTTTTGTATTTCAGTTCACTTCCTGATGCAATAATAGAAATAAAGAACGAAAACCTCACATCAAGATTTAGCTTTGTAAGGTTTCTAAGTGCCGACCCTTTAAGATGCAACAACCAACTACTGCACTACAGTGGAGTCGAATCACTAATCTAGAGTAAATCTAAATTAAATTAGCAAATCAGGAATTCCTATCCGACTTGACTTCAGGTTTCAAATCTCCAATAAATCGTTAAAGAATCTGGTAACAAGAGAAGAACAGAGATATTCTGCAGAAGTCTCTCTCTCCTTGTGAGAGTTCATGTCTCGTCTCAGATTTGACAAAGCTTCATCCAACCCCGGTGAGGTTCATCCAACACACTCACGATGTCGCACACTTACATCGACTGTGGCGCCGATGGTCCATTCTCCCAGAGGAGGGTTCTCAGACAGCTGAAACTCTCTGGACACGACGCCGAGGACGCCGTCCACAGACAACCACTGTCTGAGCAGGTTTCCCCTCGGATCCTGGATCATAAAGGACAAAGACAGAAAATTAAATATGCATTTTTGCAATACGATAAATCCGTCCTGAGTGGACATGGCGACACGTATGCATTCGAGAAGCGGCGATTTTTGGTAAACACACTGACGTCAGACTCACTGCGATGGTGACGTCCACCGAGCTGACGTACGGTTTCCCATCAGGATGAATGGAAACCACTCGCATCTTCACCGCCTGCCCGGGCAGATAGTTCCGTTTGTCCGTCTGAATGAAGGTGGAGACGCTTTTGGAGTCAAGGCGCAGCTCTGTTGAGTTGAAGAAAAGTTGGTGGGTCCCCACGTGACCTTTGACCTCCAGGATGTAGGGGTGCATGTAGCTGGAGTTGCTCGTGAGGATCTGAAGGGACGTGACAGATACAGGAAATGAACTGTCATCGCAGTGAAGAAATGCTACAGACAGTAGCATTCCTCAAATCAATGACAATGTAATTTAATATTTGAGAAGGAAATAAAAACCCAATATCACGATAACAGATTACTGTAAAAAGGTGCCATGTTCAACAAGTTTCCTGAACCTTCTCCTAGATCTTATAAATCTTAGATTCATGCAGAATCATAGAAAATGGATAATTAAAAGCAAAGCTAGAACTATAGCAGTTCATTCTAAAGGGATGTTATATGGTACTCACTGGAGGCATCGTCAGCAGCTTAGTTGAACCTTCAAAAGAAATAGACGTTAAATCATTTTACTCTGACAGTTTAAATCCCAATGAGAAACTTCAACAGGATGAAGAAACCAAACACGTCTCAGAGCAGCACAAGACGAGTGAAGCACCCATCCACACGTTCACACCACAGATCACCACTCTCTTCCCAATCTGTGGAACCATTTACCTCCTCCCACAGTGGCGGACGCCGAGGACACCGTCTGGTTGCCACGGACGATGTGGGCAGAGACGACGACCTCGGAGTCGGTGAGGATGGAGACGGTCAGTGATGCTGGGACTCCGGAGCGAAGGATCCTGGGAGCCAGCAGCAGGTAGACGGGCTGAGAGCTGAGAAGACAAAGTCACAGAGGTGACAAAAGCCCAGTTTGACACATGAACACTGAACATTGTGAACTCTAAAGACTTTACAAAATACATTTGTAGCTTAAAACTGTTACAAAGTCACAAACAAACATTTCAACTAACCGATACATTGTAAGAACACTGGACAATGAAAACTCAACTCACACTTAGAAAACAAACATTTTTAATTTCAGTGACAACGGCGTAGTGGTGAGACTCGGACACGAAGAAACTCAGGAGACAAATGTTTGGTAAAAATAATCTTTATAATCTTTATAATCTTAATAATCTTCACTCGGCAGGAAGTCATTCAAAGAGCGTCACAAAAAACGAGCAAAATGAAAACAGGTAAAAGTGAGAAAAGTGCACAGGGTCTCCTGGGGGGACACTCAGGGACAGGAAATATGCATGTGAGTGGTCATGTGAGCCTGAACCAGGAACTACAACAGGAAGTGATGTCAAAATACAAAGTTTATGTGAAGCCAAAGTGTTAAATTTTCAAGAAATATAATTCACTGTCTAATCCTGGAATCAATTCATATAAACCCAGAGCGATGTTTACATTTTTTGTCAATGATTCCCTGGGACAGAAATGTAGTTGAGTTTTTTATTTTTTTTATTTTGTATTATATGAATCCAAACAAGTTCAGGTTCCAATGACTCACTGTGTTTGTCAGGGGAAGATTCTCTACGGCCTCTGCTGATCTCAAATAGAAAAGTATAATTAATATTATTTGTATAACATCATCATTTTTATTATCTCATATTTCACAAATTATTTCTACTTTAATTTCGTAATGATGTTTGAATTTGTTGAGTGCCGAACATTTAGAAAATCCTTTTACCTCGTTGTTCCAGAAGTCTCATGCAGGTGTTTCAAAATAAAAGACAAACTCGATTCCACTGAAGGAGAGTGAGAAGATTTATTTTTGGAACCAACATTTTGATAAAAAAATAATCAAGAGATTATCAGCCAGAGAAACGATGAGGGGAAAAGAAACATGGCACAAAAATTGGTTTAAATATAAACATCAAACATAAGTGAAATTTATTTATTAAATCACTTTTTGTTATTTTAGATCATTTTTGTCTGATGATGTCTCATATCTGACACACACACACACACACACACACACACACACACACACACACACACACACACACACACACACACACACACACACACAAGCACCCACTGGGGATTAATCCGCTGCTGAAAATAGTCCCTACAAACGCATTGTTTCCTCATATTTAAGAAACATTTAACAAAAATCACAGTGAGCAACTGTTTCTGGAAATGACTGAGCCTTTTTTAAAAGTTAAAACGAAATATTTGTGAGATGTTTATTATATATGTCCATCTTCATTAGGAACGAAGATGGACACACGTTTGTTGGTTTTTATGTTTTTTAACAGATATGTTCTCACTTCTAAAATTCATCCAGATGTGTGAAGCAAGAGAAAATGATAAAAGAAAGATAAATAAAACATTAATACTTTGGTGAAGTCACGATCTAATTAAAAATGTATTTTATTTTAATAATTGGTGCATAATCATTGAATGTGAATATATTAGTATAACAGGATTTGAGGTTTAAAATCAAGAATGAGAATTTGCATCGGTGGTGTTAAATACTTCACCTTGAACATATTTAACACCACCGACCATTTTTGTCAATATTGAGTTTGTTGTGCGATCATTTGTTTGAATTCAACAACACACGTGTGAAATCTGTGTTTACCTGTGTGAGGTGCTCTGGGCGGCGTGGATGATGAAGAGGCTCAAGAATCCCCACACCTGGAGACGCTCCATTTGCATTAGACGAACCTGGACCTGCTCCACGAAGTCTGAAGGCTGGAAGTGGGCGAAGTCAGCGACACCCTTCGTACCTGCAGACAGCGACCACACCTCCTCACCTGAGTCACAGAGCCAGGGTCAGTTTACCTGGATTCCCCCGGGAGGCTTTGTTCTGGAGCCGAGGTCGAGTGTTTCCGCACCGACGCTGTTTACAAAACAGGAAAACGTCCCTTACATTTTATTTGTGATGAGTCAGAAGAAAGCATCTTAATTTGTGTGTCTCCGGCTGACATCGGTTCGGCCTCGCTGCTGCTCAGTCAAACAGTCACAGGAACGTTTAACCTCCTACGTGCAGCGGGAAGAAGATGAGGACATGAAAAGGACACGAGCTCCCAAGGGGCCCCGACACCTAAGGGCCCATAGTTTCCCAGGTCAGTGAGTGTCAGCTAAGCTGAGGTTTCATTGGAACATAAGAGACCTGAAACTATTCATGGCAGCAGTGAGGTGACACTTGAAAGACGAGTTCCTGTATTTGCTCAAAGCTTGAAAACAATCGATACTGTCCCCACGCCGTCAGGATCACGTGGTCTTTAGGGAGTGGTCTTGTTGCTGCACTGCTATATGGTGCCGATGTGTGTCTGTCTTGTACCAAACAACGTCGAGAGGATCGATGCATCCCATACGCTCTACAATCAGGGAAGATACAGGTATTGATTCTGTTTTTTTGACTCTAAAACGACACATATACAATTATCTGATGCTCCATTGCTTTTGGCTCCTAAAAACAAAATGACTGCTCCGACACATTTAGCCCATTTTCTGAACCAAAGATCAGGGGCCCCAGTCTATGAGTGGGATGTAAAAGACTCTGTAAAAGACTCACCCCCCCTCACAAGAGAGGCTGATGAAATGATAGGACCAGGAGTCACACCTCATATCCGTTTTTTTTGCCAAAGACTGGGCTCATTTCAGAAACACAATTTGTAAAGAGCTGAGTAAGTCAGAGGGTGTGTATACATCACAATGGGATGGGTCGGTGTCTGGAGAGACCTATCGTGTGGAAACGGACTTAGAGGTCTACGATCCTATTTTTCAGACAGTGTCTGCTGTTTGCCCTCTAATATATATATAAATATATATTTGTACAGGTGATAGATTTTAAAAAATCAAGACATGCATCTGGGTTTTTACTAATTAGGGATATATTAGTACCTTGTGTTTGACGTGTAGTTGGCGCCACGACACTTTCTTAAAAAACATTAAGACCATTAAAACAAACACATTTTCCAAACTTAGGAGCATTTTTATTTTGATCTGCAATAAATCACACATGTTGGATTTTTGTCATCAATATCCATGAATTAATGTCTGAGAAATCAAGGTCAAACGTCTTATCTCTCAATGTTAAGGAAAGTGGGCAAAGAAACTCCTGGATCCGCCCCATGACTTCCCCATGACCCACTCCTTCCAAGTAGAATCAGTTCAGTAGTGTTTGAGGAATCCTGCTGAATGTCAAACAAACACAGATGGAAACATAACCTCGTTGGCTGAGCCTGTATGGGAAACACCAGCAGCTGCTGGGCCAGATGTTGAGCCGCTACCACCAGAGCCTGATCCATGACCTGTACAGGTGACACCAACACAAATGAAACTAGAAGAAGTCAAGTCAGGTGATGCTCTACGATAAAAGGGATTCAAAGGAAGCTTCTGTCTCAGCCGGTCGTAGATCCTTGATCAGTGTGTTGCAGAGCCTCGGAGCTCTAAGTTCAAATCTCTGCTCATCTCCCATTGCACAGGAACATAGTTCACAACAGGTCAAAGGTCAAAGTGGACGTCTTTCTATAAACTGAGTGTTTACAGGGGACAACAACTGACAACTCCAAAGACGTGTTCACAACCTGTTAGCATTAGCACTGAAATGATGAAAGTAATTATCCACACGTTTATTTCTTCTGTTCAGGGCTTTTTATGCTGTGAAACAAAATAAATCTCTAACTGAAGCAAACGCAGGTTATAAATATGATTATACTTCATCAGATAAGAAAAAAACTCCTGCATCATAAAGAACAACGTAAGAGAAGAAGAGACGTTTCTTTTTCTTTCTGCGAGCCCGGATGCTGCGGTACCGTCGGCCAGACGGCAGCAGGCAGAGCAGCTTATGGCTGGGTGGTAGGGGTCTTCAATGATCCGGGTGGCCTTCTTCCTACAGCGCTGGGTGTAGAGGTCCTCCATGGATGGCAGCTCCGTCCTGGTGATGTGCTGAGCAGAGTCAGGGTGGAGGATGTGGTGCTGTCTAACAGGGACAATGATGGTCTCCTTGAAGCATGCAGGGACAACAGACTGCAGCAGTGACAGGTTGAAAGTGTCTGTGAGCACATCTGCCAGCTGATCTGCACACACCTTGAGAGCTCGGCCAGGGATTCCATCAGGTCCAGGTGCCTTGGGTTTGTTAATCGGTTAAAGTGATCTCCACACATCTGCCCTGGATATTACAGGGGGGCAGCGGTCCTCCTGGGCCTCTCGTATCTCCCCAGCCGGGGAGTTGCTCTCAAAGCATAGAAGTCATTCAGTTCCTCTGGGAGAGATGCAGATACCCCTGAACATGAACACTGAGGTTTGTGGAGTTTCAGGAGGAAACTGCCTCAGTTATTCTCTCACATGAGTTTCACTTTGTCCCCATCAGCTTTGAATGAAGACAAAAGAACACACTGGATTTATTCTTTATTTCAACTTCAGCTTCTTCACACATTAGATTTCAATGCTTTATACATATATAAGAGATTTAAAAGTATATAGACATGTATAAGAAACACACGTGATGAGAGCTGCAGGACAAACCCTCAGAGGGACTCGATCAGGACACTGTCCAATGGAACTGCTGGTTCAGATCAGGAAAATCAAAAAGAACAGAAACCTACGCAGCAGCTGATCAATATGCCCGTTCACTAAATATGTAAATACAACGAGGACGAGTGGATTCACACTTTACAGAGATGAGCCGTGATAAAAACAAACCAGGTTCCACATTTACAATGTGACCAAACATCCCATAACACTGATGCTCTGTAAATCCAACCAGAGTGCAGTTGGTCTGTTGGACATGTTGACGCTCTGAGTTCATTGATCACTTCATCAGTAAAGTCTGTTCAGTGACTCTTGTTCAGTGATTTCATGGACACACAATCAGTTTGTTTCACCTCCGTCTCACATGTGGAAAAGAAAAGAACAAAGAATCATCTCATTGATGAGGATCAGGATCAACACAGGTTCTAACACATCACACAACCTGATTTCTACTTTGATTTAGAAAACAACAGCAACATCAGTTCTTTCAAACACATTCATGTCAGTGTAATTATAGATTTATGATCAACAAACATGGAGACAAAAGAAGTTAAAGATTTAAACACAGAATCTAAATCACTGCTTTTAATGACTCGAGTCTATTTGAGTTTACAGAACTCAGCTGTGTCTCCATCATAATAAATCCCAACTCCAGCATAGAGAGGCTGAGTGAATGTGGTCTGGACTCTGTGGAGGAGAGTCATGGTGTCAGAGACGCTGTAGAAGGACAGAACACCTGCACTGTGATCCAGGTACACTCCTACTCTGGAGGACACAGGACCTGACACTGGAGTGTCGATGCTGTTGTAATAAAAGTTATAACTGTTTCTACAACAATATAATGACCAAGATTTATCATTGTATCCAAATGCAGATTCAAGTGAGTTTCCTGCTCTGCTGATATTCTTGTATGCGACTGCTACATAAACTCCTCCTCCCACCTCCACCTCCACCTCCCAGTAACAACGTCCAGTCAGACTCTCTCTACTCAGGACCTGAGGCCAAACAGTGAATCTGTCTGGGTGATTAGAATAAGACTGTTCTTTACTCATATATGTTACTTTTCTGTTTCCCTCAGATAATAACAGCTGTCTGTTTGCTGTGTTTGGATCCAGTGTGATTTCCTGTGAATATCTTAAGAAGTCAGCTCTGGTCTCTGGCTCTGGTTGTGGCAGTAAAACATCCACTTGAGACACAATCTGTAAAATCTCTGTCTCTGTCTCACTCAGAATGTCCTGTAGTCGACCTCTGACCTGGGACACAGCTGCTGTCACGTCCTCAAAGTACCTCAGAGGACGGATCCTGATGCTGGATGAGTGTGTAGATTCACTGAGTGGTGGCAGTGAGGGGTAGTTGTGTAGAAACTGGTTGTGATCCTCTGTGTCTGAGAGCTGCTTCAGTTCATGGTCTTTCCTCTTCAGCTCAGTGATCTCCTGCTCCAGTCTCTCCTGAAGCTCTCTGACTCGACTCACTTCAGTTTCCTGCTGGGATCTGATCTGCTGCTTCACATCAGAGCTTCTTTTCTCCAGCAGACGGATCAGCTCAGTGAAGATCTTCTCACTGTCCTCCACTGCTTTATCAGCAGAGCCATTGACGGCCTCCTCCTCCTGTTGAAGCAGCTTCACATCTTTCTCTGTGTCCTGGACTCTCTTCTGGATTGTTTGTCTCCTCAGCCCGAGCTCTCTCTGCCTCTCAGTCCTTTCTGCTGCAGCTGACACTGTGTCGTGGTCTTTATGTTCATCCATAGAGCAGAGATAACAGATACACTGCTGATCAGTGCGGCAGAACAACTTCCTCACCTCATCGTGACGAGAGCAGATGTTCTCCTGGAGCTTCTCCGAGGGCTCCACCAGCTTGTGCTTCTTAAATGGAGCTGACTGAAGATGAGGCTGGAGGTGTTTTTCACAATAAGAGGCCAAACAATTCAAACAGGACTTGAGAGCTTTCAGTTTCCTCCCAGTGCAGACATCACAGGCCACATCTTCAGGTCCAGCATAGCAGTGATCAGCAGGAGCAGCTTGGAGTCCAGTCTTCTTCAGCTCCTCCAGTGAATCAGCTAACATGGTGTTTTTCACCAGGACAGGCCTCGGTGTGAAGGTCTGTCTACACTGAGGGCAGCTGTAGCTTCCTCTCTCCTCCTCTTTGTCCCAGTGGGTGTTAATACAGCTCATACAGTAGCTGTGTCCACAGCCAGTAGTCACCGGATCCTTCAGTAGATCCAGACAGATCGAACAGCAGAATCTTTCTCTGTCCAGTTGATTTTCTTGCTGCGCCATTTCAGCTGGTGCCAGAGACTGTAGAACAGTTTCACTTCCTCTGAACAGATACAGATCTCTGCTCCTCCCCCTCTCGTTCACTTCCTCTTTTTACCACGTTTTAACACACTATTGAAAAGAGCAACAGTGTGGTCTTACCTCTCCTCACCAGTGTTGCCTCACTGTTTGCGTTCTCTTATTATATTATATTATTAAAGAGTAAAGTTGTGTTTTTATATTATGTGTGCCTTAGTGGTATATATCACTAGGCAATGCATTAGCACACATAAAATTATATTATTATTATGACACAATCTTCAGGCCCAAGTTCACAACTTTTCAAAATAAAAGCTCAATAATGCAGCTCAGTATAAAAGGTTACAGCATCAAATCAAACTTTGTACTTTGAATGATTGAAATACAAATTTGAAGTTACACGTTACTTCCTGTTTCCTGTCCTGTCATTTATCTTTGTACAAAACCTCTGATTAGATTTTGTCGTGAACTGAGACTTTGTTTTCTGAGGTCCAACTTTTATTCTGAAATGCCAGGCGGTTTGCTCTGTGGTTTCACTTTTATTTTGTGGACCAATAAAAAAATACTTCCTTCCTTCTTCAGCAGAATAAAAGAGAGAAACATCAGAAGAGACACGTGCACGTGAAGCAGGGGAGTGTGCGTTTGTCCTGTAGTGATCAGGTTCAATGGACTGTTTTGAGGGTTAAGGTTAGAGTTAGGTTTAAGGTTGGAGTTAGTTTAGGTTAGAGTTAAGGTAGGGTTAAACATTTAGTTGTGATAGTTAAGGTTTGGTTTAGGGGCAGTCAAGTGCATTATGTCAATGAGTGTCCTCACAACTATAGAGAGACAAGTGTGTGTGTTGAGTTGAATCTTTATCATTAAATTGTAGTACAGAGTTATTGATTGTTATTTCGTGTTTATATTGATTGTTTATGTTGAACATATTTCTCTGACTCTAAAGCTGGCAGGTTACTGGTCAGGGTGTGGAAGGCGTGTTCTGTTCTCAGGTGAGCTGCTGCCGAGCCTTGGAAACACTTCACATCTTCCAGGTGGCCAGTTTAGCCAAACAGGAAGTTGACCAGGACTATAGTTGCTCTGTTTCTTTCGTAGTATTTAGGCCCAAAAACAAACAACGGGAGAGAAAGGTTCTCCCCCAGAGCCTCCACCCACTGCTGCAGTACAGTACAGACCTCTAGTCGAGGACAAGACACCACCAGGTGCTCCACAGTCTCCCTGTGGGCACAGAAACCACATCCCTCCCCAGGGCTCGGGTCCAGGTGAGCTCTGTGTCTGTAGCTAAAGCTCCATGTATAATCCTCCACTGGAGGTGGGATGGAAATTTGACCTGGTGAGACTTCTGAAATATAGAGATTAGAGAATAATAGTCTTTTAAGTATACTTTATTCCTTGAAAGGAAGGTGTGTGTGTGTGTGTGGAGATAAGGGCAAGTCACCGGCTTGAGACCAGCACAGTCTCAGATTCGTGGCCCTGATGTCATCTTGGCAGTTACACAAGCAGAATTAGTATGCATAAGCAGAGATAATATATAGTGTGGGATAATGGTCAAATGTTCCATTACAGAGGTCACCCACCCGTTTTTCAACAGGAGGGAAAAACCTCCAAAGTCCACCTCGTCTCCCTGACTCCAGCCAGAGAGCGACGGTCCAGCACCTTCACACAGCTGACATGAAGCTGCTTCTTCCCACAAGAGCTGCAACTACCCAGCAGCAGCGAGAAGACTGCCCGCCTGCAGGAAGTAGCAAGTGTCCCTTTCTTAAAACACGTCTGGTCCCAAAACACCCCAGAAATGTTTTAAAAAGTCACACGGTAATCCACCCAGTGCTGGGGCCTTTCCTGATGCCATCTGCGACACAGCCGTGGTCAGTTCCTCTGAGGTGATGTCAGAGTTTAAGGACTCTCGATCTCCAGGACTCAGCTGAGGAAGTCCCTGCAGCAGTGTATACGTCACAGTCATCCGCCCTGAAGAGGTCCGAGTTAACTCCACTGCGTGTTTCCTCATCTCAGCCGGTTCTGTGGACACTCTTCCGTCAGGTCTGGTAACTCTTATCCTCCTTTACCTACTAGTTCCAAAACACGCTTGAAATTCAATGAACACGTTTGTTCCCTTTGTTTTGACTCTGTGTTCATGTGGTGTTGTCTTGTAGGAAAGGTGGATTCTTCGTTGACCTCTTCGTGCGAGTTTCCAACCAAGTGGCGGTGAACATGTACAAACGTCTGTGCTACAGCGTCTATAGGACGGTGATAGACTATTACTCTGCGAGCAATGGAGAACCTGACGAAGACGGTGAGAGGAGTTTAAAAAGCTTCTAGTTTCAGACAAACATCCACAAATACCTGGTGTTGCCATCTCTCACAATGTTCCAGTAAGTGATGACAAATTCCTGCATCAGCCCCAAAATTGAATGTTTATTTCTTGGCCCGTGTTGCACCAAGTTACGTGGGAATCTGTTAATTAGTTTTTACGTCGTCCTGCTGACAAACAGACAAACCAGCCAACAAATGGAACGACTTAAACATAACCTGCAGTGGCTCCAGAAACATCTTAAAGCAAACAGTGGATTTAAATGCAGATGTTTTTATGTAGATATATACACAGAGTGAGGAACAGAAAAACCACAACAGTTAGCTTGTTTGTGAGTTTGTTGATCCTCATTGTCCCGAGTTTGAAAGACTTACAGTGCAGTTTGCTTCGTGAACACTTACCACTGTGGTTAACCACAAGAACTTGTCTTTCTTCGTTAAACGTGTTCATAAGCAAACTAGCAGATAAAGACAAAGAACGCAGTGCACACCAGATTGTATAATCTTCTTCAGTTTGGCAGCAAAGACACTTTCACGTACCTGAAAGAATGAACACCCATCCAATTTCAATTAAAGGTTTTTTTGTTTATAAATCTGAATTGCAGACATGTTCAGACTTTATGAAGACCCGCTCTGAATTATCTGGATATTGTTTCTGGAAGTCAATGCTTTTTTTTAAATGTGTAAAACTTTTTACATCATAAACCAAATTCCAGTCACCTTCATTGTTCTGGCAGAAATCTCTAAACATCTGACACGTTGTGGAGGTTTAAACAAATTCATTCTAATCTGTTTGGCTTCATGACAAACAGCCTGCAGAGGGCGCTGTTCACACTGATCGGAAATCTTTTTATGTTTTCTCTTTGTGCAGATATGAGGAAATCTCTGTCCAGAGACACGGAGAAGAAGGCGATCATCCCGCTGCCACATCCCGTCAGACCAGAAGACATCGAATAACAGTAGAGTGTGGCTCTCTGACGCTCGGCTCCGATCACCCTCACGTGAAGTGTGTCGTCACCACAGGACCTGCTCAGTTACACGGTACATAGTTCAGATGCTGTTTATCAGTCAGAGAGCCACAGTTTGTACAAGAGTTCATTTTCTAAATTCCTGTATATAAAAAAAACAAGAAGCCAGTTTGAATTGATGTGTGTAATGACTCAGATGCAAAGAAAACATGGTCTAACAATAAAGACAGAAAAAAGAACAGTAGAAAAATGAATCCAGGTCGTCCCTGCGTGGAGAGTCTAATCTTTATCTTCTTCACTGCTCTTGCCCTCTGTTCCCTTCTTCTTCTTCTTCTTCTTCCCATCGCCCTCCTCCTCCTCACGTTCACTCTCGCTGCTGCTGGCGTCGTCGTCCTTGGTGTTCTCCTGCTCGGTTTCAATCACAGTGTTTCTGTCAGAGTCGTTCTCTGGCTGGTTCGCAGGAGGAGCTGCAGGCTCCTCAGAGGAAGACGGTGGTGGCGACGTGTCCTCAGCCATTGGCTCTTCAGCTGGTGGCTTCTCAGCCATTGGCTCTTCAGCTGGTGGCTTCTCAGCTATTGGTTCTTCAGCTGGTGGCTCCTCAGTCATTGGCTCTTCAGCCGACGGATCTTTTTCTGGAACATTCTCCCCCTCGATGTCCACCTGCTGCCTCTTCCACATCTTGGCCATGGCGAGCAGCTTGAGGTTGGGTTGGTTGGCGGCGTCCTCTGGGAAGATGTAGTCGTAGTACTCCTCCCAACCTGCATCCGACTGGTGGGAAATCAGGGAGAGATAATGATCAAAACCTGTGACTGGCTGCAAGTCATCGTCCCTTTTAATCTGTGGCTTGTTAAACTAATATTTCAATTTGTGTATGAAATGTAAAAACTGAAATTCTTTAGTATTTAGTTTTAAATAATATAAAACAAAGAAAAAAGAGAAGCTGGAGCCAGAGAATTGTTTTTCGTTGACACATGAGAATAAAAATAATCTGTTAATCAACAAGTCCACTGGCTGGACTTAATCTTCTAACTATGTTTTTACTGGAACATTTTGAAAGACTGTAGCTCAATCTCAGAAAATAAAATTTTCAAGTATTTGGAGTGAAAAACGTCCTCACAGCCAAACGTACAGAACAAGACCTTGAACAAGCGACACTCTGCTGCATATAATATGACATCGTGTTCTTACCCCGTCCTCGGCCGTCAGCTTCCTCCTCTTCTTCACCTTCTCTGGCAGCAGCTTTCTGACTCTCTCCACGGTGCCTTCGGAGCCAAACTCCTTCTCGAAGTCCTTCCACGACTCGAGCAGCATCAGCCGCTCCTCCTTTTCATCACAGCTCCTCATTCCCTTGTTAGCCTCCTCGAAGATTTGCCGGCACCTCTGCAGCCGGTCGGGGCCGTCGATCGACAGCTCGAACTTAGCGTAGCTGATCCAAACCTGAGCGAGGAAAAGACGAGGAGGCCGATAAGAGACAATCACAGACCGAAAGGAAAAGTGATAAATCTGCCTGCTGGGGTCCATCAGAAGTTATTTCTAGTTTTAAACATGAAATCACCAGATTAAATGCAGGTAAGCTTTTTAAAACAAGCACATCCACCAAGTTGGACATATTTATGACCCCAGGTGTTTTTGGAGAGAACGCTGGAGTGTAGTACTCACCTTGACATGCTGGGTGCGCTGCAGCAACCGTTTATAAAGGTGTCTCGTGTTTCCAAACTCCTCCTGCTCGATCTCAAAGTCAATGTAAGACTTCCACAGAACCTAAGAACGATAACAGTGAAATTAAATCAAGCCAAACAAAGATATGTTTTTGAATGTTTGTAATGTGTACTTGTATGTGCAGGATGAAACAAAAACTATTAAAGAACTATAAACAATACCTCTGGCATATCGAGTCTTGGTTGTCCGATGGCGAGCTCGAAGATGGCGCGTGCTCTGTCTGTGTCACCCAGGATTATCTCCAGTTCAGCAAACTTGATCCAGGTGGTACAGTTTTCTGGGCTGAACTCCAGGTACTTCTCGTACAGTTTCCTACAGCGGTCGAACTCGCGCAGCTGCAGCTCCAGCTCGATGTAGCCCTTCAGCAGCTTGTTCTTCGGACATTTACCGATCGCTGAGCCCTGAGCCAAGAGAAACGGGGATGATTGGAAATCACAGCTGCATGTATGTGTTCATACGGTTTTCCTTCTATGCTTTTTAGAATTTTAAAGTGGCACATTTGCCTATAACTTTACCTGCTTTGGGCCCAATCCCATTTCACCCCTTGGCCCTACCCCTCCCCCTTGTTTTCGAGGGTTATCTTGCCCCTTGAAACAGAGTCAAACGGGGTAGTTGTTGAAATCTTCCCCTACGAATTGGGACTTCAAGAAGCCTTTACACCATCGGTAGTCGTCGATGTAAACAGACCAGACAGTTTTGCCGGGGGGTTGTCACTGTAATAACATTGCTGAGATCTTAAATAAACCAATGCTATTGTTTGCAGTTACTAAAGTGACAAACCTATAATATCCAAATAACTTCTTTGCTAATGCAGGTGAATCAAGGACATTTGAAAAGCCTGGATGCTCTGCATTATTTCCCGTATAAATCCAAAGCTCACAGCTTCAGGCTGCTAGCAGTGGTCTGTATGCAACCCCGCCAGGAGGCTTTGTTATTAGAGGAGCAGTTAAGTTCAGTAACATCTCTGCTATACGAAAGATCAAGCAAGTGCATTGTGTGTCTTGCCCGATATTCGCAAGGCCTTCTGGGTCACCCTAGGTTGGGTCTGAAAAATCTCTGTTTGAAATGGGATTGGGCCTCACTTTATTTCATGTCTAATCTGTCACGAATCTCAAGCTCACGATGTTTACAATCCTTGATTCTGTGTAAGTTTTGGTCAAAAATGTTTTTACACTTCTCTTTTAACCTCTTAGTCTCTTTAATCCTCATGAATCAGTTTGTGGAAAGTGAAAATGAGTCTACATGAGAATGTGTCAGGAAGTCTTTCTGCTGTGGAATCTCACCAGGGCTTTTCTTGCTCCCTGCAGGTTCTTCTGTCGGATCTCAAACTGAGCGTAGAGCAGCCACATCTTGGCGAATGTGAACTGAAACAAAAAATATGATACAAGATTAATAGTTAAATAACAACAGCACCAACTTTTTAAAAGTGCTGTTCTACTATTTTAACTTATTTATGTTATATTAACAGGACTGTAAGATCACATTCGTCATTAGAAATCTGTATTACCTTTTTATGAGGGATGAGATCCAGACAGGCCTGGTACACCTGCCTCGTTCTCTCTGGATCCTGACAAAGAAAGAATAGAAATGTTTGAATATAATTAGAATGGATTGATATTGATTTGTTATTTGTTGGACAATTAGATAGAATCTCAAGACACATGACCAAACCATGTTATTTTACCGGCTCTCTTCTGAGACGGTGACGTGTTAAATTAAATATCGCTCTGTGATGACATGTTGGTTATTACTGGAAGTTAAACAGATATTCTTCTCATTTCCAGATTCTATTTTTTTAACACAAGTTCACGACATCGAACTAGAAAAAGATGTAAACGATGTCAACTCCCATTTTCTCTCATTCATACCAATCAAATTAATCTGCGTCTTTTTTGAACCCACCTTGACCTCCAGCTCTTCGTACAGGGCGTAATTGATCCACAGGTAAATGTAGCGCCTCCAGTGTCTCTTCTCCTGGATGGGCGGGATGTTGGCAATGGCTCGCTCATAAACCTCCCTCACCGTGTCAGGGTCGGCATCGCTCTCCACCAGGCGCAGGTAGTCAAACCATGCGTCGTAGTTATGTGGATTTGCCTGAAAACAAAAACAAAATGACTTGTTAACTTAGAAAACAAGAACACTCACTTATTCACTTCAAGGATATTTTTGGGGTATTTATGGGACAGTTTCAGATTTTTTTTTATTAAAAATATAAACCAGAGTGTGACCATATTTTCATCACTTTTCTCAAACCATCATAAACCCAAATCCTTCCGGCTACTGAATGTGTGTCAGGCTCTAGTTTCCTGGTCGATACCTTGACTTCCTCCTCGTACTGGAATCTTCGTTTGCTGACAATGACGTCCTCGATTCCCCGACGGTCTCCAAACTTCTTCTCGAACATTGTGTAGTTTTTGAAGAGCTCCTGCGCCTGGTGTTTAGGGATTCTGTCCAAGGCATATTTATAGATCACCCGAACACGTTCAAACTGTGAGGGAAGGGACAGTCAGTTAACAAGTTTGTTTTTGTTTTAATAAAGACATGGTCTACATGTTTTCTCTATGCTGAGCTACACAAACCTCTTTCTGTATCTCCTCAAACCTGGCAAAGGCCACAAAGAGATTTTCGTCCACATATTCCTCTCCAAAGAACTCCACCGATCTCTCGTACACCTTCCTGCTGTGGGCGATGTAGCCGTGCTTTTCTTCAAAACGAGCGTACTTGATCCAGTTCTTCACTTCGGGGTGAACGATGACAAGTGCTACAGCGTTAAGCAAAACAATGTGACACGAGAAACACACAGGACTTTGGAATACACTAACTAGGTGTAGAATATGACAGATTCCTGGATTTCAAGGTTTTTTTGGGACATTGTTACTGTATTTTCTTGAAAGTTGGTTATGAAGAAAAAACAACAGAATTTCTTACTTTTTGGATTCTACAAACAAAGCGGATGCATACTTTTAATTCTTATCTTGGGTTTAGTTAAGTTAGTGCAATGACTGAACTTTCCACATTCTTCTGGGTTTGGTTCTTGTGCCTGACCCTGAATGGCTCACGTCGGTAAATGGCCACATGTAAGACAGCTCCATCTGTTTACCTCACGTTCCTGTGTAGACCAAAATAAATATGAATCCAAACCTAAATCTTTCCCACACACTAACAAACCTCCCTCAGTTCCTTTGTGTTGGTTAATTTGACTCTTTTCCGTGGATTAACTCAGAAAACACAAAAGGATATATCGCTCGTAGATGGTGCGAGCTTTGTCCACCTCCTTGTAGCGCAGCTCAAAGTTGATGTAAGAGTGCCAGGCCTGCTCATCAGGCTCCCACTCCATCCAGCGCTCAAACACCTGCCTGCAGCCTGCAACGTTCTCCAGCATCTCCTCCATGTACGTGTACTTGTACCTATAGGAAGGACAAACAGAAATGGCAAAACTATCATCGCCTGCAGAAACCAGTGACAAAACCATGATCAGTCAGCAAGTTATTAAATATAATTCATACCAGAACTGGTTGACTCGTGGCAGGATGGTGATTGCTCTGTCCCAGATGTTGCGGGCGTGGTTCACCTGCCGACTCTTCATCTCCATCTCGGCGTACTTCAGCCACAGAGTGATGTTGCGGTGGTCGACGTCCAGCGCTCGCTCGTAAATGGAACGAGCCCTGAAACCAGAGGAGCCCGTGATGAGCGCGAGAGCTTCAGCTTAAACTCGGAAAATTACACATAATTTAACCAAAATATAAAAAATAGGGGACCATGTCAAAAAAGAATTACACAAACCAACTTGTCACACGTCTAAAAGCTGACAAAGAAAATAATTCTGATTTACAGATGGTTTCATAATTGTATGAAAATACCTTGATATCTTATAAGATAGTAAATAAAAACAATACCTCTGGATCTCCTTCAGGCTTTCCTCCCATTGTGCGTATTTGATCCAGTTACTGATGACAGTGCGATTTTTTCTTATGTTGTCCTCAAACCCCTGAAAGAAAAGACATACACGGGTTTCAAATTCATTTGATAATCACTTATTATTGGACACGAGCATTTTAGGAACAACTAGAGGATTTTAAATGAGTGTTAAAGATCCCACACTTCTCAGAGAGAGGAGACGTGTCACTGGTTGTAGGCACTCACCTTCCTCTTCCTCAGTTTGTAATCATTCAGCTCCTCCTCATCAGTGATCTTCTGTTTTGGTGGTGGCGGCAGAAGTTCAAGCTCCCTCTCTTTGGCTTCTCTCAGCAGCTGCTCAGCTGTGATCTGAACCTCTGCAGGAGCTTTATTCTTCACCTGAAACACAAGAGATCACAGTCTGTTAACACAATGCTGCTGTGTTGTGAGCATAATGTCTCAACACTGAAAGACAACATTCCTTAACTATGTCTACCAAATTTAAGTCATGATTTGATTCCCCACTTGCCACAAAATGAGGATTTTGTTAGATTAGAACTAGAACTAGTTAGATTTTTGAGAGGAAAAAAAACAAAACAAGAAATTTGATAAAAGCCAAAAAGGAATTTTAACAGAAAACATATGGCTGTGTGTGTTTTAGCAGTTTGATAAAGTATATATGCAACAAAAACCGAATGCTGCACACGTGTGTATGACTGACTGGCCATTTTACACGTTTATTTGAACAAACTCCTCCTAGAGCATTCATCAGATGAACTTCAAATTCGGTGAGTTCGGTCTAAACAGTGTTATCAAAGGCAGCTGCCTCTAAACAGTGTGGCATTCAAGGCAGCTGCCTTTGATATATCAGTGGCAGTTTCTGTTTCCGCTGCCACGCTTGGAGCTAGCCCTTACCGAATTAATATCATTACTTTAATCGTCAGTGTTTCAGGAAACATGGTGAGTAGGAAAACACTCTTTAATTAGGGCCCAAGCACCGACAGTGCGAAGGCCCTATTGTTATTGCTTTGATTCTTATTATTATTATTTACTTGGGGGGGGGTTAAATTTCAAAAACTTTCACTTTCACAAAACTTTGATGGAAATTCAAAACACAAAAACAATTTTGTATTCTGGAGTAATTTGAAACGGGCGTGGCAAAATGGCTCAATAGCCCCCCCCCCCCCCCCAAAATAATGTATGTAGGGGTAGTGATAGCGCCACCTATTGGCAACAGGAAGTAAGCCACGTTTTTACAACTGTTTGCTAATGTCTTAAGTTTAAATATCTACACTTGAGCAATGAGTAGCAACACAATGTTGGCTTTAGTGCATCTCTGTTCACACGTGTTGCTTCACCACTGCCAGGGGACGCGTGACGTTTGAATCCGTGCACATAAACAACACACAGACACACACACACACACACACAACACACACACACAGCTAGCTCTCACAGGGAAGAGGAGCTACACGTCCGGCTAACGCGGCCCTTTACAAGTTAACACTTTAACGATCGTTCGCAGTGACGTCTGATCACGAACACGAGCTCGATCTGTCAACGTGTGCCCGTTAGCATTAGCTTAGCGGACGCTAGCCCGCGGCTCCGCGCCCGTGCCGCGTTTTGTTTCCCTCTGATTTACCTTCGCCACCTTCGGTATCCGCTGTTTCCCCGCCGCGGTGGACGCCATGTTGACGACGGGCTCCACGAAATCCACAGAAGAACTGGAGGAGAATCTGCTTCCGACGCGGGTTTGAAAACGTTAGACGACGTTTGTGTCTCCGCCAGCGAGGGCCGCCATTACAGTACCCAGAAGGCCTTGCGGGTTACCCATGACCCTCTGCTGCAGCGTTGTGTTACTATGGCAACAGAGTCCGCTCGGTTCGGGCTCGACCGGTGCTAACTCCGGTTGATTATTCGGGGAGATCAATCGCGTTTTGGCGGCTTGAACATAATCAACAACTCGCCAAACTTCGCGGGCCCGTCAGGCCGTGTGGGAATTCACGTATTCCGGAGTAATTGCAAATGGCTGGGGCAAAATAGCTCAACAGCGCCCCCTGGAACGCAGCAATTCAGTCTGGTGTAGCCGAGCTTCGCGAAATTCGGTACACATGTGTATCATGACCGGAAGAAAAAAATGTCCCTGGCACCAATTCGAATAACGCAACGGGAAGTCGGCCATTTAGTATCTAGTGGCCATTTTGTCCATTTTAAACGTTGTGTATTTTAAACGAACTCCTCCCGGAGCTTTCATCAGATCGGCTTCATATTGAGGTGAGTGTCATCTTAACAAGATGGAGATCGGATCTACCTTGATCTTTTGAGTTTTCGTCACACGGTGTGAAGGTGGCGTGGCGTCAAAGTTAGAACCAAATACTCTCTTGGATTAATATGCTCGACCAAACAGGAAGTCGGCCATTTTGAACTTAGTGGCCATTTTTCTCATGTTGCATTTTGACGAACGTCTCCTCGAGCTTTCATCACATCAAGTGTAAATCTACCACATTGAGGTGCAGCAAAGGTTGATCCTTCGCCAAAGGAGACGAAGTTATCATAACTCCACTATGCATTGTCCAATCAGCACCAAAATTCGGTCACATGTTCAGAGTCCAGGCCTGAACAGCTCCATGTCTCAAAATGAAGTCAGGGTCATAGCGCCACCTACTGATCAGCGTGAAAATGAAGATGTTGTAACTCCACTGTGCATTGTCCAATCGGCCCCAAATTGCTCACGCTTCACCAGAGCTTCGACCTGAACAGATCTATTAGTCTGTATGTAGGGATAGTGCCACCTACTGGTAACAGAAAGTAAGCCTCGTTTTACAACTTGAATCAATTTACATTAAATTTTCACCGTGTGGTCTGCACTTGATGACGTAGACCGTAATGCAGGATAAGTGGGTGTGGTTTGGCATTGCGTGATGGACACAGAAATTAAAGCGTGTATCCTTCCCGCAGTGCACAAAACGCACGCAACTCGGTGCAGTTTCGCCCGGTCCCGGTCTGCCGTCCCCAGCGACCGCATCAGGTCTCGAGTTCGCCGGTTCTCGGGCCCACTCAGTGCCGCCTCGCAGCCCTAGATTAGTACTTTATTAGAAGTGAATACACAGAAGGTAAAAAAGAGTTTAATCTTTATTTTCTATCTTTTAACCATTTCCGGTGAAGATGCAGACCATCACTTCAGACGGCGGGGAGGAGGTGGAGGCCGTGGCCGTGAGGAGAAGTGAATCTGCGGACGCTCAGGGGATCGACAGCCTCATCAGCTCCGGAGCTCTGACGATCTCTGGAAGAGTGAATA